>NC_059369.1:35239500-35550500 GCF_019703515.2 Myxocyprinus asiaticus
TTGGCTCACATTTAACAAAAACCCACCAATTCACTATCTCAAAAAATTAGAATACATCATAAGACCAATAAAAAAAACATTTTTAGTGAATTGTTGGCCTTCTGGAAAGTATGTTCATTTACTGTATATGTACTCAATACTTGGTAGGGGCTCCTTTTGCTTTAATTACTGCCTCAATTCGGCGTGGCATGGAGGTGATCAGTTTGTGGCACTGCTGAGGTGGTATGGAAGCCCAGGTTTCTTTGACAGTGGCCTTCAGCTCATCTGCATTTTTTGGTCTCTTGTTTCTCATTTTCCTCTTGACAGTACCCCATAGATTCTCTATGGGGTTCAGGTCTGGTGAGTTTGCTGGCCAGTCAAGCACACCAACACCATGGTCATTTAACCAACTTTTGGTGCTTTTGGCAGTGTGGGCAGGTGCCAAATCCTGCTGGAAAATGAAATCAGCATTTTTAAAAAGCTGGTCAGCAGAAGGAAGCATGAAGTGCTCCAAAATTTCTTGGTAAACAGGTGCAGTGACTTTGGTTTTCAAAAAACACAATGGACCAACACCAGCAGATGACATTGCACCCCAAATCATCACAGACTGTGGAAACTTAACACTGGACTTCAAGCAACTTGGGTTATGAGCTTCTCCACCCTTCCTCCAGACTCTAGGACCTTGGTTTCCAAATGAAATACAAAACTTGCTCTCATCTGAAAAGAGGACTTTGGACCACTGGGCAACAGTCCAGTTCTTCTTCTCCTTAGCCCAGGTAAGACGCCTCTGACGTTGTCTGTGGTTCAGGAGTGGCTTAACAAGAGGAATATGACAACTGTAGCCAAATTCCTTGACACGTCTGTGTGTGGTGGCTCTTGATGCCTTGACCCCAGCCTCAGTCCATTCCTTATGAAGTTCACCCAAATTCTTGAATCGATTTTGCTTGACAATCCTCATAAGGCTGCGGTTCTCTCGGTTGGTGTGCATCTTTTTCTTCCACACTTTACCCTTCCACTCAACTTTCTGTTAACATGCTTGGATCCAGCACTCTGTGAACAGCCAGCTTCTTTGGCAATGAATGTTTGTGGCTTACCCTCCTTGTGAAGGGTGTCAATGATTGTCTTCTGGACAACTGTCGGATCAGCAGATTGTGTAGCCTAGTGAACAAAACTGAGAGACCATTTTGAAGGCTCAGGAAACCTTTGCAGGTGTTTTGAGTTGATTAGCTGATTGGCATGTCACCATATTCTAATTTTCTGAGATAGTGAATTGGTGGGTTTTTGTTAAATGTGAGCCAAAATCATCACAATTAAAAGAACCAAAGACTTAAACTACTTCAGTCTGTGTGCATTGAATTTATTTAATACACGAGTTTCACAATTTGAGTTGAATTACTGAAATAAATGAACTTTTCCACGACATTCTAATTTATTGAGATGCACCTGTATATATTTATATTTACACACACAATATACAATTGATTTATAAGGATACACAACACCTGCCGAAGCACAGGGGAATCAGGATGCTGAACCGGCCCGTTCACCAGTGAAGCGTCAAGCGGTGAGGCGGAGTGATGTTTGCCAGAACACTGCAGGGGAGCGGAGAGTCTTCTTGTTGCCATGATGATTCCTCCTGCTGACTTGTGTAGTAGAGGGCGAAGCAGTAGAGGGCTTCTAGACAGAGGAACCGTGGCCATCTGCTGAGAAGGCGAGGAGCGGTTCCATCCGCCAGGGGCCGGAGGAGCGGTTGAGGACTGGGCGACATCATGTCTGGGAGCCGGCGAGCAAGTTCTTCTCTCTCTGTGTCTCTGCTCACACTTTCCCTCTCCCCATGCCTCCCTTCATCTCTCCTTCAGGTTTGGAGTGTGACGAGTGTGATGGAGCATGCCCGGCGCTGAATCAGCTGATCAGCGGGAGAGCAAGATAAGGGGCAGCCGGAGACACCGGTTTGAGAGAGAGAGAGACTGGATAAGGATTGTTCAAAATCATTTTCTAAAGATCCCACTCACGAAGACCAATTTTTATCAAATGAAATATACAGTATACTACAAAAATGTATATTCACTCCATGATTTTATTAGATTTACCTCATTTCAATGTCTTGTCCAGGCCTGGAAAATCCATATTTTGAAATGTGTTTATGCCTCACATGCAGAACTTAATGCACTACAATCACTAAGCATTACATAAAGTACTTTTGTAACTGCAAGAGAGGCCAAAGAAAATTTTAATAAATGTGATTCATTTTATTTAATTGCAAAAGTCCTTCATTGTACCCTTTTGGGATCAATCAAATGTTTAAACTAATTGATGCACAGAAGGTTGATTGAATGTGAGCAATGAACATTTTACATAAGTGCTTACAGACCGGAATCTCAAAACATGATTACTCCTGGCTGCTAGGTGAGTAGACTGACTAGAGCAGGCACGGTTCAACATTGCATGTCCTTGTAAGCTTCCTAATTAAATCACTGGGAGCTCGGAAGGAAAAACAAGATCTTTCTCTCTCTCTTTCATATTTCAGGGGCACCAGGGATGAGTCATCACCTGCAAATGCTCTGCCAGGGTAACTTGTACAACAAAGGAACAGTCACTGAACAATGTCTAATGATATTCTAATAAAATGGGCTTTGGTAAACAACCTCATACCTTTTAAGAAGATTGAATGGCATTGATGCTCCCCCTTCCATTAGAAGAGTAATGACAGAGTCCTGTGCTCTAAATAAAAAATTTTGGACACAAATGTATGACTAATAGGATGTTTTTTTGTGAGAGAGATGCTGAAATTACACTGTGCCCTTCATGCTACAGTACATGAAAGTAGTTTTTGCTACCTTACAAAGAGAGTGTTTTCAATTAATGTATCATACAATATGCAGATCATACGCTTATGTGTGTTTTGCAGGTGGACGCTTAATCTCTGTAAATTTATTTTAATCATGCAAGATAAGGGGTTACAAAACAGATAGTTCTGTTCCAGGATGCTGATTGGTTAATACAGCATTCCAGCCATGCTAAAGTGCACCCTGTCCCAAATGGCACCCTTAGCCCTTGCAGTCCTCCACCAAGCATACCCATTGACGTGTGGGCTGTTTGGTAAAGTGCTGTTCACACATAGCACCAAAGTGAGCCGCAGTGGCACGATGCAGTAACTATTAACTGTAAAGAGATGGACCAATGAAGCAGAGCTGGAACTACAAGCCTGCTTTGACTGCACTTATTGGAATGTGTTTGAGGCTGCAGACACCAATCTGGACGAGCTCACAGATACTGTGACATCAGTTTCTGTGAGGATATATGCATTCCTACTAGGACTTATTTAACATACAACAACGACAAACCATGGTTTACAGCAAAACTCAGGCAGCTTCATCAGACCAAAGAGGATGCTTACAGAGGTGGGGATAAAGTCTTGTACAATCAGGCCAGGAACACAATGAATAAGGAAATCGGAGTGGCTAAAAGAAACTATTCTGATAAGCTGAAAAACAAGTTTTCTGCTAACGACCCTGCATCAGTGTGGAGTTGCCTGAAACAACTTACTAACTACAGGACTCCTGCCCCCAACACTGTAGGGAACCAACAGATTTGTAGATTTGAAAGGCCCAATCTAACACCCAAACTTGCTCTGATCTTCACTTCACACAAACACCAACACATCCTGCAACCCACCTCCTCCCCTCTCCTGCTACTCAACCTGCACTTAAGATCTGTGAAGAAGAGGTGTGCCGTGTCTTCCAAAAACAAAAGACAAGGAAAGCACAGGGCCCATATGGCATTTCACCCGCTTGTCTAAAATCCTGTGTTAACCAGCTGGCCCCCATCTTCACACTGATCTTCAATAGATCACTGGAGCAGTGTGAAGTCCCATGCTGCTTCAAATGCTCAATCATCATTCCTGTCCCAAAGAAACCCAAAATCACAGGATTTAATGACTACAGAACCATCGCCCTGATGTCTGTGGTCATGAAATCATTTGAGAGACTGGTGTTGGCCCACCAGAAGGACATCACTGGACCCTTTCTAGATCCCCTTCAATTTGCTTATTGAGCAAACAGGTCTGTGGATGATGCAGTCAAAATGGGATTGCATCATATCCTGCAACATCTGGACAGACCAGGAACATATGCAAGGATACTTTTTGTGGACTTCTATTTCAACACCATCATCCAAGCTATTCTCCAGACTAAATTACACCAACTCTCTGTTCCCACGTCTATCTGTCAGTGGATTACCAGCTTTCTGACAGACAGGCAGCAGCTAGTGAGACAGGGGAAATTCACTTCCAGCACATGTACAATCAGCACAGGTGCCCCCCAGTTATGTGTGCTCTCCCCACTACTCTTCTCCCTGCATACAAACGACTGCACTGCCAAGGATCCCTTTGTCAAGCTCCTGAAGTTTGCAGACGACACTACTGTCATCGGCCTCATCCAAGATGACGATGAGTCTGTATACAGAAGGGAGGTTGAACGGCTGGCTCACTGGTGTAGTCAAAACAACCTGGAGCTGAACACGCTCAAAACAGTGGAGATGATTGTGGAATTTAGGAGGAACACCCCAACATTGACCCCCTCACCATTTTAAACAGCACTGTGGCAGCAGTGGAGTCATTCAGGTTCCTGAGCTCTACCATCTCAGAGGACCTGAAGTGGGAGACCCACATTGACTCCATTGTGAAAAAGGCCCAGCAGAGGTTGTACTTCCTTCACCAGTTGAGGAAGTTCAACCTGCCACAGGTGCTGCTGATACAGTTCTACTCAGCAGTCATTGAGTCTGTCCTCTGCACTTCAATATCTGTCTGGTTTGGTGCAGCTACGAAATTGGATATCAGAAGACTACAAAGGACAGTTCGGACTGCCCTCCCTTCAAGAACTGTACACTTCCAGAGTGAGCAAAAAGGCTGGAAAAATCACTCTGGACCCCACTGAACCTTTTTGAACTGTTGTCTTCTGGCTGATGCTACAGAGCTCTGAGCACCAGAACCATCGGCACAGGAAGTTTTTACCCTCAGGCTATCCATCTCATGAATAGTTAAAACTGCCCCATGGAGCAATAATTATGTGCAATACACAGTTTAGTCTTTTTATATTTATCCAACACATCCTACCTCTTCTGCCATTACATTTCCCATGCACTGTATATAACAGATTTGTATTTGCACTAGGTATATATTGTCTTATTGTGTATTCTATATATACTTTATTTTTTTAAATTATTATCTCTGTCTTGTTGCTGTATTGTATTGTTTTGCACTGGAAGCTCCTGTCACCAAGACAAATTCCTTGTATGTATAAGCATACTTGGCAATAAAGCTGATCCTGATTTAACCCTTAAAAGCCTGATATATGAAAGAATTTTGACATTAAACTGTTTTTAGTTCAATTAAACAAAAAAATTAATTGTCAAATTTATGTATCATATTCGATACATCAGGTTTTAAAGGTCATTATCCTCCTGAGGCCCAGCAATTAATTTTTGTAAAGGACATTTGTTATTTAAGTTTTCTTAGCCCAATACATGCTACAGTGGTAAATCTTGGGGTATTATCAGAGGACTCCCTGGGATTTTCAGAGATACCATATGTTTGCGAGTTTGACCATGACATCTTCCACTCCTTGGTCTATAAATATGGATTGAAATGTATCACAGTTCAATTCTGCACATAAAATAAAATATGAATAAAATATTATTTTTTCAATAAATTTTTTTATTTTTTATTTTATGTATTTTATGCACCAAACACTATATTGACATTTTAAAAAGGGAAGTTTTTTACTGGGTCTCAGGAACTTATGGTAAGATGACATCATAATAGCTTGTAATGTAAAATATTGAGATCTTTATAATGACAGAGCAGGCTGCATATATGGAAATACACAGAAATATTAGTTCACATTTTAAATATATCTAATAAAAAGTATATGTCAGAATTTTCAAAGCTCTGTGATTTTTTATAGTGGGCATGAATGGAATGGAATGGTGATTGAGAGATATACCTCAAAAGCCTGTTGTATCATATTTGATACATGTAATTTCAACATGATTTTTCAATAAAATAATATAAAACATTTTAACCAAGCAAGTTGCTTATATTCAGCAAATACTCATTTTAAAATATCAGTAACAATATAATAATTTCTGTCACTTTTACTTTATTAAAATAAGGTGTCATTTATCCCAAAATAAGAGTCACTTTTCCACCACCATTTTAAATGGATCGATATAAACACTGAACCCACTTTTTTCACAAATAACCACTAGATAAAGCCATAAACATGAGAAACTTACCACAAGTTTTTTGGCTTTTCAGCTTGAACAGAGTGAAACAAGAGCCGTCAAACATTGTGTATCATATTTGATACACACAGCCTTATAGGGTTAAGGGAATAAAAGTGTTACACCTGCAGCGCCTGCTACCTCTCCTGAACGCTGCCAGAGGTCGCCATCTTCAGAATTCTAACCCCTACTCACGAACTACATTTCCCATAATCCTCTGCTCAGACTGATTACTCACTCACCTGTTTTATATCATCTCTGTCTATTTAAGTTCCCTGTTTACATGCATTCATTGTGAAGTCTTGTTCTGCCTAGTCTGCAATTCTTAGCATTATTACCATTCCTGTTTTTCCTGTGTTTTTGACTCCTGCCTGTTGTTCATATTTCCCTGCCTGCTTGTGAGTTTTTTTGGACCTATTGCCTGTTTACTTGATTACCCCTCTGTCTCTCGGTTTTACTTGGTTTGCATTTCTTGGACTGTCTCCTGTTTACCGAACCCTTGCCTGTTTTGACATTTATCCTTTTGTTTGCTATTTTGTTGTACTGTTCATACTTTTATTAAACAGCACATGGATCTTAACACTACTGCCCCGACATCTTCACTACAGAAGACTTCGCCCAACTTAGATCCAGCAGCCTTCCAACAGTTACACGAACTTGTTGCAGCACAAGCAGCAATGTTTACCAGTCACCATCAGCAGCTGTGCAAGCTCACCTCTATCACGGAAGAACTCTTTAAATCCATGCAGCCAAAGCTGCAAGTATCTCCGATGGGATTTCCACAAGCAACTCAGCCAGCAGCACAACGCACTCTACAGCTGTTGTTAATCCTCGACTCTTGCTTCCTGAGAAGTTTGACGGATCACCCAGTAAGTGTCGAGGATTTCTCTTGCAATGTGAGCTTTTTCTATCTCAACTACCTCAAATGTATCCCAATGATCAAGCTCGTGTTTCCTTTATTGTATCACTACTGTCAGGAAAAGCACTAGACTGGGCTACTGCAGTATGGAGTCATGAGAACATTTTAAAATGCTCTTTGTCTCACTTCCTAGTTTGTTTACGGGAGCTTTTTGAACACTCTGAGGGTGGTAAGGTCCCGGGAGAACTTCTATTGTGTTTAAAGCAAGGGAAGAAATCTGCAGCTGAATTCTCTTTATCCTTTCACACGCTAGCAGCGCAAACAGTGTGGGTGGAGGACACTTTGAAACTGTTGTTCTGTCAGGGGTTAAATCCTGATCTTCAAGCTGAACTAGCATGTTGTGATATGGGGAGATCTCTTGATGAATTAATCAAATTAGCCATTCGTCTGGATAACCTGATTAAAGCCTGTCGTCCAGTCAGCTCTCTACAGACACTTCACTCTGACATCGCTGCAACCAGTTACACGAACCCATGCAAGTGGGTCTTTCTTCTCTCTCCGACGAAGAATGAAGACTTCGTCTACGGGAGAGATTATGTATCTACTGTGGACAGTCGGGACATTTACCGGCTGCCTGCCCTACTCGTCCCCTTAGGAAGGGGCACACGCTGGTGAGTTCGGAATTTTCAAACCTAATTCTTATCGAACAGTTTGAAGTTTCTGTTACTTTGCATGTTATAGATAAGGAACATCATGTATCTGCCATTTTAGATTCTGGGGCTGGAAGTAACTTTATTGACCTAGGTCTCACCACAAATCTAAATCTGTTTTTTGTCCCCTGTGTCCCTCCTTTACATGTATCAGCACTAGATGGACGCAAGATTCAGCAAATTACCCAACCCATTTGTCTTCAAGTGGGCTTTCTTCATTATGAGGAGATTCAGTTTCTAGTCACTCATTCTCCTAAGAACCTGATTGTCCTTGGCCTGCCATGGCTGAGACTCCACAACCTTGAGATCTCATGGAGAGATGGACAAATCACTCGTTGGAGTACTTCCTGTTTCCAGTCTTGCCTCAAACTTCCTGAACCCATCTCTCTTCCTCCTGTAAGCACCACGACTATTCTCGCTGAGAGGGAGACGTAGAATCTGCCACACTGTTATTCAGATCTCCAGGAGGCATTCAGCAAATCTAAGGCTACACAACTTCCTCCACACTGTTCCTGTGACTGTGCCATTGACCTTCTGCCAGGCGCCTCTCCTCCACGTGCATGAATTTACCCCTTATCAGAACCAGAAACTAAAGCTATGGAAGAGTACATATCGGAGTCACTGGAAAGAGGGTTCATTCGACCATCCACTTCTCCTGCTTCTGCTGGTTTCTTCTTCATAGGAAAGAAGGACGGTGGTGGCTGACTGCTCGAAGATGCCCACGAATGCCTCCGGTTCATCCTGGGGGCCCATCTTTGAGAGTAGGATGTGCAGCTTCTTCACTGCCTCCGGTGTCGTGGCAGAGGATCCGCCTGGAGCCAGCCAGCTCCGGAAGGCCTGCCGATCCTTGGCCTGGGCTTGGAGGAGCTCCTGGTAGCGCCGCTCCTGGGCGAGAAGGGCTTGATGATGGGTCTCCTGGATGCTAGCCAGGGCACGGATGAGATCGTCCAGTGGTGAGGTGTCCATGGCGACCAGACTTCTTTCTTTCCTGGGTTTTGGCACCAATGTAAATATTCCAAAAAGAAGGAAGCGGGAAGCAGGGTGGCAGTCCAGGTAAGTCAGCTTTTTATTCAAGCATTTTCAGCTTCACAATCAAAGTAATGTTTTTTCAGCTTCACAATCAAGGTATTGGCTTTTCAGCAACAAAGACTCTCTCAGTATAGCTTCACACTAATGACTATAAACAGCTTTCAGCTTCGGGGTGTGCGTGTCTCGGACTCTCTCTGTCTTTCTGGCATTCTCGGCAGCCTTTAAACCTGTCTCCGTCGTCACTGTAATGAGACACAGGTGTTTAGTGATAACAATCACCAGGTGATGGTCCTTACTGCTTCCTCTCTCCCCAGCGACAGACACATGACCATGTCCCGCTCCACAGATGGCTACCCCATGCCCCAGATCCAAAATATATTAGAGTCTTTGCATGGAGCTTCAATATTCAGTACACTAGATCTGAAGAGCAGACACTGGCAAGTTGAAATGGAGCCTGAAAGTTTACCAAAGACTGCATTTGTAACTTCTCCTGGCCAGTTTGAATTTCTATGTCTTCACTTCGGTCTCAAGAATGCTGCTGCATCATTTCAAAGATTGGTGGAAGATGTACTCAGAGACATCAAAGGGAAATGTTGCTTCGTTTACATTGATGACATTGTGGTGTACTCCAAAAGATGAGCAGGAACACTTACAACACCTGAACCAAGTTTTCAGCTGTCTACTGTACATCAAGCAGGTCTTACTCTGAATCTTAAGAAGTGTAACCTTTTACAGAAATCACTCACTTTCTTAAGTCATGTTGTATCCAGGGAAGGAGTCAAAACAGATCCTTCCAAGGTAGCAGCAATCTGTGATTTCCTAGCACCACAATCACTCAAGGATGTACAAAGATTTTTGGCATTGGCAGGTTGGTATCAAAGGTTCATACCAAATTTCTCAGAGAAAGCCGCACCTCTTCATGCTCTAAAGCAGAAACAATCCACTTGGACATGGACTGAGGCATGTCAAGATGCTTTTTAGAGGATCAAAAATGACTTAACTGAAGCTCTTATTCTGATTCTTCCTGATTTTAACAAGTCTTTCAAGGTCCAAACTGATGCAAGTGACATTGGCCTTGTAACTGTTTTAACGCAGAAGACAGACAGAGAAGAACACGTGATTGCTTACGCATACAGACTTCTTTGTGAAGCAGAGCAATCGTATTCAGTGTCAGAAAAAGAATGTCTCGCTGTTCTGTGGGCCATTGAAAAATGGAGACCTTATATGGAGGGCAGACCATCTGAGGTAATCACTGACAGTGCTGCACTGACTTGGGTTTTCCAACATCCCAAACCTTCATCAAGGCTGACACGATTGATTATTCGTCTGCAAGGATTCGAGTTCAGTATCAAATACAGAAAGGGACAGTGCAATGTAGTGCCATACACCTTATCATGGAGCCTAGACACTACACCACATCATATGATCCATGGTCAAAGCTACCAGTTCTTCTGTAACTCCATCCAACTTGCCTGTAAACTGGTCTGACATTGCCACAGCACAATAAAATGATCCAGAGATTCAAGAGTTATGCAATAAGACTACTTCTCAAACCAATCCTGATCCTTCCAGAATGCATTATGTTCTTGAATATGGTTTCCTGTTTCATAGAGGACCAAACCTACAACTAGTCATACCTACCTGTCTGTGAGGTGAGTTTCTCAAATATGCCCATGACAATCCTTTAAGTGGACACCTAGGTCGACCTAAAACACTGCTGTGACTGATGGAAGTTGCTTACTGGCCAAGTTTGAGTTCTGACATATGGAAATACTGTAAGGAATGTCAAACTTGCCAAAAGTACAAACCATCATTCTCAAAATTATCAGGTTACTTGCAGTCAACTCCCATCGTAGAACCTGGGTATATGCTTGGTGTGGATCTGGTGGGACAATTTCCCAAAAGCTCCAAACCAAATTAGCATCTTTTAGTTGTTGTGGACTACTGTTTTAAATGGGTCGAAAAAGCACGTCAGATCGGCTGTATTTTGGTTGAGGAGATATTCACAAGGTGGGGAACCCCTGTCTACCTTGTATCTAACCAATTAGCTCAATTCATGTCACATTTCATAAGTCTCATCTGTAAACAATGGGGAGTCATACAAAAACTAACTACTGCTTACCACCCTCAAACCAACCTTACAGAACGCATCAACCTATATAACAGTCACAAGCCTGTTACTGGGCTGTGGCGCTAGCATGTAATGCCAAGCTATATGCAAATTGCCTTCGAGTTCCCTTCTACTACTTCTCTCAAATCCAAAATTCCATACTGCCATGAACTTTCCAAATCTCGGAACACACGCACATGTAAAGCGCACAAACATTAGCTGGCTGTCAGTCAAACAGTGCGCAAGCGACAGAAGCGAGGAAATAAAAAGTCAGTCTGTTAGATTTTATAGAGATCAGCCAGTGGTTGTCTTGCTATTGTGATTGATGTAATTAATACCCCTGGTCTAGGTGTAAAACATAGGCTAAAAATAGAAAATGACTCAAGTTTATCATCGAGAATTTTTTCTCCCGATAAATATAGAGATTGTTTTATTGCCCAGCCCTACAACCTAGCTAACATTGCATAAATCTCTCACAGTAGCCCAATAATCTCAGTGATAGACCAATTTAAATTTAAAATTTAAACATTTACAGGCATTATAGATACAGAAAATCTAGTAAGCAGAAATATGAAATTTACCTCCTCGATATGATTCTTCAAATTAGGCGAAGAATTAATGCTGATATTGCGATGGCTTGAGCAAGCTAAACTCACATGACACGATCAAGGAACTGGCCTTCTTCGTTGCAAAAAGCCCTTTCAGGTTGAGATGTTCAGGTGTTGAACTGCTGCTTGAGGCATCCTCCACATACATGATGATTAATAGCAGTTTGGCACCACTCAACTGGTCAGTTGCCCTTCTAGTTTTCTATGCGTGTTTTGATTTGACGGGACTCATAAGACTCTTGTAGCCAATCAGGTTGATGGATAAAAATAAAACCAGGACAGGGAAGTAGTGAACACAGACAGAGGGAAAATAGCACAGTAAAAGTTCAAGTTACAGCACTTAAAATGTAAAGTAAAAGTATCCCATTTTAAAACTACGTAAAGTACAATTTCTGGGATAAAGTACTTAATTACTGTAACGAGAGTGTTTATAATTCGTTACTTTACACCCCCGTTTGTAATTCATGAATAACATGTTAAATTGATGTACACTATATTGCCAAAAGTATTCGCTCACCCATCCAAATAATTGAATTCAGGTGTTCCAATCACTTCCATGGCCACAGGTGTATAAAATGAAGCACCTAGGCATGCAGACTGCTTCTACAAACATTTGTGAAAGAATGGGCCGCTCTCAGGAGCTCAGTGAATTCCAGCGTGGTACTGTGATAGGATGCCACCTGTGCAACAAGTCCAGTCGTGAAATTTCCTTGCTACTAAATATTCCACAGTCAACTGTCAGTGGTATTATAACAAAGTGGAAGCGATTGGGAATGACAGCAACTCAGCCACGAAGTGGTAGGCCACGTAAAATGACAGAGCGGGGTCAGCGGATGCTGAGGCACATAGTGCGCAGAGGTCGCCAACTTTCTGCAGAGTCAATCGCTACAGACCTCCAAAGTTCATGTGGCCTTCAGATTAGCTCAAGAACAGTGCATAGAGAGCTTCATGGAATGGGTTTCCATGGCCGAGCAGCTGCATCCAAGCCATACATCACCAAGTGCAATGCAAAGCGTCGGATGCAGTGGTGTAAAGCATGCCACCACTGGACTCTAGAGCAGTGGAGACGCATTCTCTGGAGTGACTAATCACGCTTCTCCATCTGGAAATCTGATGGATGAGTCTGGGTTTGGCGGTTGCCAGGAGAAAGGTACTTGTCTGACTGTATTGTGCCAACTGTGAAGTTTGGTGGAGGGGGGATTATGGTGTGGGGTTGTTTTTCAGGAGCTGGGCTTGGCCCCTTAGTTCCAGTGAAAGGAACTCTGAATGCTTCAGCATACCAAGAGATTTTGGACAATTCCATGCTCCCAACTTTGTGGGAACAGTTTGGGGATAGCCCCTTCCTGTTCCAACATGATTGCGCACCAGTGCACAAAGCAAGGTCCATAAAGACATGGATGAGCGAGTTTGGTGTGGAAGAACTTGACTGGCCTGCACAGAGTCCTGACCTCAACCCGATAGAGCACCTTTGGGATGAATTAGAGCGAAGACTGCGAGCCAGGCCTTCTCGTCCAACATCAGTGTCTGACCTCACAAATGCGCTTCTGGAAGAATGGTCAAAAATTCCCATAAACACACTCCTAAACCTTGTGGAAAGCCTTCCCAGAAGAGTTGAAGCTGTTATAGCTGCAAAGGGTGGGCCGACGTCATATTAAACCCTATGGATTAAGAATGGGATGTCACTTAAATTCATATGCGTCTAAAGGCAGATGAGCGAATACTTTTGGCAATATAGTGTATCATCCCACGGAGTCCTATGCCATCAAGTTTTCCCTCATGCATCACGCATGTGCGAGGGTCACGTGATGAAGATACTGTAATATGACCAGGAAGAAAGACGAATTGGCAGCACTGTAAACATGGCATCAGGGGTTTTTCAGCAGCTGCAAAACACAAGACAATCCTGAGAATCCTCTCCTGTGCGAGACAGGACACAGCTCAATCAATTACTTATAGATGATTTATAAGGTTTGATAGGTTTTTTAATTTTGTTTTGCCTACTGTTGTTTGTGTACTTCTCACGATCACACAAATCTAACCTAACCTTCATAGAACATTAATCGTGTTTACATTGATCAAATTTATGTTTTAACAATCACAATGTTAATATAATTACCCATTATACTTAAATTATTCAACCCAGAATTCCTTCTGGTACTCACAAGCAGTTTTGAATTATTGGTGGATATCAGTATATCAGTGTGCCCTCTTTTGAACCTGTGGAAACTTCAATTGGTAATAATAGTTTGTCTTTAAAAAACTATATTATTTATGCTCTTTTAGTAAAAGACAGCTGCGAGAAAATCATATACTGTTATTGGTAATATCATATTACATTATAATTACCCAAGAAATATCAAATCCAAAATAAGATTTAAAGAACATATAGGCCTATATCTTAAACTTTAAATAATAATTTATCCAGAATCATTATTTGCTAAATACAATTTATATATATATATATATATATATATAAAAGAGAGACATAAATATAAATTGTATAGTTTGTAATATGTTCCCTTATGTTCGTTGTGTTCACTTTGTAACAAGCAAGCAATGTGAACATTCAGTGTTCTAGATGAAAATGTACTCTTTGGTTTCACAGATTCTTTTGCACAAAAGCCGTTTTCCAATGCAATACTCATTTCACCGGTCCTTGACCAAAAAGCAATTCAATACCGCCACCTTGTGGGTTGTTAGCATAATGTCAATAAAAACAGCCACAGTGAGCTGCAACCTGGTCTCATAGAATGAACGTTACTCTATATACATTTTGCAAATTGACTTTTACGTGGCCCTTTCTACCCAATGTTACACATTGTACTGATTGTAGAAATTCTCTGATTAAAAGTATTGTTTACATTTTGTGAAATGTCCATTGTTAAAATGATGTTTGGAATATAATAAAAAGAAACAATGCTAAAATAAAACATGAAAATCATTCAATAAAAATCCAAATATTTAAATAAATAATTAAATGCAAAGTGAAGTAATGTGTGGCTATGTATCTTGCCATTGAAATACTTAAGGGGACTGAACAAAGTATCAAAATGTTACAATCTGTGAGACAATTTACAGACCTTAGTTTTAGGTTACCAACAACTAAGCAAGCTATGAACAAAATCTACGTTAGTGTAGCAACAACCTTTTTTGATTTGACTTAACTGACCCATTCTATTCCTCAACTGTAAGTTACTTTAGAAAAGTGTCTGTTAAATGCATGTTAATCTAAAAAAAAAAAAGCAAGCGCAAGTATCAAAGGGCCTTTTACAACCAAAATAAGCCCTAGCCCATTTAAGTAGTTTTTTTATTTATTTTTTTATACACATTATATATGTGTGTGTGTGTATATATATATATATATATATATATATATATATATATATATATATATATATATATATATATATAGATGTGTGTGTGTGTGTGTGTGCGTGCGTGTATAATGTAATCTTTAACAAAATTAACTTTGGTGCAAATGAACAAGTACAAATAATTGATAATCCTTATATTATTTTCTTTAATCTTTCATAATTTAAGTTTTTGTTATTATCTGTGTAATTATATTTGTATTGCATCTCTTCTTTCATTCTTATGTATTATATTGACAATATAACAATTTAATCTTGTGTCCACCCTTTAGTCATCACTCGTGAGTTATTAATCAGATAGTATGGTTGTACGATTTAATGTCTGCAATCATTGTACCCCCCCCCCCCCAAAAAAAAAAGAAAGGATGGTCTCTCATTCCTTAGTTTTTCTTAAAAATATGAACGATACTTTGATACAAAAATATACCAAAGAATGCAGTGCAAACATTGCAAACTTTTATTACAAAATACAACATGAAAAAAATTGAACCCAATTTCTTTGAACTCATTAAACAATCAGCATACTTCTGCCGCCCTCTTGTGGTTTAGAGAAGAATCGCAGCACAACATCAACCTTGCGCTTCTTCATCAACCAGAGTTCACAGTTCAAACGAGCATGAAATCACATCCTGGCACCTCAAAAGGGCTTCTTTCTGCACGCCAAGGGGAGTCTCCAAATCAGATACCTGAAAATTCAGGACGTCTATGTCGGAGGCCCCGAACTTCGCCCGTACCTGCACTTTCTCATACATGTTGAACTGCACTTTTTTGTCGGTCATCACTAACAGCGTCCGCAGAAATCTCTCCCGCAGCTCCGATCGTAGCCGCTGCTCCTCTTTAATCCCTGTTCCCGATGATGAAGATGAAGAGGAGATTGATGTAGGACACAGCGCGATGAATCGGGGGGAGTTCGGGTCGAAACCGCGGCTGTTCAGATCCGGACCTCTGGGCAGCCGCAGGACACTCACTGGAGGTTTCATACTGATGATTTACAACGCCTGTTTAAATAATAAGTATTATCGTGAACTCGCACGCGGTGAACCTCATCTTAAAGAAAGGCAATACTGTTACATTGTTGCATTAAGTAATCTATACGTACCTCATTGACATAAAATGCATTGCACTTTTACTCATGACATTTCTGTAAGCGTTATCCAGCCGGAAGAAGAGGCGTCATTTTCAGACATTTCAAAATAAAAGTCATCAACTAAGGAGAAAAAATAAATAAAATAAATCTTTCTGTTATTCAGAAGTATACTAAATACAATGGATTTAATTAGGTCTACTGGCATATAGAAAGGTGAGCAACCAATGCTCTCTTTTATTATTATATTTTACTACTTCCATAATTGAGTTGTAATGTTTGGAACAGAATAAAAATTCTCTCTCTCTCTCTCTCTCTCTCTCTCTTTTTTTAAACTGATTTGAAGGACCTGCTCAGGAAGGAAAGGCTCTGCAAAGTCAGAATGCAGATAATTGTTTTATCCTCAGACTGCATGCCCACGGACAGTCCACATTCTGCTCACTAACTATCTGATGCATAATGCACACAAAAATGGAAAGCACTTTCTTGATCTGGCAAGCTCTAATCTGATTGGCTGACTTTATGTAATTTACAGGAGTAAGGGTACAAATGATTTTTATTATCTGTCTAGAAAAAAAGTTTATACGGTTGTTATTATTATTATTATTATTATTATTATTATTATTGTTGTTATTATTATTATCACTTTATTTTTTGTGTTGAATTTTCACCTTTACTTTTTAATTATTTCTTTGTTAATGCCATAAAACTTAATTATGAAAGTTACAAATCTGCATTAAACACAGTGACAGCCATTAATATCTTAGCTATTAATTTATGGATTGTTAATACTGTAGTTATGTGGGTCATAAACGTGAAATAAATAAATAAATAATAAAAGAGATGGTGATATGTTTTTTTCTTCACACTTTCAGGCTAACGTATCTGTATGTACAACAGCTTATGGTATATCTTTTGAACTTTTGACCTCAACCTTTTCTCATGTTTGGGGGAATCCCAGCAGATGTTACAGAAACAGTGTCTGAAACTGTTCTTCATTCATATACAAGTAATGTTTTATCAGGTTGAGTACATTGTGATACATCATGATACTTTAAAACAACAGATTAGCAAGGTAAACCAATAGTTATAGTTAATAGTCAAATGAAAGTCAGAAACATCCATTTATGATTTCTTCCTCTTTTCTTTAACCTGTCCATATATTTCTACTTTATTATTATAGTTTTAGGGGCTGCAAGACAAATTTTAGTTTGCATACTGGCACATCACTTCCCATTGTATGACTTCCTCAAATATTTTATGCTTATCTTCTGTACTGCACCAGTGCTCTTAGACAACCTGTCTTCTCTTTTCATTTTAAAACAACTGTAAGTACAAATGTTCTCACCATCTCAATGTGTACACGATTTGATAGTGTAATTATATTTTTAATGTGGTTTAATTAATCTGAAAAAAAAGAAAAGAAAAAAAAAAGAAAAAGGAATTTAATTTGCAGGCTACTTGATAATCATAAATGTACGGCTAATCAGACTTAAGAAGTGAAAGTGATTCAGGAAAAAGTGGAAGAGATTATAAAGATTAGATTGTAAATGAAACTTGTGCATGTTATGCAACTGGTATACTATTCTATGGAAGTAACATTTGTATACTGTACAGTAGGAGATATAGTATGTTACAGTGTGAGATGCAGTACATATGTTCGTCAATGTATTCTTATGTTTCTGATGTAGATAATATCCTTGAAAGAATGGAGAATAATGGAGGAAAACCATGTCAGCAACATCATGTGTAAGTCACTCTTGCAATACAGTACAATCATAAAACTTTAAACATCTATAACACCAACATAGAATTCTTGTGTGGTCCACAAGAAGTGCAAAATATTTATACATTTTTCTTCTCTCTTTTCTTCCGACAGTATAATGGCTAATATTGTAGTATCAGCAAACAAAAATATATCATATGTATGCAGTGGAGTCAACAAAGATAACGATGTATATCAGGGATTTCTCTCATTTAAACTTGGAAAAGAAAAACAGAAAGTTTTTAACAAAGAAATTATGTAAAATTAAGAAGAAATATTTAGTATGTTGCACTATTTTTAGGCAAGTGATCAAATGTAAGCAAATTTGTGAAATGCGCCACGTTAACCCCTAAAGATGTACAAAAGGCCAGATTTCTTCGCTTCCATTAAAGCATACAAGATGCTCTTTGAAACATTCTCAAATCAAGCTGGAATAACATGGATCTTCAGATTTTGTATAAACCTGTGGAGTCTGTGCATCTGGAGTTCAAGCTGTTATTAAGGGGATAGTTCACCCAAAAATGAAAATTTCTCTCCATAACAGATGCATATGACATTTTTTTTTTCTTGTGCTGAACACAAACAAAGATTTTTAGAAGAATATCTCAGCTCTGTAGGTCCATACAATGGAAGTGAATGGTGGCCAGAAATCTGAAACTCAAAAATCAAATAAAGGCAGCATAAAAGTAATCCATATAATTCCAGTGGTCAAATCAATATCTTCAGAAGCAATATGAGTGGTGTGGGTAAGAATCAGATCAATATTTAAATCAATTTTTACTATAAATCTCCACTTTCACATTCTTCTTCTTTGGTTTTTGGCAATTCCCATTCTTCCTGGATCGCCATGGAGGAGAATTCATTGTAAACAAAGGCTAAATAAATAATTTAATACCCACACCTTTAATATTGCTCCTGAAGACAATGATTTAACCACTGGAGTCATATGGATTACTTTTATGCTGCCTTTATGTGCTTTTTGGAGTGTCAGAGTTTTGGACCCAGTTCACTTGCTTTGAATGGATCAACAGAGATATTCTTCTAAAAATCTTTGTTTGTGTTCAGCAGAAGAAAGAAAGTCATGCACATCTGGGATAGCATGAGGGTGAGTAAATGATGAGAGGATTTCATTAGAAAAAACAAACAAAAAAATTATAACCATGACACAAAGCCCTTTACTTAAAATGGAATATCATACTATTCATAAAGTCTTTAAAAACTTAGTATAGTATTCATAGTATTCATATTTCAAATAACAAGATGTGCCTTATAAGGAAGCAAGGTTATGTTTAATTGCGTTGATTAGAAGTCAAACACTTGCTCCTATATCAACAATGGGTTATAAAGAGGTTGAAAATATTTCATTTCTTTGCACATTCAGGCTGGCTTCGTCAGCGTTTTGGAAAACCAAGGAATCAGTTGGACCAAGGCAACCCAAGTAAACACTCTCAGATGGATAACTCTACTCTTAGCAATTCCAACTGCTCCCGTGGACAATCCAACTGCAAAGCCCACTGTAGATCTAGCTGCTCTCCGGAATCTAGTGTTTCCTCTTCCTTTCCCTCTGAAAAATCTTCCATCGCTGCTAAGTCGTCCTCCTCAGAACAACCTCTGCCCTCCGTGCTCTTCTCTTCCTTCCGTTCAACTCGCAGTTATGACATTTGTGTCTGTCACAATGATAAGGACACTGATCAAGCACAGAGTTTGTCCTCTTTCCTGGAGGACGCTTCAAAAGGTCTGCGCTGTTACCTGCAGGAAAGGGACTGTCCATTAGGAGGTGCTGTGTCTTCTGAGCTCCTGCAGGCAGTGCATGACAGCCACTGCTGGGTGTTGCTCATCACTCCAAACTTCCTGAACGATGACTGGTGCTTGTATCAGATGCACCAGGTCCTGTCTGAGGGGCCCATGTCACAGAGGATCATCCCAGCTGTACTAAATATGCCCAGATCTGAGCTTCCACAGGAACTGCGCTTTGTTTTTACTGTGGATTTGAATGAGAACAAAGAGGTTGGCTACAAGAAAGTGTACAAGACAGTCATTCATTGTGAGTGGAATATTTTGTATATAGAAATCGATATGTTCTACATTTCTTTATATTTTAAAGGTGCGCTCATTCATTTTTTGTTTATGCCATCTTGGACTTACACTGACATCTAGTAGTGTGGATGCAGCATAATTCAAACACAATAATTTTAAGTTATCAATGCCATTGTTGAAAGTCACTATTCACAGTCAGCCATGATTAACTTAATCCCTGAGTGAAAGTGTCCAATAACTGGGTGGTTACTAAGATTAAGCGAGTAGTATTTGGCTGGTCATGTGATCCTAACATGGCAGCCCCCAAGAGGAGGCCCTCTCCATGTAGAATAAAGCAGGTTTTTTTTTTCTCCCCTTTTCTCCCCAATTTGGAATGCCCAACTCCCAATGCGCTCTAAGTCCCTGTGGTGGCGTTGTGACTCGCCTCAATCCGGGTGGCGGAGGACAAATCTCAGTTTCCTCTGCGTCTGAGACTGTCAGACACGCATCTTATCATGTGGCTTGTTGAGCACGTTACCGCAGAGACGTAGCGCGTGTGGAGGCCCACGCTATTCTCCACGGCATCCATGCACAACTCACCACGTGCCCCACTAAGAGCGAGAACCACACATTATAGCAACCATGAGGAGGTTACCCCATGTGACTCTACCCTCCCTAGCAACCGGGCCAATTTGGTTGCTTAGGAGACCTGGCTGGAGTCACTCAGCACGCCCTGGATTCGAACTCGCTACTCCAGGGGTGGTAGTCAGCTTCAATACTCGCTGAGCTACCCAGGCCCCCAAACAGCTTTTTTAAGGTTACCTGTACAACTGGAGTCTTCATTTCATGTGTGTGCTCATGATTTTATAAATGTGTTTAAAAATTACTATTAATTTCTTTATGAGTAAAACATTTTTAATGAGGAAAAAATTTACAGAGTGCACATTTAAATATTTACATGATTTACTTGAAATACAGTATGTACCATCTCATGTATTCAAATGTTCCTTAGTCTTACATACAGAGCGGTGCCTAGTCATTCTAAGTAAGAGGTTGTAGGTTATCTTGATTAAGGCACTTAAAGGGATGGTTCACCTAAAATGAAAATTCAGTCAACATTTACTCACTTGAGTGAACAATTCCTTTTATGTCCTTCTTCCAGCCATAGATAAGGCTAAGCTTAACTAAACCAGACAGGAATGTTTATATTTTAGACTTTTCTGCACTGCTTTAGGTGACACTTGTAAGTGTTTTGTAATGTCTGTCTGGAACAGAATATAAAATCTCTAACAATTATTATTTATTTATTTATTTACAGATTTGAAGGACATGCTTGAGAAGGAAAGGTTCTGCAAAGTGTCTGAAATCGGAGATTAGTCACATCCTGTGACTGCATGCCCATGGAGCATCCACAATCTGATTACTTACTGTCTGATGTATACTGCACACAAAACTTGAAAGCACGCTCTAGCAAGCTCTAATCATAGTCTGCTTGGAAACAAAGTTTATGAGGTATAAAGTTGATATAATGGTGGCACGATGTGGGAGCAGCCTCCAAGACATGGGTTCTGGTCCCAAAGAAAGCAGGATATAATCACGTTCACTTAAATTATGATGAGCATGATTCTGAGGTTGCAATATTTCCTCTTAAGATTACATTTTTACTCTACTGACAGTTAGGTTTAGGGTTTGGGTTAGGGAGTATAGTTAATTAAATATGCATTCCTGTTGTCTATTATTCACAACTAAAAATACAATTCGCTTTTGGCTTCACTCTGTGGACATTTCACCCGTAAACTAGAACTCAGGCTGAGTTTGGAATGGCATACTATTCATACTACTCTTCCTACTTCTGCCAAATCAGACTATGGCAGGAATAGTAAGAGTAGTATGGTAGTATGCAATTTCGAACTTAGGGGCCGTTTACACGACAATGTTTTCAACTAAAAACGGAAAACTTTTTATGCGTTTTGGCTGTTCGTTTATACGACAATGGCGTTTTGGGGCCTGAAAACACAAACTTTTGAAAACAGGTTTCAAAGTGCATGTTTTTGAAAACAATGCCGTTATCGTCTCCGTGTAAACATACAAAAACGCAAATTTGTGAAAACAATGACGTCATGCGCATGAGTATTACGTGTTCAGTCTACAGGCATGCGTGCGAGTACTTCAAAACAATGCGCGAAACATTCAAAACTACAGTGGCGGACTACAGGACTGTGTTTGTGCTGCTCAAGATTTTGAGTTTGATGCTTCTCCAGAAAAGTGTAGATTTACTGCATCACTACTACGACCAGCGTAGTGTTTCTTTACAAAGTGACATCGCCAACTACTGGCCTGGCATGCATAATACAGCCTTTTTAGTCGTATTCGCGGATCCGTGTGAACGGGGATCGTTTTGACAACATTGTCGTCTGTACGCGAAACTTTTCAAAAATGCAAAGGAAAAACTTTTCTGTTTTTAGTACATCGTTGTCGTGTAAACGTACCCTTAGTCTCACACTCATGTGCCCATACGTTCATCAGCACTTCCAGCTTTGGCCACTGGAGGCAGTGGTTTGAACTGCGGTAAGCACAGATTTCAGCAGCACATCTTTCGTCCTACTGTTAGCAAATTTATGGTAAGATCATTCTGCATTTTCTGCACATATTTTTCACTATCTTTCCAGTGTTTTCCATACAACCGTTTGTAGAGACTGACGCTCCGTTTAAAAAAAAAAATTTCACACCTCTCTGTTACTGTGATATTTCAGATAAACCCACCCCTAAACCCTTGTAAAAACAAAACAAACCATGATTGGTCACTTTATATGTCAGTCAGATGGTCTCTTCCTGTCCAAGTAGGCTTCTTTTGGACAGAATAAGTTGCAATGATCAGAATTTTGCCATTTAGTTTAAGGTCTGTCTACACAGGACTAGCCGAAAAGAGGGTCAAAATAAAGATATGAGTGATTCTGAAGTGTCAAAATGTATTGCCATTGTGACCACAATGATTGGTTGTGCATTTGTGTTGCACATTTCTTTCAGAGCTGTTTTCAATGTTGGGTGTGTGGGGGGGGAGGTGCCGCCGATCCAGGTTTAACGGGGGCAAGAGAGAAACTGTGGGTAGTTGGGGTTCACTGTTTCAAGTGAAGTTCTCCAGTTAGAGTGTAAGGTGTGGCTGTGGCCGACAACAGCCATTAATAAACAAAAACGTTATTGAGATCAGTCTCCTGCATTATCATTTCCTGCTACAATACATATGAATGCTGTCCGAATGGATGTATCTTTCCAGTAAACTGGCACAAAGAGATTTTGCAGGATTGTCTTACTTATGATGAGCTGATATGTATAAATTAAATGTTTATATTGTGTGTTGTTTGTATGTTTTTTTATTTATTTTTTTATTTTGCACTCAGGGCAAATTCACAAAGAATGAATTGTTTGCACACACCATCTGCATTATCTCAGCACTCAGTACACTAAAGGAATTATGTAAACCAGGTAGCGGTGCAAACACATCCAAATAATTTGCTCTGAACACAATTTGCACAGTGCAATTCTTTATCTTTCAGGCCCATTTCGCTAAACTGATGCAGATAACACTTGTTTAAGGTGGACTGCAAGTGGTTAGAAATACCACATGCTAAAGTGGCACAAACTTTTTGTGTGCCAGAGTTAATTTCAGACCTTTGAAAATACTTACATTCCGTTAAATCTTTGAAATATAGAGCCATAGATGGCAATAGAAAGTTATTCTTAGAAATAAGATCAAGCAGGGTGGGGCATATATTATCTTTTCTGATTTTAGGTCAAAGTCAGATCAGAGGATGTCCTTATGTAACACCATACAAAGAACAAAATATTTTAGCATTTTTTTTTTTTTTTAATTATGTGAAACTATATTCTCTCACTCTATTCCACCCACAAATACACAGTATTGTGTAAAAGAATGAAAGCTGTGAATTTCATTAGAACAGCAGCAGATATAAATTGCATGTTAATTGTGTTCTCTATCATGCATGTTTCTGAAGAAACACATCAGATTGTCGATTATCTTAAACACAAAGACACCATATTATTTTGGTTTCCTGCTGGCAGTCATCTGTGTTTTAATTTTTGCCTTGAGGCAGATGATTCACTGTGGCATTTCAATGGTTTTAGTAGGGCTTAATACCACCATTGGACATGCCATGTAATCCAGTTGGACACCTTAAAGAACTGCTGGCCGGGCAGCAAAGGTATGATTAAATGTTCTTGGCAAATAAAATGTCACATGTCATATATACATGCCCATTGGCAAATATAGCTTTAAACATTCAATACAATCTTAAAAAAAGCTCACACTGGATTGTTTGACAAATCTCCAAATACATCTCTTTTTTCCCCCCATCCAATTTGGATTTTAATACTATAACATAATACTGTACACAATACTTTGCTATGCTGTAGCTGCAGGTACACTGCTGAAATTGGGAGGATCAAAAAGATGCTGGAGTGTAACAATGTGCTTTTTACTGTGTGGAAAACACAGTTTTTTCATGGGACATGGGAGCTAAAGGGATCTGCCAATATCCCTTTGTCAAATCCAGTGTCGAATAAAAGCGAGCCGCGCCTAACCGATCGAGTAGTTCATCAATCCGAGGCATCGGGTATGCATCAAATTTAGACACCGCATTGACTTTTCAATAATCCACAAAGAACCGGACCGAGCCGTCCCTCTTAGGAACCAGAACCACTGGGCTGGCCCAGTCACTGTGGGATTCTTCTATTACCCCCATATCTAGCATGGCCTTCAATTCTTCCCATACCACTTGTTTTTCGTGTTTGGGTAATAGGTAGTGACGACTGCGTACCACTACCCCTGGGGTTGTCTCAATATGGTGCTCTATGAGATTCTTGTAACCGGGGAGAGGCGAGAACACGTCGGAGAACTCTCTCTGCAACTTGGCAACCTCCGTGACTTTGGAAGGTGAGAGGTGGTCTCCACAAGTAACCAGGGTGATTTGATCGGTGGCTTTTAAGTTCACCTCCGGCCCAAGCTCCGCCCCTCTCCAGAACCACCATCGGCAAAATCACGGGAACCGCCTCTCTCCATGGTTTTAGGAGATTGAGGTGGTAAATATGACGTGCTCCACCTCTATCCGTTCATTTCACCTCTTAATCGGTTTCCCTAACTTGCCATGTGACCTCAAAGGGCCCTTTAATTTAGAGCTCGATGTAGGGAGCAATACTAGGACTTTATCTCCCAGTGTAAATTCCCGTAGTCAAGTGCCCCTATTATACAGCCGGGTTTGACGTTCCTGAGCCTGGAGCAAATTCTCCAGTTGCCCCAGTGTGTGGACTCTTGCTCTCAGGTCAAGAACGTATTGAATTTCATTTTTACAGTTTGAAGGTCCCGAGAACTTCCCCCTCCCTTGTGTCCTCCTGACACGGAGCTGACATAGACGGCCCTGGCACCGCCTTCCCAGCCAGCAAATCGCAAACCACACATTGATACACTTTGTCGCAGGACCCATCCACACATATTCCCCTCAATATAGTCATAAATGCCAGCCAATTCGTACCCAAAATTAGTGGATGGGAGAGGCAAGGACTAATCGCAGCCTCAACACTATGCGTTTGTCCCCAAAATTGAATGGTGATTGTTATTAGAGGGTAATTGTGAATATCCCTGTGCACACACCTCACCTTCACCTGATGGCTCACACCCAAAACCTCATCTTGAACCAAGCATTTGTGAATGGAGGTCTGGTTGCAACCTGAATCCACCAAGGCTTGGTATGTACCCCCCTTAATACTCACAGGTATCCAGTACGTTCCAGCTCGATCGGGGTGGCCTATGGCGCATCGGGGACCTGGACCGACGTCCTCACTTCCATCATAGGGCATCAGTCCTGGAATTGCCCAGGTTCCCCGCAGCTCCAGCAGATCAGCCCAGACTTCACCCATGGCAGTGGATTCACCAGCCTAGGGGGGAGAGCGGAGAGAGAAAGGGGGAACTGGCAGGTTGAAAGGTCCCCAAGCCCGGGGAGTCGGATTTGGGAAACTGATTCCCCATTTCTGGGGAGTAGGAACAGGACGGGGGGAAGAGGAGAGGGAGGAAGAAGAGAGAGAGAGAGAGAGAGAGAGAGAGAGAGAGAGAGAGAGAGAGACAAGACAGAAGAAGAAGGCTCACTAACCCTCAGATACGCCGTCAGATGGTCCTCAGCCAAATGGACCGCCTCATCCAGTGACAGCGGTCAGTGGCACTGGACCCACTCCACAGTTCCTCTCAGTAGCCGGGAGATGAACTGCTCCAGTACCACCAGATCGATCACCTCCTCCGGCAGGTGTCACGGAGCTGTTGGGCGAATGCGAATGGGCGGCTGTGCTCGCCAAATGTCAGCAAGCAGAAGTGTTAATGATGTTGTTCTGGGCTGTGGCTGACCAGTTGCAGGGTGGCTTTCTTAAAATCCTCATACACCAGGAGGTTGGACACAGGAAGTTGTTGGGTCATGAGTTGGGCTTCCCCGGACAACAGGCGGACCGCCCACTGGGTGCTCGGCCACTTTCATGCCTTGGCTGTCCACTCGAAGAGCTTGATGAAAGCCTCCGGGTCGTCCTGATGTCCCATCTTGTTGATCGTGACGTGAGGCCTGGAGTCACGGGTAAAGACCCCTCCTGGGGTACCAAACTCCTTAGCACCTGCCTGTCCTCCACTTGAGCCTGGAGAAGCACCTGGAACCATTCACTTGCATTGTAGGGACCTACAGAGCTGACATATTCTTCTAAAAATCATTGTGTCGAGCAGAAGAAAGTCATACATATCTGTGATGGCATGAGGGTGAGTAAATGATGAGAGCATTTTCCTTTTTGGGTGAACTATCCCTTTAAGAAATCTGTATCATCTGAACTTCAGTTCAGTCTTTAGGGTTTCAAGGTCAGGCTGGTATTCCCACTCAGCTGTGAAAGAAGAGCACTGAGGAGAGTGGTGCTTTTGAATAAACAAGGTAGGTCTTGAAATTACACTGCGCTATCGCTCTTACGTGCCTGAATAAGGGAAATTTGGACATTTGCCTGGACTCTTTTGTGAAGTATTATTGTCTTTAATGTTTGTGAAGTATGTGTTCTTTCAATGTTAAAGACAGTTATAGTTGCTGGCTTAAAAAACTGTATAGTGCAATAAAAACAGCCTAGAATTATTGTTTAACAATATAGATGTGTTAAATCACTGAAATATTGACTGAATGCTCATCTTAAACCCCCCAACGACAATTCATGATCTCTGAAGTAGTCAGTTCTCTTTTCTTCATCTTGGTCATCAGTTTTTGAAGTTGCTAATTTTTAACTCACTAGCTTGCAGATGCTGTTGCTTCATTCTCTAAAAGAGACTGCAAGTTTCCTCTGAAAGTCACTTTACTGTTGATAAACATATGCTAGAATTGAAACAAGGTCTAGGTAAAAAAAAAAAGAAAGAAAATACTGTTATGTTTTTACAAACCTGATGATCCATGTTATCCCAGCATGATTTGACAATGTTCCAAAGGAGTTAACATGGCCAATGTTACTTTTTTCCTTGCATTTGATTAGTGACCTAAAAAAGTGCATATATCTTTAACATTTCTTCTTCAATTTACGTCATTAACTTTTCTAAAAAAATGTCAGAATCCTTAAATTTTTGGTGTATTTTCAGATTTATATGAGAAAAAATCTCAGCATTGCAACATGGTCTCCAATTTAAAAACCCCAGAACTTCACTTGTGCGCATGCGCAGGCTGACACTTTGATGTACACACTGTGCATGATGTGACAAGACAGGAAGACCCTTGAAAAGACAACGACCGCAAGATATTAATGCTATTTGAAGAAAAATAATCGATTGTTTAAACACATGACGTTTTAAAGAGCGTTACAGAGATGACCAAACCAGAGAAGTCGTTTAACGGCGCCTCCCATTTGGGGAGTATAGGCACTTGACTCTAGACCGTTAACACAATTATCGCAACTTTGCATGCACATCGGCTCATATGATGTGACTGTAAACCCCTGCTTGATCTTGGGGAGAGGGGGCTATTTGACTTCTATTGAATAATTTTAGCCGGCAAAGCAGTAGTGAACAAACTAAGCAACCATTTTTTGTCCAAAAGGCACATTATTCAACTATTTACTTGTTTGTTGAACTGTTGAATAACATCACAACTGTGCTGTTCTGAATGTCAGCACGACTGTCATTACCGGTTGAATCACTGCTGTGCTGTATTCAGAACAAAATCACTCTTGCTTATGTAATATTGCTTTATTATGTTCCACTGTAAGTATAGCCATAATCCTATAAAATGTCTGGAATAGAGGTGAAACAGAATAATACAATAATCCCAAATGCATTTTGTAACATTTTACTACTATGTATACATTGGCCACTATGTATCTGTTCAACATGTTTTGACAGACAAAATAGAATATTACTTTTAAATAATAACTTGTTGAATGTGCTATACTGATTTACTTGATTTCTTATTTGACAGTATAAAGTAACATGTTCTAGTCATAAGCATGAGTCTACAAGTTTTGTTCCTTGCCTTTACATGTATTAACATCATTCTCCCATTTAATCTTACACAGGTTGGCATTTCATCAACTATATTTTAAACAGAAAGAGACCAACCTGTGATAAGACTGATCACTGACCTGATCACCTCGGTACGGTGCAAATTTAAGTGTTTCTGATATCAAATCCTTAAACACTTTCTCCAAAACTTTAGAATGTGTGCGACGATAGGCATCTAAAAATCGACATGCGCACACACACACACACACACACACACACTGATTTAGCTATCCTTATGAGGACCCTCCATAGACATAATGATTTTTATACTGTACAAACGATAGATTCTATCCCCTAACCCTACCCCTAAACCTAACCCTCACAGAAACCTTTTTGCATTTTTACATTTTCAAAAAAACATAATTTAATATGCCATTTCCCTTGTGAGGACTGCTGGCTGGTCCTCACTACGTAGGTGATCTCAGGTTTTACTATCCTTATGAGGATATTTGGTCCCCACAAGGATAGTAAAACCTGTACACACACACAAACACACACACACACACACAGCGAGTTGGACTGCTCTTCTCAACTGTAAGTACATATATGCCAAGATAATTGTTCCTTGTACTTAAATGGTGCTTGTTTAACACAACCAGAGCAGATAATTTTCGCGGTTGTTGTTCTTACGTCATATATGTTGGTCACTGGTCAATGCCCATGTCCCCGGATGAAGTATGTCCGAAATCTATTCATACTACTCACATGCATACATAAAAAATGTACTGTTCTGGCGGCAGATAAGTGCGTCCCTCATCAAATACAGTGCATACTTAGTATGCGGTTTCGGACGCAGCTTGTTTCTATGCCTTGACTAGAACGAGAGCGTTTTAGTTTTGTCGCGTTGCTCATTTGCCATGTATTTACCATCTACGTTGCAAGCGAGCGGCACAACATGCAAAGAATACAATTTGCTTTTTGCCATTGTTCTACTGCTTCTTTTCGAGTGTCAGGTGATGTTTCTTCAGTATTAATTTCAATGTGCCACCGCGAACAGGGGTGAAACATACAACAAGCATTTGGGAATTCAGACTGTTTAACACTTGCGCATTAGGATCTGTTGTCATTATTGACAGGATGGAGGACTAATTTAAGCATCTCTGATTGGCCATTGCCGTTTCATTGCTCAACAGACATGTCTGTGATTGGTCAGAATAGTCAACCGCTGCAAAAACATGTCGTAAATAGAAACAATTGACGCAACAGGAGCAGACTTAATTTGAATGCTGTAATCATCAGTTTTCACGATTTAGGGCTGAAACAATTAGTCTACGTTATCAAAAACGTCGACAATAAAAACTGTCGACAAAAATGTCCTTTATCGAATAGTCGTTTGATCTTATTTAACGTAACATGAGATCACATTAAACTTTAATGATGGTGCGCGAGAGGAGCACCGACCAGCTTGCACCTGATTGAGGAGAGGAAGAACAAAGCTCACAGATGTGCTCCAAACTTTCCAAACAGCTTCAGGTGATGTAGATCGCAAAGTATGAGGAAATTATACAAAAATACAAAATAAGTATTGTATATTTGTATATATTTCCTGGAGGGAGGGAAGCTCACCTCCGATGATGTGTCTGCAGCCAGTCAGGATGCTCTCTACAGTGCAGGTGTAGAACCATGTGAGGATGTGGCAGTTCATTCCAAACTTCCTCAGCCGTCTCAGGAAGAAGAGGCACTGATGAGTCTTCTTCACAACAACTTCAGTGTGGATGGACCATGTGAGTTCTTCAGTGATGTGGACACCCAGGAACTTGAAGCTGCTGACTCTCTCCACTGGTGCTCCATTGACGGTGATGGGACTGTGTTCTCTGTCTTTTCTTCTGAAGTCCACCACAAGCTCCTTTGTCTTACTGACATTGAGGGAGAGGTTGTGCTCCTGACACCAGTGTGTCAGATTGTGCACCTCCTCTCTGTAGGCTGTTTCATCATTGTCAGTGATCAGACCTACCACCGTTGTGTCATCAGCAAACTTAATGATGGCACTGGAGCTATGTGTTGCCACACAGCCATGTGTGTACAAGGAATACAAGAGTGGGCTGAGAACAGTGTTGAGAGTCAGTGATGAGGAGATGTTGCTGCCTATTCTAACCACCTGGTGTCTGCTTGACATGAAGTCCAGGATCCAGCTGCACAGCGAGCTGTTTAAGCCCAGAGCCCGGAGTTTCTCATCTAGCTTGGAGGGCACTATGGTGTTGAATGCTGAGCTGTAGTCTACAAACAGCATTCTCACATAAGTGTTCTTTTTTTCCAGGTGGGAGAGAGCAGTGTGTATTGTAGATGCAATGGCATCATCAGTGGAGCAGTTGTTGCAGTAAGCAAACTGCAATGGGTCAAGAGAGAGGCAGCACAGAGCAGATGTAATCTCTGATTAGTCTCTCAAAGCATTTGCTGATGATGGGGGTCAGAACAACAGGACGCCAGCCATTTAAGCAAGTTATTTTTGATTGCTTTGGAACAGGCACAATGGTGGATATTTTAAAGCATGTGGGGACTACAGACAAAGAGAGGGAAAGGTTGAAAATGTCTGTAAAAACACCAGCCAGCTGGTTTACGCACGCTCTGATGACGCGGTACGGAATGCCGTCTGAGCCCACAGCTTTGCGGATATTCACCCGTCGGAAGGATCGGGTTACATCCGCTACAGAGACGGAGAGTGAACTAACCTCTGTAGCTTCGGCCGCGAGAGCTCTCTCCACGAGGGCGGTGTTATTTCCCTCAAAACGAGCATAAAAAGTATTTAGCTCATCCGAGAGAGAGGCAGCGGTGTTCATGGTGGAGTTTTTATTCCCTTTAAAGTCCGTGATGATGTTAATTCCCACATGCTTCTAGAGTTGGTGGTGTTAAACTGTCCTTCAATCTTGTTCCTGTACTGGCGTTTTGCTGTTCTGAGTTTTTCGGAGGGCATAACTGGCTTGTTTATGCTCCTCTGCATTCCCGGAATTGAAAGCGGAGGTCCGCACATTAAGTGCCGTGTGACCATCGCTATTTATCCATGGCTTCTGGTTCGGGAAGATCCATATTGTTCTGGTCGGAACTACGTCCTCCACGCACTTTTTGATGAAACACATTACGCTATCAGCGTAAAGCTTGATGTCATCATCAGAGGCAGACCAGAATATCTCCCAGTCCGTGTGATCAAAACAGTCCTGTAGCATAGAGTCTGATTGGTCCGACCAGCACTGGATCGTTCTGAGGGTGGGTGCTTCCTGTTTCAGTTTCTGCCTGTAAGCAGGCAGAAGCAGAATGGAAGAGTGGTCCGATTTGCCAAATGGTGGGCGGGGGAGGGATTTGTAGCCATCCCGGAAGGGAGAGTAGCAATGGTCCAAAACCCGGTCCCCTCGTGTGTGGAAACTAATGTGCTGGTGGTATTTTGCAACAACACAAAGGAAGACACACAAAACAAACCAGGGCTGAATAATCCCATGACAGTACCCCCTACCTACGTGCGCCCCCTGGCACACTCAGGGCCGGTGACTTGGTATTGGTGGAAACTGTCAATAAGGGAAAGATCAAGTATGTCCCGTGCAGTGACCCAACATGTCTCCTCCAGACCGTAACCTTCCCAGTCCCAGAGTCTGTCTGGCTCTCTTCCAAGTGGCTGGTAACCTAAATTAGTCTGAAAAGGAGATGGGCCCGTGGATGAAACTGGCAAAGAGTTGTGTGCGTACTCCACCCACACAAGTTACTGACTCCAAGAAGAGGGACTGTGGGAAGCCAATCACCACAAAGTTCTCTCCAGGTCCTGATTAGCTCGCTCAGCCTGCCCATTGCTCTGAGGATGGAACCCAGAGGTAAGACTGACAGTAGCCCCCAGTAATCTACAAAATTCCTTCCAAAATTTGGAAACAAATTGGGGCCCCCTGTCGGAGACCACGTTTGTCGGGAGGCCATGAATTCAAAAGTTCAGTTGTGGCATAGGGGGTGTGGTCATGTGTCGGTCTGTGGGAGAGAGAGAGAGGTAAGGCTCGTCACCTGGCTCATAATTATCTCTAACACCTGTCTCTCATTATAGTGATGGCGGAGGGAGACTTAAAAGGCATGTCAGAGAAATAGAGAGGGAAGAAAGTAACCTAAAGCATAACAGCCAGAGAATCTGGGAGTGTGCCACATTTATTGATGGTTACTGTTGTGTGTGTGTGTGTGTGTGTGTGTGTGTGTGTGTGTGTGAAAAGAGACTGACAATTAAAGAACTGACCTTGACCTGACTCCTCCATTGCCCCGAACTAAGAACATTTCCAGAGTGGTCAATGACAGCAGTTGCTGTCTCTCTAGCAGAAGGTAATTTAGGTAGAGGAATGAAATGTGCTGTCTTCGAGAACCGGTCCACTACGGTCAGAATGACTGTAAATCCCTGGGAGGGAGGGAGGGCAGTAACAAAATCGAGGGCAATATGGGACCAGGATTTCAAAGGCACCGACAGCGGCTGAAGAAGTCCCGCTGGGGGCAAACTGGAAGTCTTAGAACAAGCACAGACCGAACAGGCGACCACGAACAGACAAACATCACGGGCCATGCATGACCACCAAAATCTCTGTCTGACCAGAGCCAGGGTGCGCCCAACTCCAGGGTGACAGGCTACTTTGGAGGAATGACACCAACGGATAATGTCTGGATGGACAGACTCCGGCACATACAAACGGCCCGGTGGGGTTTTAAGCGGGGGCATTACCCCTTGTAAGACCGTGCGGACCTTCGACTCAATCTCCCAGGACACTGCCGCCACCACCAACTTGGTAGGGACAATAGGTTCTGGAGTGTCTGGTTTGATGTTTTTGGAACCAGGACGGTAAGAGATGGAAAAATGGAGTTTAGATGTTTAGCGGAGCGAATGTACTCAAGATTTTTATGATTGATCCAGACAATGAAAGGTACCCCAGACCCCTCTAACCAATGGTGCCACTCCTCCAAGGCTAACTTGATTGCCAGCAACTTACGATTACCAGTGTCATAATTACGTTTGGCAGGAGACAAACGATGGGAGAAAAAGGCGCACAGATGAATCTTGACATTGGAGGGACACTGTTGGGAGAGTACTGCACCTAACCCCACGTCTGATGCATCTACCTCCACAACAAACTGATGAGAAGGGTCAGGGGTAACAAGAATGGGGGCCGAAACAAAGAGGCCCTTGAGTTTGGAGAAAGCCAGGTCAGCCTCCCTTGATCAGTCTTGGTGGAGGTAAGGTCCATCAGAGTCGCGGCTAGTTGGCTGTAATTGCGAATAAAACGCGGTAAAAATTGGCGAAACCCAAGAATCTCTGCAGGGCCTTGCGAGAATCCGGGGTTGGCCAATCTACCACAGCCTTAATCTTAGCTGGGTCTACCTGAATCCCCTCCGGTGACACGATGAATCCTAGAAAGGTTACCTATCGAGCATGGAACTCGCACTTCTCGGCCTTGACAAAAAGCCCATTCTCTAGCAGCCATTGAAGCATTTGTCTGACATGTGGAACATGTTCCTGGAGTGAATGAGAAAAAATCAGAATGTCAGCCAAGTAGACAAAAATGAACTGATCAATCATATCTCTCAGCACGTCATTGACTAATGCCTGGAAGACTGCTGGGGCATTTGCTAAGCTGAAAGGCATCACCAGATACTCAATGTGCCCCCTAGGGGTGTTAAAAGCAGTCTTCCACTCATCGCCCTCTCTGATATGGACCAGATGATAAGCATTGCGAAGGTCCAATTTCGTGAAAAAGTTGGCACCCTGCAGACGCTCGAAGGCTGAGGACATCAACGGTAAAGGGTAGGTGTTCTTAATGGTGATGTTATTCAGTATCCAATAGTCAATACAGGGCCGAAGGGAGCCATCCTTCTTATCCACGAAAAAGAACCCCGCACCTGCAGGAGAGGAAGAGGTCTGAATGATCTTGGCTGCCAGAGAATCAGAAATTTACTTCTCCATGGCCTCCCGTTCAGGAGCCGAGAGTGAGTATAAACCACCCTTGGGGGGAAACGTACCTGATTTAAACTCTATAGCACAATCATAGGGATGATGAGGAGGAAGAGATGCAGCTCGAGACTTACTGAACACCCCTCTCAGGTAGTGGTACTCCATGGGAACTCTGGAAACATCCACCGGTTCATCCTGCAACACAGAACAAGAAACGGGAAGGTGCAGACAAAAGACAAGAAGCATGGCAGAAAGTACTCCAAGCCAAAATCATGTTACCAGACCAGAAAATGTGAGGATTGTGTGTGGATAACCATTAATGTCCTCGGACGACTGGGGTGAGTGGAGAGTCAATGATGTAAAATAAGGTGAGTTCAGAATGATTACCGGAGACAGTGAGGTTTAAGGTGGTGGTGCAGTGAGTTATTTCCGTAAGTTGAGTGTTGCATAGAGTATTGACCAGAATCTTGACATTGAGAGTAGAAGTGGGGATCTTGAGAGCCTTGACCAGTGAAGCGTCAATGAGGTTGGCCTCAGCACCGGAGTTGACTAGGGCTTGACAGGAGTGATGCAGAGAACCCCACTGCAGTTGTACTGGGAGGAGAGTCGAAGATGAGGATTTCCGTTGGAATGAACTCCCCACCAGTAACCTCTGAACTACTGGTGGGCTCTCTCTTTTACCATAGGAATGTGCTTGATGACCTGGAGATCCACACCTTGTGTGCATCAGCAGTTCTTCTCCTCCTGGAACAACCGAGCTCTGCCCACCTGCATGGGTTCTCCCTCAGATGACTAGCTGATTGCAACTTGACTCAAAACTCCCCTGGGAGGTGACGAAGCATATGGAAGATTCTCATGAGTTGTTGTATATCCTAGACGCGAGTGACGCTGAAGACGTGCGTCCACTCGAATAGCAATATCAACCAGTCCATCAAGTGTCTTTGGTAGATCTAGAGCATACATCTCGTCCTTGATGCGGTCAGCCAACCCATGCAGGAATAAGTCCCACTGCACCTCCTCGTTCCAGTTACAACTAGCAGCAAGCGTCCAAAACACGATGGAATACTCAGATACTGATAGCGTTGCTTGTTGAAGTTTGGCTAGAGCACGTGCTGCCTCTCTGCCATGCGCTGCACAGTCGAAGACCTTCCGGAGTTCCTCAGCGAAGGTCTGGAACGAGGAGCAACATGGATGTTTCTGTTCCCACACTGCCATCCCCCACAGACATGCCCGACCAGTCAGCAGTGAAATAACATAAGCCACCTTTGATTGCTCGGTGAGAAATGCAGATGGCTGCAAGGAAAAAACTAGAGAGCACTTGGATAAAAAAGCTCTGCAATAGTTAGGCTCACCTGAATAGGATGCTGGAGGGTTGATCCGAGGCTCAGATCATGAAGCAGTGGGTGGTGCTGACTCCGGCGGGGGTGGCAGTGGCGGTGTGGGTACAGGGGACTCATCTTGAGATGACAGTCTGCGGACTAGGGAGGAGAGTTCGGTGAATTGCACTGCCAAAACTTCGATGGCTTGCCAGGTGGATCTCGTGACCTCCTCTTGCTGAGCGAGATGGGAATCCTGATGAGAGAGGAACTGCTGGATCTCGGCGAGTCCTGCTGGATCCATAATGTTGGTTGGATCATTATGTTATGATAAATAGAGGACCCAGATGCAGGTAACAGTTCAAATTATATTTAATGGAATATAGAGTGGTTAAACACAGCAGACAATTCAACAGCAAGAGTAATAAAAATGGTGATGATGATGAAGATGACGACAAAGCTTGGCAGGCAATGACTGCAGTGAGGTAGGATGATGAAGGCAAAGATGACCAAATGCAGAGGGTACTGAGAAAGGTGTATGACTGGAGCACAGGAAAACAGGTTAAGGTAAATCCAACTAAAAACAAGAAAAGAGCGTGAGCATGAGAGAGACAAAGCACAACACACGAGAACGATTTGACAAACACAACTCACACAAATGGCAGCTTATAAGGGGGAAAGGAGATAGCGTGCAGGTGTCGCGTTAATCAGGCAGTGGCTGGTAATAAGCGTTGCTGAGCAACGCCGCCGCGTAATTAACGCCACATCCGCAATAACACGAGCGAAGACACACAAAACAAACCGGAGCTGAATAATCCCATGACAGTGTATCTTATTGTGAAGAAATCGGCGGTACGCATATGGGATCAAAATCCCTCAAAAATATTGCGGACACGGATCAAAAAATAATACGCGTGAATCAAAAAATAATAAGCACAGATAAAAATAATTAGTGCAGATAAAAATAACAAGCATGAATCAAAAATATATATAAACATTTAAAATATGCTGCAAAAACAACAACAGAAAAATTAAGGCAAAGTCATCAGAATTGCAAACAAAATCATGTTTTCCTTGGTTATATTACCATTTTTTGTGCTCTCTGACAATTTTGTGCATATTTTTATTTTATTTACATGCTTACGCTGTATTTTTCTTTGCTTTTGTTTCCAAGTTCTGCGCTTGGTTTTCCAAAATTTGTGAGTAGAGTTTCATGTAAATCAGGGGGCGTTTTGCATCCCTATTGGTCCACTAATTCTTGATCGACAGCTCCTCCTCTAGCCAATCATTCGAAGAGGGGAGGTGATGTCACTCCAATGTAACATTGATGGCTGCTTCTCAATATTATATTATTTGTGGTTGATAGATACACTGCTTGTGTCTGTTTTGAGTATTTTCTGCCAGCTCTAGGAAACAATGTGTTGTCCGAGTAGGCCATTATCATAACCCATTAACACATTTATCGAGTCAGCTGAATTTAGTTTAGTCAGAGTCTTTAGTTTAGGCATTATTTAAGACTTCCTTGTTTGTAGGTTATTGGCTGCATAACTAAAAAAAAAAAGAAAAAAAAAAAAAGCAAGGCTGGGTTGGTGTGGATGTTTGATTCATGTTTTTACTAGCTGTACCAATGTAGTCGCGAGTTCAGAACCCAACTTGATCTGCTTTTCCATGTTGCTAAATGTGCCTTTATGTACTGATCCTACGTTGGCATCGCTGGCACGGCTACATGTTGTTTCTTTTTCCACGATACTGCAGCAAAATCAGAAACAAGTGACCAAGTGTCCCCACGTCAATAAATAATGCAATAAAATTGGCTTGATGTTGGACATTCTTTATTCACAAATAGTCGCAAATTTAGGGACCATCTCTAAAGATACAGGCAACATTGGAGCATACATATCCAAAAATTTACAAACATTTCCATAACATAGAGTATACAACTTCAATAACATTTGAAGCAAATGACTTACAGTCATACAACCAACTCCAAAGTGTGCATGTAGGTGTCAGCAATAATGCACAACTTTTAGATTTTTGATATGATAAAAAAAATTAAAAAGTCAAATTATATGTACACATTTCTATATTCATCAGTATTGTAATAGGCCTTGGTGTCGGGATCTGAATTTTATTTAATGTAAAAGCAGATCAAGTTGGGTTCTGAACCCGCGACTACATTGGTACAGCTAGTAAAAACATGCATCAAACATCCACACCAACCCAGCCTTGTTTTTTGTGTGTGTGTTTTTTTTTTGTTGTTTCTTTTTGTTTTTTTAGATATGTAGCCAATAACCTACAAACAAGGAAGTCTTAAATAATGCCTAAACTAAAGTCACTGCTAACTAAATTCAGCTGACTCAATATATGTGTTAACGGACTATGATAATGGCCTACTCGGACAACACATTGTTTCCTAGAGCTGGCAGAAAATACTCAAAACAGACACAAGCAGCGTATGTATTAACCACAAATAATATAATATTGAGCAGCAGCCATCGGATATGCATTGGAGTGATGTCACCTCCCCTCTTCGAATGATTGGCTAGAGGAGGAGCAGTCGATCAAGAACTAGTGGACCAATAGGGACGCAAAACACCCCCTGATTTACATGAAACTCTACTCACAAGTTTTGGAAAACCAAGCGTGGAACTTGGAAAGAAAAGCAAAGAAAAATACAGCGTAAGTGTACAAAAATTTATTTATTTATTTTTTTAAATATGAGCAAAATTTTCAGATAGCACAAAAAACAGTAATATAACCAAGGAAAACATTATTTTGTTTGCAATTCTGATGACGTTGCTTTAATTTTTCTGTTGTTGTTTTTTGCAGCATATTTTAAATGTGTTTATACATTTTTGATTCATGCTTGTTATTTTTTGATCTGCGCGAATTATTTTGATCTGCGCTTATTATTTTGATCTGCGCTTTTTATTTATTTTTGCACATATTCTTTTTTTTTTATCTGTGCTTATTATTTTTTGATTCACGCTTATTATTTTGATTCACGCTTATTATTTTTGGATCCGTAACCACAATACTTTTGATGGGATTGTGATCCCTTATACGCAGCTCTATTAAGAATAGAAAGTTTGTTTTTTTCATGAGTTAAAAATGAATGAGTTTTTGATTTGTTGTTATTTTGACTTGTTTTCCAATATAAATATCTAAAACTAATTTAAAACAATGTACATTTACTTTAGGAGCTGTACTGCAAAAGAGAAATTTGTTATATGAGAATGTTGAATATAATATTAAATATTTTAAAATATCTAAAAAATACTTATAACAAGATATATTTACCTGAGAAGCAACATATAAGATATTTAGACTTGCTTCAGATAATACTGTATATCTTGAATCTAAGAATAATTTGTCTTTACTGCACTAGCAGAAGTATGAACAAGTGAAAAAATACACTTATATACAAAGTATACATATATTTAAGATACATTCTCTGAAAGCAAGTCTAAATATATTATATGTTGCTTCTCTGGCAAATGTATATTGTTTTAAGGATTTTTAGATATGTTTAAATGGAAAACAAGACCAAAAACACTTGATAACAAGAGAATTTTTTGCAGTGAATTTTTTACTGGATTAAACAAGTTTTTTCCCCTTTAATTCAGTGAATGCCATTTAGAGGTATTTTTAAAATATGATTTTAATCTTTTGATCTTTATTGTTAGTAAGCATGTTTAAAACAACCTTTTAAGTCAAGGCACAAGCTGAATAGTCGGTTAAGAGCTAATGATTTATAATTGCAATAATCGCCCGAATAGTCGAATAATTGTTCTAATAATCGTTAGATTAGTTGATTATCTAAATAATCGTTAGTCGCAGCCCTATCACGATTACATCATCGTGGCAGCTGTAGTTTTCTGATGAATTGTGCAGACCAATTGTGAACAAAGACATAGTATGCTACCTTAGGGGCCATTCACACCTAACATGTTCTTGCACAAAAAAAAAAAAAAAGCTAGAACAACAAATAAAACAGAATGCAGGTGTCTCGAGATGCGTTTTTAAAAGCTAAAATTCTTATAAACTTGACACGGTCTAAAAAGCCTGTCGGTCCTACATGAGATGCTAAAAAAAAGCAGGACCAAACGGTCAAAGGCGTCCATCTAGTGCATGTTTTCACGGAAAACTATTTTAAAACAGTGCAGATGGATGCAAAAACACGTTCAGTGTGAGTGGCCCCTTAAGAAGCTCCATAGATTATGAAACCGAGCCTGAGAATTTGTTTGTGCAATCTTATATGTTAGTAAGAACACGTTTACCATCAACGAGAGTCAAACATTATTTTGTTGTCTTTATGGTATATAATATCTGTAGAGTTTTTCATTACCTACACTTGACTGTTGAAGCATAGAAGATCAAAAGTAAGTAAATGGAGACTTTAACAAAGAGAAGCATGTGAAGAAAAGTAGTGTGTCTGTTTATTTCTGGTACAATAACAGCCAGGAAACACAAGAATGCGGATGAGGCTCAAAGCACACTGCACTTCCTCCCCACCCAGCTGTTCTCGCTCTCTCTGACAATCTGTGTTTACCATTTTCTTACCTACACTGTATTATTAAACTGAGCACAGTGACTCAGTCAAGTGAAGACAAACGTTCACATATTCCCCTCTGTGCACTTTTGTATTTTTGGAGGCACACCCCTCCACATAGTCTTGCCAGGCAGCCATTTTTTTCCCAGCATGTTTGAAGGGCTGTGACTGGCCAGCACTCTGGTGCAAAACACCACTGACACACATCGAACACATGTACTCTGTTGTATCTCTATCCTGCTGTTGGCTTAAGAATGTTCACCTCCCTTATACCTCACTGACAGAACCCCTGCTAAATCTGGGCGACCAGCCAGACTCTCTGAGATGCTTTAGAAGGGCTGCATATGGAGCCATACACATGCATACACACGTGGTTGGTTGCTATTAGAATTATTAGTCAAAAAAGGACTAAAAAAGCAAGTGATGTTTCAGTACAGTATCACATTGTCTCAGCATGCTAAAGGCCAAAAAATGCCTGAAACTTGTTCTAAGCTTAAGACATTTATTAGCAAAAACCCCAGCACAGCCTACGGCCAAATGCCTGTCAACATTTGGGTGGATAGAGAGAGCTTTGAATAGTAAATGCTAGCAGACCCGTGGCTTCTATAATTAGAACTAGAAAAAAAAAAAGAAAAAAAAGAAAGGAAAAGTCAGTGACTTTAAACCTGAAAATATAAGGGATTTTAAAATTGTGATGTCCAGACCTGGAAAAGGCATAGATATTAATACAATCTTCAAAAGTCATGGACATGTCTAGTGAATATAATATTTACAGTATGTTCTGCTCTAAAATATTTTATTGGCTAAAGATAGATTTTTGTGAGTCCGATGTCATAGAGAAAAAAAAAAAAAAAAAAAAAACATATATATACACTACCGGTCAAAAGTTTTGAAACACTTACTTATTCTTTATTATATATATATATATATATTTCACATTTTAGAATAATAGTAAAGTTATTAAAACTATGGAATAACATAAATGGAACTATGGGAATTATGTTGTGACTAAACAAAATCCAAAATAAATCAAAACTGTGTTATATTTTAGCATCTTCAAAGTAGTCACCCTTTGCCTAGAATTTTCAGAAATGTACTCTTGACATTTTCTCAACCAACTTCTTGAGGTATCACCCTGGGATGCTTTTTAAACAGTATTGAAGGAGTTCCCATCTATATGCTGGGCACTTAGTGGCTGCTTTTCTTTATTATTTGGTCCAAGTCATCAATTTCAAAAACTTTTTTTTTTTATAATTAAATTTTAGATTTATAATGAAATAAATTAATATGGTGGCACAATTATATTTTTGTCTACAAAACTAATTTCAAACATTTAAGCATACACCTTCAGATCAAAAGAGTTTTAATATCATGAGAAACATTTCAGTCAAGTGTTACAAAACTTTTGACCGGTAGTGTGTGTGTGTGTGCGTATATATATATATATATATATATATATATATATATATATATATATATATATATATATATATATATATATATATATATATATATATACACACACACACACAGTACTGTGCAAAAGTCTTAAGCACTTGGGAAAAATGTTGCATAGTAAGGATGTCTTCAAATATAATGCCACAAATAGTTTTAATTGATCAATTAACGTCATACAAAGTCCAGTAAACATAAAAAAAGCTAAATCAATATTTGGTGTGACCACCTTTGCCTTCAAAACAGAACCAATTCTCCTAGGTACACCTGGATACAGTTTTTCTTGGTTGTTGGCAGATAGGATGTTCCAAGATTCTTGGAGAATTTGCCACAGTTCTTCTATCTGTTTTGGCAGTCTCAATTGCTTCTGTCTCTTCTTGTAATCCCAGACTGACTCAATATTCAGTGGTTGGCTCTGTAGGTACCATGCCATCTGTTGCAGGGCTCCCTGTTCTTCTATTCTATTCTATTTGCAAAAGAAATGTTTGGGAGTCTAAAATGTATATTTCCTATTGACACACTAAAGCTGAAAATATAAATAACCATCTTAAGAGAAATATTTTTGTGAAGCATCTTATGTGCCTAAGACTTTTGCACAGTACAGTACTGTATATATATATATATATATATATATATATATATATATATATATATATATATACCCTCTACAATCTTACGACAAATGACATAGCAGCAAAATAGAGGACAAAGAAGGAAATATCACTAAATGTACAAAATAGTTCAACACGGTCGAAAAAAAACAACAACTGTTGCTTGGGGAAGTGAAGTTGAACTGTGAGAATAGGTGAGATTTTTAAAAGAGTGGTGACATCATGGAGTGAGTATTATTCAGGGTTAACCGATTAACCAGTGGAGAATTCTCAGGGCCAGCAAAGCCTTCTCTGCTGGCCTAACATGCCACATAAATAAATATTTTTCATCCTTTCATTCTCAATCACCTTTTTGCCTATGTATTTTTAGTCGCTTTCCACTCTTAATTAATCTACAAACAAATAGATAAAAACGAAAAGTTTATCCAGTCAGAATTTATTCCTTGATGCTTACAAGCAAAGTGTGACAACTGTTTCACAAATCGCATGCCTGAAGCCGAGCTCGTTAGCCGAAGCAGCGCGTGAGTCTGCGCTCCACCCTCTCAGGCCTTCAGAATTTCCACAGAATCCCTCAACAATGCAAGTGAATAAGCAACTAAAGTCAGATTGTCAGATTCATCAGCCAATCGGATTGATTTATTTGTTCTTGGTGGGTGTGATGTTTAGGATATCTCCCGGTCGAGGCCTTCTAGCTGGCCTTGAGTGACGCAATCACGCTTTAAGTGATGTACGTAATTTGAAATTGAAGAGTGCGAGATCGTCATCACTGCCGCTATCGCCATTGAGAAAGAGATCCTTATGGATTTAAAAACACGAGATGTTCTGCATGACTGTGTGATTGCTTAATTTATTAAACAAGGAAGGAGGACTGATTTTCACTTCAAGTCAATTGGTAAGTGCTTTTTGCATTGCTATAGCAACATCAGGATTTTTTTCTGATTGAGCATTCAGTGTCGGATCAAGTTTTGAAAAGTAGTGCTGCATTCTATTCAACTCATAAAGTCGATTTTACAACTTCCTACTAGGAAAAGTGCAATGGAATGCATCTTGAAGTCAGAATTACAACTTGTAGGCTTGTGCAGAAATTCTCAACTCGCAAGCTGATGCAGGGGTATGATGTCACACAAACATGTCAACACTCAGGGAGATGTACAAAGTAAGTGATAAACATTAACTTTATTAAGTAATATCGATAAATGAGTTTGTTTCCACATTACATGGTATTAAAGCTTGTTTAACAAACGCCTGCAGAAACAGGTGTATAAAAAACATTATAATCTCTTTTGACAATCGTAAACCTGAAGCACAAATGCTAGTGCTGCAGCATTGTTTATCAGTTGGGTTGCTAGGAGACATCTCTAATGTGAGTCAAACCCCTGCTAAGCTAACAGGAGCATTGCAGTTCCGAAAATCAGGGAATGGAATGCATTTATGGTCGGAGATATCAAGTAGGAATATCCCACATCTAACTTGAATGGATCGCAGCATTACCGTGTACCCTGACGAAACGAAATTTATTGCAAGCAACATTTAAATCACAAATATTATTAGATATATTTTTCCAGGTATTATAGACCTCCTTGGTAGATTCATATGAAAAATTATGATTTTTGATGTTCATTTCACAAAACAGTCATGCTGCAGTTAAAATTAGGCTTGCTTGAGCATTAAGTGTCATTTAAAGTTCTGGCTTTCGTGCGTGGACATGTTTTTTAAAATGTTAATTTTTATTATTAGTTGACTGCTACGTAATGTATGATAGGCATAGCGTCTTATTCATTGTGAAACTGTGTTTTCTTAATGGCATGAATCACACTGAAGACCTAGACTTAAAATGCACGGACCGTGGCTGCCATTATCCTTAGGGTAGCATACATGGGCAATGGTTTTACACGATATCTGGTGCCACTTTTGGAAAGGAAAGTCAATTTACAGGTAGAAGAAAGAATGAAGTCTGTTGGTTAATGATACACAATGTTGATTGTATCATTGAAGTATCTTGCCATGGATGACAAGTGCTGAGCTTTTCCTCTTTGAGGAAATGTATGTGTCTGTTTAGAGAGGAGGCGTGCTTATTTATGTGTAGGAGTGGACAGATCAGTCGCTGCGTAAATCATGGAGCAATCTGGAAAACCTAATGGCTTTGAACAATTGGAGAGAGATAAAGACATAATTATAGCAGCCAGGACTGGAAAAACAAACATTCATTACTTTCTCTTACTTTGTGTCTTACTGTCTCTTATTTGTTCTCGTACTTTTTTATTGCAGTGTAAATTTTCTACCTACCAACAGGTGACTTCAGGCGATAATTTACAGCAAACGCATTTTAAACGGTTTATTACACTGTTTTGACCATAACATAGGAGTGTGTTAAACATTTTTACAAGGCTACACATCTACAAAATTACGTCATGTTTAAACTTTAATAGCAGGAGTCTTCAAAAGGGGGACCAGTATTGTTTTATAGTATGAAAATATGCAGTAACAAAAATGCAATATTAAGTTCAATGAAAGCTGAAGAAGCTAATGTTCAGCTAAATGAATCATGGTCCATATCACATTAAAATGTGTATTAAAATGTAAACGTATATGATTCATCAGTAATGATTATTTGAATTGCAATTGCAATTTAAAGGCATAATTCACCCAAAAATGAAAATTCTCTCATCAGTTACTCACCCTCATGCCATCGCAGATGTGTCTGAGTTTCTTTCTTCAGCAGAACACAAACAAAGATTTTTAGAAGAATATTTTTTCTCTGTAGGTCCATAAAATGCAAGTGATTGGTGATCAGACTTTGTTGCTCCAAAAATCACATAAGAAAACAAAGAAGTAATCCATAAGACTCCAGTGGTTAAATCCATATCTTCAGGAGCAATAAGGTATAAAAGGTGTGGGTGAGAAACAGATAAAAATTTATGTCCTTTTTCTTTTCTTTTTTTTACTCTAAATCTCTACTTTCACTTTTACATATAAAAGTCATATATGATGCCTGTTTAGTTTCACTTTTACATTTGAAAGTGAAAGTTAAAATGGAGATTTAGAGTCAAAAAGGACTTAAATATTGTTCTGTTTCTCACCCACACCTATTATTTTGCTTCTGAAGATATGAATTTAAACACTGGAGTCAAATGGATTACTTTTATGTTTCCTTTATGTGATTTTTGGAGCTACAAAGGTCTGATCACCATTCACTTGTACTTTATGGACCTACTGAGCGGTGATATTTTTCTAAAAATCTTTGTTTTCAGCTGAAGAATGTAAGTCATACACATCTGGGATGGCATGAGGGTGAGTAAATGATGAAAGAATTTTTCATTTTTGGGTGTCTCTCACTAACAGACTATCACTTTAAGCATCCAAGTATGTACAAAATACATTATTATGGTACTAAACACATTTTATTATAGACCAGGTTTAAAATCTAACTCTCCATTATATAATATGTAATGGGGGTCCTTGCTTTGTTTTTCTAACTACCAAGGGATCATTGGCCTTAAAAAGGCTGCAGACCTCTTACACACAGGATAGCTGGTCACGATCTGTGAAAGAACACAATGCCCCCTGCAGGAGGACAGACACTATTGAACAGACTAACTCAAGCACACTCCCTTTGTTTATGTTCCTCCATTAGAAGCCAGTCCACCCAACAACTGGTATTCTGGCAGTGTTTATGGCTCTAAACTACAGTGACGTCATCCATCTGGCAGGATTTGGATATCCAAAGTCCAGAGACCAGAAACAGTCAATCAATTACTATGGACAAGACACAGTGAAATCCATGAATGTTGGTTTTAAAAGTGCCCATGTGCCCACACGAGAAAAAAAGAACATGTGATAAACATATATTCTAAAGATGTATTTTTCATGGATTTTAAATAATTGTCATGGGTGTAGCTTTTCTTTGCTTTACATTTTGACTTCTTTCAGTACGGATCTTTGTTGTTTCAGAATTCCTACCATGATCTCAACCAAGAGGCAGAAGTTCTTAAGAGACTGGAAGACCAGTCTTTCATACCTTCATCCACATTCTTGACACAAATTCTTAAATATAGCACACTGCTTTTTAGTATATATGTATATATTTCTTCTGAGAAAAAGGCCTTAGTAATCTCAGATGTGTCTCCTATGTAGTTTCAGATCAGACCTACAATCTCTCAAACTGTGCTCAGATTTGCCAAGATACCAAAGCCTTCAGTTAAGAGTCTGAGAGCCACCATTTTTCAATCTCGTTATTGACTTTATTATTTCTTTGGACTGACAAACGTTGAGACATTTTATACAAAATTGTATTAAAAAGGCAAAATAATCATTTTATTTCCAAGATGATAAACATGCTATCATAATATATTTCTACTGCTATAGCAGAAGTAGGAAGTGTAGTATGGTAGTATGCCATTCCAAGCACAGCCTGAAGAGGGCGATTAATCTACATCACAGTGTTAGATTGGTCTAATTACAAGGAGAGTGAAACATGAGCCTACATGCATGCACTGAAGCACATTACATGTACATGATGGCCTTATGTTCACTTGTGCTTTTATGGTTATTGTTTTGATTTGAAGTGGAGGGAGCTGCCTCATAGTCATTACACAGTGCATCACAGAGGAAGGAACATCTGGAGTTGTGTCTGAGTATTCTGCCAGTAATGACTGCAAAGCCCTAATTTCTGTCAACATCAGTATTAGTGAAATTTAGCCTGTGAGTTGGGTCAGCAGTATGCATTAAAGAACAGTATAATATTGTGAGAGGTGCTGAGACCTGTGGAATGTGGAATGTATTTTTTATTTTTATTTTTTGTGTGTGTGTGTGTGTTTGTGTGTGTGTTTTTGAAATTAATGGTCAACTGATATTGTTTCTTTTTTAAAGGTCAAAGCGGAGTGGTCATTGGCAGATAGAAGCCAATATACAGTAGCCCCCAAAGCATTTGGACACTTAAACCACACTTATAAAAGTATTAAAGTATTTGCATTATATAACATATGAAATATAGTACAAAAGCTAAAAGCAAAACATTTCACAAAAAAAAAAAAAAAAAAAAAAGAGGTTATTATGTTTCAAGTTATAAAACAATGGATTTATTGTAAAAAAAAATTCTGTGCTTTTTTATTATATATATATATATATATATATATCCTTATAATGTGATGACCGGCACACCTGTGGTTACTCTACTAAGACACTTGTATGAGCTTTAGTGGAACTGACTTCATACATACACCAAAGTAGTGCGAGTAGTATCAGACTTTGACTTTGGTAATATGTTTACACTGAAAATGTAGCAAAAAGAAGTGCACATTAAAGGGGTCATGACATACTCTTTTTTTAAAATAATTTTATTATCTTCTTTGAGGTCCAGTAAAGTTTATTTGCACCAAAACAGTCATAATTTAATCATATATGATCATTTTCCACCCTATCTCTGGCCCTCTGCACTGTAAAATGTAATAAGTTGACTTTACTTAAAAAAGTGAGGAAACCAATTGCCTCAAAAAAAAAAATAAAAAAAAATAAATAAAAAATCAAGTAAAAATATACTTATTTGGCTCAAGTGGACTATTCCTAGTTCACTTTACTTGAGCCAAATAAGTACATTTACTGCCAAAAACGTACATTTACTTAGATTTTTTTTTAAGGCAAACTTTTTTAAGTAAGGTTAACTAATTAGATTTTACAGTGTGTCTAAAAGCTAGGTTTAAAGCTATCTGGCCTTCTAAGACTTCAGTGTAAACGCTCTCTGTTCTGATTGGCTAACTCGGTGCAGTCCTTTAAATACAGCCATATTTGAAACTCAATCGGAAGAAAACGAACAAGCTCATTGTAATTTATAAAACTACATTTCAGGGTTAACACACAACATATACCAAACACATTTCATTTGAATGTATTAATATGTTCCCTAAATTACAGCAATTATCAAACAGTCATGACATTTGAAACCTTTGTAAATGAAACTGTTTACGCACGGATCTGGTAGTGTTTAACTGCCCCATCCTTCAATAGCAGATCCTTTGCAAAGATTGAATAATATTGTGACTGGCTCACAAGCAATCCGCGCTGATATGAGTTGTAAACACACAATGCATGCTGAAATGTTCTGAATATGCAAACGTAATACAGTCCATGGTGATGCTGGGTGCTTCAACTGGCTTTAACAGGCCAAAGCAGAGACGCTGGTCTTCACATCTCACTTCTTCCGTGTTTGCTTACACACAGGGTTGCATGTGTTTCTCCCAGTCAGTTTTTCCAGTGGCAGCAGCAGAATGAGATGTGTTTTTAAAATTTGCGCTTGTACCGCTCTTAAAAAGTGCCGCACATTGCCAGAAACGCATCGAAACGTCTCGGTTACTGTCGTAACCTCCGATCCCTGATGGAGGTAACAAGACGTTGTGTCGATGTAGTGACACTAGGGGTCAATCTTGAGAGCCCCGAACACCTCAGATCTTTGAGAAAAGGCCAATGAGAATTGGCGAGTGGAATTTGCATGCCACTCCCCCAGACATACGGGTATAAAAGGAGCTGGCTTGCAACCACTCATTCAGGTTTTGTGCTGAGGAGCCGAGACAGGGTCCCGGCCATTTCAGCAGGTAGTACAGTGTTGTGGCAGGGGGGACACAACGTCTCGTTCCATCCATCAGGGAACGGAGGTTACGACAGTAACTGAGACGTTCCTCTTCTGTCACTCACTCGACGTTGTGTCGATGTAGTGACACTAGGGGTCCCTATACGAAATGCCACAACTAGCTGAACCATGTTACATGGACTGCAGGTGCAAGCAAGCCCCAATGCCCCAAAAAACATTGTATAGTTGGGGGGGGGTGGAATAGATGTATCTAGTATGGGAGCAGGCTGCACCAGCCTTTTCTCTCTAAGTTTTCTCTCCACAGAGTATTCAGTTATTCGGCTGGGGCCATTTTAACACTCAATATATGCGCCGGGGAAGGTGTTCTTTTCCTATCCTATTCTTTCAGGGGGAAAAGACCCTGCGGAGACCACATACTGCCCGGAGGGGAGGTAACATCTGGCAAGCACGTCATGTGGGCTCAGAGCCGCACATGGAAGAGGTGCGGTGGTAGGTCCTGCCTGAAAGGGGAGGAGCTGTACAAAAACAATGACCAGGACAGAGAGGGCTCTGTCGAAGGGAGACGCAGGTCTGCCGACAGGGAGACCGTACTGCGGAAAATACATCACAGGAGGTTACCGGAGTAACCAGCACCTGTGGAGCACCTACCTCAGTAAGGGCATATTAGCACACGTACTGGTTCCAGCTGCGAATTCCTCTGCTGAATTTGCGAGCCACAGGGCTAGAGAGGAAGGACATCCAGGGTTCATGGGTTCATGAACTCACATGGGAAAAGAAGCGCACATCTTCGCCTCTTTGGAGGGGAAAGGCGATACACCCGGCCAGCTGTCCGTATTCCTGAACTTACCTGTTCATACCTGACAGAACACGGGACGAAACTGGCTCAACCCGGAGATTGTAAAATCTCACGAAGGTATTGGGTGTCACCCAGCCCGCTGCCCTGCAGATGTCTGCTAGAGAGGTGCCATGGGCCAGTGCCAATGAGGATGCCAGACTCCTTGTGGAGTGTGCTGAAGGGGCGGGGACGGCCTGGGCCTGGTATGCCATAGCGATGGCATCCACGATCCTGTGGGCAAGCCTCTGTTTGGAGACATCGTTCCCTTTCTGCTGTCCGCCAAAGCAGACAAAGAGCTGCTCAGAGCGTCTAAAGCTCTGCGTGCTATCCAAGTAGATGTGCAAAGACGTGACGTGAGAGTCACCCAGACCAAACTCCAGGCAGGAAATTGCTGACAGAGAATGCTTGCAGGTCCCCGACCCTCTTGATGGAGGTGAGTGCAATCAGGAGGGCCATCTTCAAGGAGAGGGCTTTCAACTCGACTGACTCTAGCGGCTCAAAGGGGGCTCCACGAAGGCCCAGGAAGACCACAGAGAGATCCCATGAGGGGAACAGTCATGGCCTAGGAGGATTCAACCTCCGGGCACCCCTTAGGAACCTGATGATCAGGTCGTGCTTCCCTAAGGACTTACCGTCCACTGTATCATGGTGTGCTGCTATGACGGCCACATACACCTTCAAGGTGGAGGGGGACAGCCGTTCCTCCAGCCTGTCCTGCAGAAAGGAAAGTACTGAATCGACTGCGCATTTCTGAGTGTCTTCAGCTCGGGAAGAACACCAATTCGCAAACCGATGCCACTTCAGTATATAAAGCTGCCTCGTAGAGGGAGCTCTGGCCTGAGTGATAGTGTCTACCACTGCTGGTGGTAGGCCACTCAGGTCTTCTGCGTCCCATCCAAGGACCAGACGTGGAGGTTCCAGAGGTCTGGGTGCGGGTGCCAGATGGTGCCCCGTCCCTGAGAAAGAAGGTCCTTCCTCAGGGGAATTCTGTAGGGAGGGGCTGTCGCAAGGAGCGCGAGGTCTGAGAACCAAGTCTGGGTGGGCCACAAGGGTGACCTGCTCCTCGTCCTCTCTGACCTTGCACAGGGTCTGTGCAAGTAGGCTCACTGGGGGGAATGCATACTTGTGCAGCCCCCAGGGCCAGCTGTGTGCCAGCACGTCTGGGCCGAGGGGGGCCCCTGTCAGAGAATACCAGAGCAGGCAGTGGGAGGTTTCTCGGGAGGCAAATAGGTCTACTTGTGCTTTGCCGAACCGACTCCAAATCAGCTGGACCACCTGGAGGTGGAGTCTCCACTCTCTCCTAAGCGTCACCTGCTGTGACAGCATGTCCACTGTGGAGTTAAGGTTGCCCGGGATGTGAGTGGCCCGCAGCGACCTCAGTCGCCGCTGACTCCATAGGAGGAGATAGAGGGCGAGTTGGACACACGACGTGAATGTAAGCTGCTTTGGTGATTTATATACGCTACTGTCGCTGTGTTGTCCATCCGGACCAACACATGCTTGCCCCGGATCAACGGCAAAAGCCTCCGCAGGGCGAGCAATACTGCCAGCAACTCGAGGCAGTGCCAACACAGTCGCGGTCCTGTCCAGGAGCCAGCGGTTATGTGCCCGTTGCACACGGTGCCCCAGCCTCGCTTGGAGGCGTCTGTCGTAATGACGATGCGCCTGGACACTTACTGTAGGGGAACTCTTGCCCATAGAAATGCAAGGTCTGTCCAAGGGCTGAACAAGTGGCAGCAGATCGGCGTGATGGCCACGCGATGTGTGCCGTGGCGCCATGCCCATCTCGGGACTCGAGTCTGAAGCCAGTGCTGAAGTGGTCTCATATGCATCAACCCTAGTGGTGTGACTGGCACCGAGGATGTTATATGCCCCAGGAGCCTCTGAAAGTGTTTCAGTGGAACCGCTGTTCTCTGCTTGAACAACTTCAGGCAGTTCAGCACCGACTGCGCACACTCGCTCGTGAGGCGCACTATCATCGAGACTGAGTCTAACTCCATGTCGAGAAAAGAGATGCTCTGAACCGGGGAGAGCTTGCTCTTTTCCCAGTTGACCCGAAACCCTAGCCGGCTGAGGTGCCTGAGCACGAGGTGTGCGCATAGCAACTCTCGAGAGTGAGCTAGAATCAGCCAGTCGTTGAGGTAGTTAAGTATGCGGACACCCACTTCCCTTAACGGGGCAAGAGCTGCCTCTGCGACTTTCGTGAAGACGCGAGGGGACAGGGACAGGCCGAAGGGGAGGACCTTGTACTGAAACGCCCGGCCATCGAAAGCAAACCATAGGAAGGCTCTGTGTTGAGGTAGAACCGAGACGTGGAAGTACGCGTCCTTCAGGTCTACCGCCGTGAACCAATCTTGATGTTGGACACACGCCAAAATGTGCTTTGGCATCAGCATCTTGAACGGGAGTCTGTGCAAGGCCCGGTTCAGAACTCGCAGGTCCAAGATTGGCCGCAACCCACCACCTTCGGTATGATGAAGTAAGGGCTGTAAAACCCTTTCTTTATCTTGGCTCTATTGCATTTTTTTATTAATTTTTTTGCAGAAGGCTCGCGATCTCCGCACGCAAGGTGGCGGCATTCTCGTGTTCGAAGTGAAGCGGGTGCCGCTGAACCGGGGTGGGCACCTGGCGAACTGAATCATGTAGCCGAGTCGGATGGTCCTGGCCAACCACCACGACGGGTTGGAAAGCGCTAGCCACGCGTCCAAGCTCTGGGCGAGGGGCACTAAGGGGACGATCGTGTTTAATGTACCTGTGGGTGGGGCCTCGCGGCAGGAGGGAGCAGGGGATGCCACGTTGAGGAGCCTCACTTCATCTCGAACTCGTGGCTGCGTTGAGGGGACCCTCGAAACACTTACCTTGCTCCATGTACCCGGCTTCAGGGGGGTCAGCGATGGGGGAGGAGGGACTTTTTGACCGTCCTCGTAGTCTGTCACAACCACCTGGCCATGGGTGTGAGTGTAGTGCGACCGGACACACGAAGGCGGGGGGCCCGCGTTCACGGCGTCTATGTCGCAGGTGCTCAACGCCCGGTTGCCGTGATAACGGCGGATGTAAACACTGGTTATGTGACCCAGGGAGTGAGGAAACTGCTCTTTTGAGACGGTAGGTCTGATCATCAGGTTCCTTAGAGGCGCAAGGAGGCTGAATCCTCCCAGACCGCGTCTCATTCCCTCATGGGATCTCTCCATGGACCTGTGGGGCCTGCAGGGAGCCCCGTTTGAGCCCCTGGTGTCAGTTGAGCTAAATGCGGTCTCTTTGAAGACTGCGCTCACATCCACCAAGAGGGTTGAGGACCTGCAGGCATTCTCTGTCAGCGAATCGTGCCTGGAGTTCGGTCCGGAATATTCTCATGTGGTCCTGAGACCCCAACCGGGCTATGTGCCCAAGGTTCCCATGACCCCGTTTTGGGATCAGGTGGTAAACCTGCAAGTGCTGCCCCAGGAGTAGGCAGACCCAGCCTTGTCGTTGCTGTGTCCGGTGTGTGCTTTGCACATCTATTTGGATTGCACGCAGAGCTTTAGACACTCTGAGCAGCTCTTTGTCTGCTTTAGAGGACGGCGGAAATGGAGCACTGTCTCCAAACAGAGGGTCGCCCACTGGGTCATTGATGCCATCACTTTGGCATATCATGCCCAAGGCGTGCTGCCCCCCTTGGGGCTATGAGCACACCCTACCAGGAGTGTGGCGGCCTCCTGGGCCCTGACCAGTGGCGTCTCTTTAACAGACAACTGTAGAGCAGTAGGCTGGGCAACACCCAATACCTTTGTGAGGTTCAACAATCTCCGGGTTTAGCGGTTTCATCCCGTGTGTTGTCAGGTACGAACAGGTAAGTTTGCGGGACAACTGGCCAAGTGTACTGCTTGCATACAGTGCCTTTCCCCTCCTGGAGGGGGAGACATGTGCTTTTTACCCCTCAGCTGTGTTCATGAGGTCGTGGACCCTGGATGTCCTTCCTCCTTAGCCCTGTGGCAGGCAAGTTCGTGGAGAAATTTGATGCTGGCCCAGTACGTGTGCTAATAGGCCCTGTACTGGGGTAGTTGCTCCACATGCACTGGTTGCCTGTATGTAACCCTGTGTGATGTATCTTCTGCGAGATGGTTTCACCGTTGGTAAACCTGCGTCTTCCTTGGGCAGAGTCCCCCTCTGCCACCAGTCACCGTGTTTGTAGAGCTCCATCCCCTCTGGGTAGGACCTACCACGGGGACTTCTCCACAAGACTTGGTAAGACCATGTGACATATTTTCCACACAATTGCCCCCCTTGGGAAAGGACACCCCCCGAGGCAGACACTTATGGTCCCCGTCTGAACGATTTCCACTTTCTTGGGGGAGAAAAAAGAAGAGAAGAGGCCACGGCTGGGGTGGCCTGTCCCCATTTTTGGCAGTTGACTTGTCCCTGAGGTGCGGGGGACCGTACAACACTTGTAGGAGCGTTGGGGGAGGTTACATGATGGCCAGGTGCACTGACTACGAGGCACGCAATGATTTGCCGTCTCGCACCGCCAGTCCATGTAAAACAGTTCAGCTAGTTGTGGTGTTTTGTATAGGGACCCCTAGTGTCACTACATCGACACACCGTTGAGTGAGTGACAGATAGGGAATGTCCTGGTTACTTTCATAACCTCCGTTCCCTGATGGAGGGGATGAGACGTTGTGTCCCTCCTGCCACAACACTGAACTACCCACTGAAATGGCCGGGACCCTGTCTCGGCTCCTCAGCACAAAACTTGAATGAGTGGTTGTGAGCTAGCTCCTTTTATACCCGTATGTCCAGGGGAGTGGTATGCAAATTCCACTCACCAATTCCCATTGGCCTTTTCTCAAAGATCAGAGGTGTTTGGGGCTCCCAAGGGCAACCCCTAGTGTCACTACATCGGCACAACAGCTCGTTCCCTCCATCAGGGAACGGAGGTTACGAAAGTAACCAGGACATATGTTTTTATTATACAATTACCTCCTATAGGTCAAAAGATCAAGGAAAATTTGATTTGTCATGACTCCTTTAAGAACCTGGATGATGCACTTTTTCAACCATCAAAAAACGGAGTGTGGAATGTTGGACACTTCGTGCACTCAGCGCATGCAGCTTGCTGTACATAGCAAAAGGGGCGGAGTTACCTAGCTGCACTGTCTGACAAACAATTGAAAATAATTAAGAATGTAGCAGCTAGCAAAACTTCAGTGGATACAGCACCTTACAAATGTGAGCTGAATGCTTTACCATCACCTCAAGCTGTGTGAATATGTACATTAAGATACAAGTGTTGAACTGAGGTTGGCTAACGCACTAAATAGCGGCAACACATCACGTGCACTTAAAACATCACTTCCGTCAGCTCAGCTGTTAAATGGCGAACACTTCCGTGTAGTAAAAAAACATTAGGGCTGCGTCTGAATCCAGGAAAATGCTGCCTCCAGAGGCTGTATAAGGAGGTAGGAAGGGATCAAGGCAAGTCCGATTCCAATGTTTGTGTCACATCCTGTCTACTGAGATATCTTCATCTGATCGATTTTTGAAGACAGCATAGATGTATCCTTTGCTGCCTATGAAATCCCACAATACTGTGCACGTGAATCCATGGTAGTTGAGCTGAAGAAAAAAAAAGTGGCGAAGAGGCAGTTAAAAGCCAGTTTGTGAATAAATTTATGCTTTTTCCCACCTTTTCCAACTTTTGATTCCATTTCTATCAAGAAATTAGTATTGTAGTAATGAAATATACACTTGGCTTTTGCAAAACTCTTTTGATTTTGTTCTAGATTATTAGACCATTGTGGTTCGGTTGGATGAATGAAGACGCATTACCTTTAGTGGACACCAGATGGTGATAATTAGTTGCTGGTATCCAAGCAACAATATGACATTATGCTGCCTCAGTAGCCTGTCCCAAAGCCCTTCTGATAGGGAAGACTACAAGGTTAGCATAGATTAGCATAATGCAGCCATTCCATAGATATTCTATAGCGGTACACTGGCGAGGATTCAAGAATTCGTTTTGAATGGATGTCTATGGAGGAGATGCTTCACAATGCTGAATGAACCACTTTTGTGAGGAAACAGCTCATAGTTTAATTAATTAACTGCCTTTCCACTAATCTGCAACATGCTTTACACTAAACAATCCTTTTGGAGTGAACTATGTGTGGAGTTTACTATTATAAAATTGCTGTTTTATAAGAGAAGGAAAATTTCAGTTTACGGCTCTCTCCATTCATTTGTATAGCATCAGAAAACTGTTGTAAAATGCTAGTTGACCATTACAGTTGATACGCTCTCTCCAATGATAGAACCGCAAAGCTTGTTATCTCAGTATTATAAGATCTCTGCCTGTACAAAACCAGTTTCTGGAGCCGAGGTACCTTCATATGCAAACACTGTCTGTTAAGTCATTGACTGATAGGGCAGCGAGGCAACTGATAGGGCAGCTGTGTCCGAAACCTTTGGTTTCGGACACAGCCTAAGTGGTCCATTTGGGACAATGCTACACTTTGAAAATTCATACACTACATGGCTGAGTGCAAAGGATATTTTATAAGTGCATAGCGTATGGTGTGTTTGGGACACAGCTAGCTTTGAGCATGCAAAATTATTTCAAACAACGCATCAAGATTTTATGTCACACTTGAGGGATTCTGGTTTTAATAAATATCAAAATCAAACAAAATGATAACATTTTTAGTCACAATCTTTAGCATTTTATCTCATTACTTTACCAGTCATTTCATTCTGTCTATTCTCCATTAGAACACACCTATTTCAGTATAGTTTGAAATGTCTCTCTATAGGGACAGCCAGCCATGTGAAGTTGTTTGGAATGAAACTGAGTCGTTCAAGTGCATCACTGGCCTTCTTCATCAGAAACCCAGTGTGTGAACATCAATGGTTTCATTACCCATGCAGAATGAGTGCGAAACCTGGATGCAGCGCTTTGTCATACCTGATTGGTCATCCTTCTGTTATGCAACATACTGTTACATAATCAAAGAACATCTGTTTACATGACAACCAAAAACAAGGTCAGTGCAAGTTATCAGTGTGACACCATGTTCAAACATGTCTGTATGTGTGGGTATGTGCGTGTTTGTGTGCATATACCAAAGATCCGATACATAGATTTCTTGCATTCGCAGAAAATACACTTACATCAGTGTGTCTTTCATCAATAATGCAGGAGTGTGGAAGATCATTGATAAAGCAGTTTACGAGTTGTTAATGGTATATTTTCACATTTCAAGTGGAAATGATCCATGGATTGGTAAATGTGAAATCTGTGTAATATTCAGGGACATAGGATTATTATCGTAATCAGCGTAGCTGTCTTGCATGAAAAGCGTATCCAAATGGTAAGAAACAAACCAAGCAAGCAATACAGTTTACTGTAGCCATAATGGTATATTACAGTGGTGCTCTCACTCAACTGGTTTAGCCTCAGAACCCAGATTTATCATTGGATATCAAGTGGTGACCCAACATGGAACCACAATTGTTTATTGTACAGAAGTAAACAAAATTGTCCTTAAAATCCAATATTGAAATGTATTAATTACAATGAACTGCATTAACACAACAGTATATAAAATCATGAACATCGACATAAAATGACATAGGTTGAATGCATAAACAACAGCAGAAGTGTGATTTGCTCAACATGATCACATGGGAAATCATCATGTTAGTTCATAATGTTTTGCTACCCATATTCAGACCCAGTGTGCTGAATTCCAGACAAGCAGCCCCATGCGGCGAATGTTCATGCCCCGAAAATTGGCTGTCCTGAGCCTCTGACTTCACATCCCAGATCCTATGCTTGCAAAGAAGTAAAAAAAAAAAAAAAAAAAATCTGTTTTGGTTGCAGTACTGTTATGGTTAGGGTTTGTGTTTGGAGTGTATCAGTGTAATTACTATTCAATGTTTTGCTTTTGAAAGTAGTAAGTTCTTGCTCTTGCTTAGTTCATTGCAACTGTAGTTCCAGATTTTTCCACAGCAAGGGGCAGTTCAGACATTCAGAAAGCATAGACTGATTTTAGCAGATAAAACATTCAACCTCCAGTCACTGATTTTTATGGGATCAGTTTGATTTAGCAGCCTAAAACATGGCATAAGCACTGGGTCAAATTCTTGGACGCATCTCGAGTTTGATTTGACATTAACAACAAATGATATGGGAAATTGATAAACCTAATATTGCTCTCTTAACTATGCGCAATTATATGGCTTATGGCATTTTGTATTTGTATTTACAGTAGCATTGTTTTTCCCTGCTGTCCATGACCCTGTCAGAACTGAATTTTTAAGCGTCACAACCCACCAATTAAACCTCTGATCTAACTTTCATCAACAGTATGTGCTACTGTAGTTTCAATTCTGCATGTTGCTGCATCATCATGATTCTTGCATATACTGTAAATCTTGGCTCAGATTATTTTTTTTTTTTGCATTTTCCCACAGTTCCAGGTTGAGGATTTAAAAATAGCTTTCACCACTTCTTTACACACTTGAACTATTTTCATGCTGCAATGAATCTGTTCACTATTTTATGTTACTGTAACCATTTTATTCTTGGCAGATGCTGTTTTTGCCCTGGTGCAAATAATATTATATGCTATTTACACCCAATTGCAAATAGTGTCAGATACAATTTTCACCCATATTGAAATACTAACATACAGTATGGGCATCACTGCAGTGTGTTTATTTAGAGTCCCACAGACACACTACATTAACCTCTACACCTAAACCTAACCTTATCTTACCTTAGAAAAAAATTATCTTGGTTTTACTACAGTAACCATGGTTTCACGCGGGAACGAGTGCGATCGACAGACCCCACCTCCAGATCAAACCCTTTTCTGCACTCCTCGACATTAACCGTGACCAAATCAATGATGAAATCAACATTTATATTCACTTTTATCTTTTATTTAAGTAGTATTAAAGGAAATATTAAGAGTGGATACAGGAAATCGGATGGGGAAAAGAGTGGGACAAAATGCGGTTTCGAACCGCGGACGCTAGGACAACAATACACATTCACACACCGTTGTTTCACCCCACGCCAGTGACATCTACTGGTTAGTTTGTCAAACATTTCTGTGGTTCCACCAGACTATTGGGGTGCGAATAGCTGCACTGTGTGGCAGATGCTATTTACACCAGGGTGCAAATAACACTCTGTTTATTTATTTTTTTATCAATTGCTGAAGGCACTTGCAATCTGAAACTATTCTTTGTATGCTAAGACATTGTTGAGCAGAGAGTTGAGCTGAGATAATTGTGTACCAGAATGCTGTATTGTCCTCAGTGCACCCACACTCCTTTAAAATGTACCAAACCTGAACTCGTTTTCTTTTTTTTTGACTGTTATGAAACTTCCCACGTGCTGTAGAATGCAGGATTGTGCAGGTAAGAGCACAGAGCACCACATCCTGCTTCTATTATCAGCAGGAGTTAGTACTGATATCAGCATGTTATCCTAAAACTGGAGGCATCTGAGACACATGTGAAGACAGCATTTTCATTTTTGGTGAACTATCCCTAGGGCAAGCATTACTATTACTATTGCTCATACTAATTGTTAGGGATTTGTCCTCAAATTGTATAAAAGGAAATTGGTCAACGTCAAATTTTCCAACCTAATACATTTTAAATCACATTTAAATGTATTAATTTAGAAGATGTTTTTACCCACAGTGAATTACAAATGTGGTATTGTTTTTTTTTTTTTTTACCCAATTTGGAATGCCCAATTCCCAGTGCGCTTTTTAAGTCCTCGTGGTCACGTAGTGATTCGCCTCAATCCGGGTGGCAGAGGACGAATCCCAGTTGCCTCCGTGTCTGAGACCATCAACCCGCGCATCTTATCACGTGGCTTGTTGAGCGCGTTGCCACAGAGACATAGCGCGTGTGGAGGCGTGCAACAATGAAGAATTATCAGTATTCCATATGCGTGTTCACTTACATATTATACATGCTATTTGCAGGGTTGGGAGAGTTACTTTTAAAATGTATTCCACTACAGATTACAGAATACATGCTCTAAAATGTAATTTGTAATGTATTTCATTAGATTACTCAAGGTCAGTAATGTATTCTAAATACTTTAGATTACTTCTTCAGGACTGGTAGATTTTTTCACTAGTTTTGACTATAAAAACTCTGCCTGTAAGACAAAATACACGTTAAAAATACATTCTCTGAAAAACCTAAATATCTTATGTAGTGTTGTTTCAAAAACAAGATAAATCAATCTGATCTTGTTTTAAGGATTTTTAGATATTTTTACAGGAAAACAATACAAAAATTATTATCAAGAATATGATTTTTGCCCTAATATCAAAGGTCTTTCTAGAAAAAATAAATTATGATCCAACGTGAATTTTCTTGATAAAAAAATATGACTGTGCCTGGTAACGTGCATGTAAAATGGCTAGAAATAGCATTTTAGCTTAGTGTAAAGCTAACAATTTACACAAGGTTTATTTCTATTTCTTGTGCTCCAAACTTACTTCAAACGTACTTCTCTGTCTGCTCGTATGAATGTAACACATCATAAGAAAGTGTTTCATCGCAGTTCAAATGCATTTTGGATCGCATCATTTATATATATAATTTTTTCCATCTGAAAGGATGTAGGATTATCCACGAACGAAGCCATCAAATGAACACAACACCACATTCCACAGATCAGAGAGATCCCCCACCAAGCCATTAGAGAGTCATAAAAGTGAATCCATGGTGCCTAAATTGCTGAAAGAGACCGTCTCCACCATTCCTGCTTAATCTCAAACTAGGGTTTGTAATGACAGAACTAACCCATATGGACAACCCTTCTTTGTTCCACAAACTTAAACCCTTTGTAAGACCAAATGGCCAAGTAAGACCTTATGACCTTAAATGCATAAATCCGTGGCCATATCAGGAAACGGAGACTCGTGAAGGAATCCGTGAACGTTGTACCTTCACTGAGTTAACCTTCTTAAATGTACAGAATGCATTTAAACCTACAATGTACACCATACCTAGCCTTGCTAGATAATTCTGAAAATTACTTTGACCTGTGATTACTTTCATAACTGACAAATTAATGATTATAGCCTGATGTACCTTTTAAAATATGTGTAGTAATTTGTAGTCACTTCTAACTAACAAATCAATAAGTATAATCGTTAATCTTGTATTATTCATCTCATTCTACTAAGAATGATAACTAACCTGATAATATACCCTGACAATCAGGTTTCTCATAACGTGTAATATTTTATCCATGTTGTAAAACCAATTAATTAACCAGTATACAGAGAGGAGGTGCACACTCTGACATGCTGGTGTCAGGAGCACAGCCTCTCCCTCAACGTCAGTAAGACAAAGGAGCTTGTGGTGGACTTCAGGGAAGATAAAGAGAGCACAGCCCCATCACCATCAATGGAGCACCAGTGGAGAGAGTCAGCAGCTTCAAGTTCCTGGGTTTCCACATCACTGAGGAACTCACATGGTCCGTCCACACTGAGGCCGTTGTGAAGAAGGCTCATCAGCGCCTCTTCTTCCTTAGATGGCTGAGGAAGTTTGGAATGAACTGCCACATCCTCACACGGTTCTACACCAGCACTGTAGAGAGCATCCTGACTGGCTGCATCTCCGCCTGGTACGGCAATAGCACCGCCCACAACCGCAAAGCCCTGCAAAGGGTGGTGCGAACTGCCAGACACATCATCGGAGGTGAGCTTCCCTCCCTCCAGGACATATACACCAGGTGGTGTGTGAAAAAAGCTTCAGAGACTCCAGCCACCCGAGCCATGGGCTGCTCTCACTGCTACCATCAGGCAGGTGGTATCGCAGCATCAGGACCCGCACCAGCTGACTTCATGACAGCTTCTTCCCTCAAGCAATCAGACTTTTGAACTCTTGATCTCTCACGATCAATATACATCAGCACTGCACTTTATTAATCTTATTATCTCACACTGGACTTTCATAAATTATATTCTCTTAACAACACACTGGCAACTGACTATCAACCGACAGTCTGAATGTCAATACAGTACAATACAACCTACTGTACATTTTATATATACTATATAAACACATTTTTTTATTGTATAATGTGTATTCTATATTGTGTGCATTGTATACTGTACATTGTATGTTATTATTTGTATATTGTGTTGTGTGTAATTATGTGTATATTAGATTTTAAATTGCGTTGTGTAAATTTGTCACGACTGCTATGTTGCTCGGAACTGCACCCAAAAATTTCACACACTATTGCAATTGTGTATATGGTTGTGTGACAATAAAAGTGATTTGATTTGATTTGATTTGAGTATGGTTGGTAATCAGGGATTTTCATGTTTTGTTACTTACACGTGTAATACCCATGAAAGTATGTCACAGTTAGTATGTAAATGCTTGCTTGTTTATGTAGAGAATGTTGATGACAACGAATGTCATTTCTCTTGCAACGTTTTCAAGATATAAAAGTTCATGATTAAACATTCACTATTTTGAGCGGGAATCTACCACACAAAGGATCATAAATCAACTGTGAAAAGGACAGACCAATCGACCATGTGACTCTGAAAAGCCACTTCTGATTGGCTTAGGATGCCTTTGGGGTACGGCCAATTTCAGTTTAAAAGTTCCTAAACAGGAAGAACATGCTCTCTTACTACTTCGCTGCTTCTTCTCTGCTCGTCTCTTGCTTTTCACTGCAGCTCTTCAGCTCCAGATCCTCCGTGCCATGTAGAGTTCAGGAAAACTCGGGACACGGAGTCCCGAGGAAGCCTCTCACTCTCTGCTCTATGGTTCAGACACCCAACGGGAGTCGCGAGTCCTCCTTGCAGAAGGCCTTCATCCAGACAACAAACTATCAGTGATCATAACAGAGTCCAAGACATCGACGAAATGAACTTTCTTCAAATACCAAAGAACCAAGCAACACAAGGAAACGCAACGACATGCAAGTACATCTCCAGACTTTTGCTCAAAGTGCTGGTGTATTAGTTAAATACTTTGGGTAATCCGATTGCAAATCGATGTAGACTCAAAGAAGGATAGATGGTTTTTAAGGCATTGTCAACAGACTCTATGTATTGATCATTTATTTCACATTCTGTCACTACTCACCAACCTGTTTCATGTTGTATGTGTTAGATTAGTTTTATGTTTAGTATAGCAATAAAGTTTGTCTGTATTTAAAGATAATTGGACTGTGGTATATTTTTATAAATAATCACATCCCTGTTTTTAAAAGATTTTGCTTCAAAGCTGAATAATTCCCTTATTAAAGCTAATTCCTTACAGTAGAAATTTTGAGCGGATACAACAAGATGTTGTATTACAATTTTAATGGTGGAGAATTTTATTCAGACAAATAATCTAGTCATTTGTCATTTATCTAATTTATAATGGTTGTCGAACGCAACTAATTCCATTAGAAATTTCCTTACATAATAATGTAGAATAAGAACAGTTTAAATTAATTCCTAGCTCACACATACTGTTTCCCTACACATAATGGTGGAGGTACGCAGGCACTTTAACCCATCCCCTGTACATTTATACTACCAAATTCGCTACAAGGACTAAATATTAAATTAAACAAATGACAATAAAATGCAAAGTAATCTCTTCAGTATTCAAAATACTTTTCGAATGTAACTGTATTCTAAATGCCAATGATTTAAATTGTAACTGTAGCGGAATACAGTTACTTATATTTTGTATTTTAAATACGTATTTTCGTTACTTGTATTTTGTTACACCCCAACCCTGGCTGTTTGGTACTCAAGGTGGCACTGATGTTTCAGTGATTGATTTTATTTACATTTGACATTGCAATTTGATGAAAAAGCAGCATGGAAGTAAACTATAGCAAGTGTAACACATGAACAGTATGAAATAACTATTGTCATTTGTGTGCTATTGAAATTATGTAATTTGTGTGTCTTTTAGACTCAATGTTTTATGTGTAGCCCAATATGTGTTTTTTTATTTTATCCCCTTTTCTCCCAATTTGGAATGCCCAATTCCCACTACTTTGTAGGTCCTCATGGTGGCACGGTTACCTCAGTCTGGGTGGGGGAGGACACAATTTACCACGCGCCCCATTGAGAGTGAGAACCACTAATCGCAACCACGAGGAGGTTACCAAAAGTGACTCTACCCTCCCTAGCAACTAGGCCAATTTGGTTGCTTAGGAGACCTAGCTGGAGTCACTCAGCACACCCTGGATTCGAACTCGTGACTCCAGGGGTGGTAGTCAGCGTCAATATTCGCTGAGCTACCTAGGCCCCCGCTCAATATGTGTTTGACAGCCAGTTGCATCTCATGAAACTTAAATTTGAAAGCAATGAATCCTGTTCTGTATTTGTCCTGATTTGTTGCATCCTTTCTTTAAAATGTGAAAAATAAAACATCAAATGATATCAGAAAATATTCTGTTCTATCATTTTCTAATTGTCTGGAAAATATTTTTACACTTTTACACTATCTGGGCATTTTGTAGATCCATTTGTGATAGATATACAAACTTAAAATGTAAATAAAAATCGCCTTAGAAGTCAAGCGCTGTAGTAAATGTGCCATAATATAGTATTGTGTGAGGAACAGGGCAAAAAGGAAGTGTTATGACTGTAATCTGCCATTTTACTAATGATTTGTGTGAAAGGAAATTTAAGTCATTGTTTTTGCATATCTAGTGTAATTTCTCTAAGAAACTATCACAGTATGTACATGATCGAACTATAATTTTGGTATAGAAATGTGGTACTATTAGACCAGATTGGAAAAGTCTTCACTTTTGAAGCCATTTTCAAAAAACTCCATCTTCAGTGACCTAAACACAGTTTAAGTATGGATGGGAAGCCAAAATGCAAAGAGACCTGTACATTTTCAGAAATATTTTATTTGTGTGGATGAGGCCTGAGAATGCCGACTAGCCTGACATAGCAACATTGACTCCACCAAAGGCGTGACTTTAGGACAGGACTATCAATGGCAGACAGCAGTGATGTTTCTCAAACCTTTGAAAACAATAATTATTTTTGTAATTATTTTTGATGATGCTAGTGGTGCAGAAATGACACACTTTAGCTTGCATGCTTTTTTTGGAATACCATGCATCAAATATTGTACCTTACAGATATCAATGATATAGGTAAACAGTGACACACTTTTCTCATTGGATAAGCCAATCAGACAATGTCTAGTGGAAGTTAGCAAAAGAAATATCACTTACAGCACCTTTAAATGCTTCATCATGTCCTTAATGTGTTGTGTATATTGTTCATTTTGACACGTCTCATGCTGGTAGGTTTGCACAGGGTTTTCTACATGATTACAGTCAGACACTCTTTGTCTATGTGTCAACATTCAACAGTGACCTCAAATGGAGGTGTTCAGAGTTCTATCCATCTAAAGATCTGAATCACACATCTCAAGTTATGCAGGTTGCACGAGTGTCCTCAGCAACCGGATTTTGAAAATCACTGCTTTGATTAGAGCCCGCAGGCACCTCCTACTTAGTGCAATGTCTTCTCTCGGTCCCTCATTGGTTTGTTTGTCATTACTTGGTGAGTCTTCCCTGGCTGTGCTCGCTGAGATGTAGCGCTGTGACACTGAACACAGCTGTTCAGACGGAATGCCCTCATACCTTTGTTCAGTACACATCATTTGTATACACCTGAATGAGAATACACCACACACAAACAGACACGCATGCCAACACTCACAGACAAGCATGTGTAACAGAGTTTAAAATTGTATGTTTGTTTTATATTTGTTTTATATTTGAATTCCCCTGAATTTAGTGTCCTCAAGAGGCATGTAGTGAATCTGCAGAAAAAACATTTTGGTTCTTTCGTGGGCTGTTTTACCCCAGCGGACGCGACGAGCTCTCCATGCTGCGGGTACGTGCATCTCCGCTCTGTCTATGTATTTTGGTATATTCGTAATTGTAATGTGTTTTAAGTTAATATATTGAATGTTTTATGTTTGTAACTTATTTTAACAAGTTTTTGGATGTTTTGTTGTATGTTTTATGTAATACTTTGTGTTTGATAAACATTTTTATTGAGTCGTTAAAGGCCAAGCGTTACGACGATGTTAATGGGGTTTTATATTTTATTTAGCTAATTCTTGGGTCTGCAGCGGCCATACACAGCCATTGAAGAGCTATTTGTTTTATTGTCTTCATCAGGTATGTTTTTCGTGTTTTTCAATTTTGTTCATGCATATGTATTTTGTGTTAGATTGCTCTGAAAAAGAGAAGTGTTCTCTTTGTGTATATTCTAAAAATAACCACTATAAAATCATTTCACGATAATGTTTTTTAAGAAACAGTTTTATTTAATGTTATATAAGTTCTGTGTGTAACTGCCAGAGCATGTGAGCAGAGCGGTGATAATTCCACCTGAGCGGAGAGCGCCTTTTTGAAGATTCCACTCCACTAGCTCAGGCCGCTCAGTGCGGCTCACTCAACCCAGAATGCATTTTGTGATATGCTGGTTTGGAAACCTGCGAAATAAGCAATAGGCCTGAGGGAGTTCAAACATTGTTTTAGTGAAGCTGCAAACCTTATTGCCTACATAAATGCAAAGTATAAATCAAAGATAAGAATTAGGAAATCAAAAGGGAGTGTGGAGATACCGTGAGAATTAGTAAATATTCCTTTTGGAATGCATCACATTGCCAGAAAGCCCGAGGATGTGCTACGCGAAAATGGTATTGCAGCAAAAGGTGAGCTAGTAGGCTACACTACCATTTGATATAAATTAATAGATAAGTAGATAGTAAGGTATCTTGTTCTTTTGCAATCATGTCAGTGCAGCTGACAGCTAGACAGCTAGTTCTGCTAGGGTGACCATACGTCCTCTTTTTCCTAGACATGTCCTCTTTTTTGGACCTTAAAAAAGCGTCCGGCCGGGATTTCTAAATTTGTGAAAATGTCCGGGATTCGGCTTTAGTTGCATTATGATGTGCATCTGGTCTAATACTTTTGTGTGTGCGCGCATATTTGCATTGCTTTAACCCCTCTTTGTAAGTCCCGCCTTCTCGCACACCAATTGGTCGATTATAAGAGGCTTGCAGCAACTATTGGCCAAATCCCTGCCTGTCAATCTCTCCACGAATGTGCGAAGCGCTGTTGTGTTCGGCATCAAACAGATGCTTGACAGTAGCAGCAAATTTCAGCTTTGAGTGGAAACAATGCCCAAACGAAAGTGCAAATTTACAGAAGATTTGCACAAAAAAATTCCCTTGCTTTCATCCAGGTCGAGATCCGTGGGAAGCAGAATGTATGACATGTAAAGCTGGCACTTATGTGTCAGTTGCTAATAAAGGTGCAAGTGATTTAGAAGCACACATTAGCTCTGCGAAGCATAAAGGGTCAGCAAAAGGTGAAAGTTCATCAGGTAAATTAACGGACTACTTTTTGCGACCAGGTAAATTTGTTATGACATTGCTTCATTTTCCATGGCCATTCAAAATAATAGTAATCGTTAATGAAGGTACACTCATGGCATCAAATATTTTATTTTAATACATGGACATTCAAAAAAAAAAGAAATATTTTCTTATATTTATGTTATGCTAATAGAGTGTCTTTTTCACTGTATTAAAGTTTGCATTCGTATTAACACTGTTTTGAACCCTATTATTATGTGATCTTGCAGATCAGTGTGTCCTAATTAGCAGGTGCAGCATTCTGCTTTCATTCCTCCATTGTACAATTGAGCATATGATTGGTTAAGTTTTCCGCTCTTGTGTAGAAAATTTAATAGCGGAATTATCTTACTTAATCAGTTGCCTGTTGCTTTTGATTTCGGCTTCGGGATAAAGTGGCACATAACTGCTGGTCAGTTTCCCAAAGCTAAATCCACACCGTAACGATAAGTGAAATGTAAAAAACTGACTCTAGAATAGTGGTTGCAGAAAACATCTTCCGACATCGCTTGCTGCATTCATGCGTAGAAAAAAAACTATAAATGATTGTACATTAGAAAAAAAGTTTTCTTAAATGAAGGCAGTGTAATTCATGAATTGTATTTGTTTTGGGATCATTAAACATGATTTCATCTAATATATACAGTATTGTACAAAATCTCACTTTATGCTATTTTTTATTTTTTAAATCCACTGTTAAACCCTGCTGCACATATAAAGGGCTCATGCACAACACAAGATTTTTTGACACATAAAGTCCAGATTCACAGATTCAAAAGGAAAAGCAAAGCGGGCACATGATATCTACTAATATAATAATTATTATATAATTAACCACAGTCCTTTATATTGCATACAATTTGTACACATATAATTGTAGGGAATATTAATCAACCAACAATATTGAAAAAGAGAAAAAACATTCAACTGCACTGTTCTGGATAACTTAATATGCCCTTTAAAACTGAACACAAAATTAGGATGAGAAATTGCTCATTTTAATTTACCTAAAGTCCTATCAGACCTAAATTCTGATATCATTAAATCAGTAACCTATTAATGTATCAAATCTACAGTAGCCTAATAATCATTCCGTAGAGACAACTGAAGAACAATTATGAATTTTACTTTTACCTGCATTTCCTGGTACATGTTTTCATTACTGCCATAAATGACTCAAAAAACTTTAAAGTTGAAAAGATTGTGTTTTTCTGGGTCGGTTGTGTCACTCAGATCCAGTTTAAACTGAAAAGTGTGAATTTGCGCGTATGAGAGTTTCTGCGCCACCGTTTTATCACTTGTAGAGGCATGTTTGATGACTTGTAATTTTTTTAAGGCATTATTTGAAGATGTTCAATGACATACTGTATGTGCTAACAGATAAATATTTGACTGATTACAAATGATAACGAAGGTCTGGTAGACCCGATTATCTAACAGCCGTTGTAAACCATTACAAAATAAACAGCGAGATTTATTATAACACAACAATGCAATCACATAATTTCAGATGTGTACGTTACTAAGTATTTGATAATTTAATAAATGTTGGCCTATAGCCTAGCCTATATTTCACCCAAAGGGGCACCTCAGCCCATGTGGGCAAAGGGGCAGTTGCTCGGGTCAATGTAGCCACCCCCCTATGTACGTGCCCAGAAAAAAGGATACTACAGAGACATTTCATATCGGAGCGGGATTTGAGCTAACTTTTTTGCCGATGAGCATGAGCGGTACTTGAGCAGAGTGTTCGCTTGGGCTGTGAGCGGTTGAGTGGAGTGCACGCACATGGAGCGGGTTATTGAGCGAAATGTGACACCGCTCCACTACGCTCACATGCTCTTGTAACTGCATATAAGCAGACCAGATGAGCTCTCCATGCTGCGGCTAATTGTTGGGCTGCAATGAACATACACAGCCATAGAAGAGATATTTGTTTTATTGTTTTCATCAGTAAACAGAACAAAGCATGATTGCTATGTGTGAGTCGTCTCTGGGGTCCAGGTAAAGCCATCAAATGAGTGCCGGAAGTTGGTCCAGTAAAGCAGAGACATTGTTGCTGTAAATCCTTGGGCCGTTGCACGGGTGTCTGGGTCGGTGACATTGGTGCTGTAAAGAGAAATCCATTACATATGCATACACAAATTTCCTGTACTTGCAGTTATACATTTAAAGTGAAATTGTATTGTGCGTAGACACATCTATGAGACCCCTTGGCCAATTTAATATCTCACAGAGCACTTAATATTGAAGTATCTGGGCCCGTATTCACAAAGATTTTTATCTTACCAGTAGGAGTTCTCCAAAGAGTTCCTAGCTAAGAGTTTTTGCTTAAAACCTATTTACAAAATGGCAAAGAGCAAGTTTTACTAAAAAAATCTTAATGTAAAAGTAAAGCGGTGTTGATCTCATTGCTATAAATGACGTCACATTTTATTAGCATGCTTTTTAAATCGCTTTATAGTGACTGGTAGACAGAGAAGTGCTATTTGTCAGAAATTTCATAGACAGATAGCAGGATATATATAACAAATAATATTTATTAATTGAGAGATATATTAAAATACATGGACTAAATTCTGATTCAGGCGTTACCTTTTTTAAAAAGTTTATGTTATAAAAATATTCTAAAACATTGTTTTAAATGTGGATTGACGACAGTAGGCATGCTTCGGATCATTTGTGAGTCACTCACAAATGATGACTTTTTTTTTTTTTTTTTTTTTACCCCCTTTTCTCCCAATGTGGAATGCCCAATTCCCACTACTTAGTAGGTCCTCGTGGTGGCGTGGTTACTCACCTCTATCCGGGTGGCGGAAGACAAGTCTCAGTTGCCTCCGCTTCTGAGACCATCAATCCGCTCATCTTATCACGTGGCTCGTTGTGCATGACACCGCGGAGACTCTGCATGTGGAGGCTCATGCTACTCTACGCAATCCACGCACAACTTACCACGTGCCCCACTGGGAGCGAGAACCACTAATCGCAACCACAAGGAGGTTACCCCATGTGACTCTATCCTCCCTAGCAACCGGGCCAATTTGGCTGCTTAGGAGACCTGGCTGGAGTCACTCAGCACACCCTGGATTTGAACTTGTGACTCCAGGGATGGTAGTCAGCGTCAATATTCGCTGAGCTATCCAGGCCCCCCTTGTGAGTCACTCTTAATTGTTTAGAAGTCCTCAGGAGGACTTCTAAGCTATTGTGGGTTTAGGAGCTACTTTAAGAATTAAAATACTTCATGAATTACATTTAGATGAAAATTTTACGAGTCCCTAAATTATGAGTGACACGTCCCTTATTTTCAAGAGTTGCTCCTAAATTTCCACGTTAGGAGCTACTTGTAGCCTTTGTATTTTTTGTGAATATGGGCCCAGGTTGATACTTCATGACATTTTCTAATCTTATGAGAACTAATTATAAACAAACATGATAACATGCATCAAACGTCCTCCTCCCTTTTATTATTACTCAAAGACCCCAGGTATGTAAATGAATAAATGTAATGGCATGAGAAAATTTAAAATGTTCTAATTGGAATACCCACTGTAGCAGTATTCTCCATTCAACTGTCCAATTTTATTTAAAAAAATAAATAAATAATTTGTTTTCTGCAACGTGTTTTTGCTGGGGTCAAATTGGCAATTGTTTTTGCAAGGTTTAAAAGCAGAAATGTGGAGCTTATAATTTGAATTCATTAATTCCTCTGTTAAAACTTATATTTTAGCTGTATTATTTGAGCTGTAAAGTTTTTTTTAAATCTCCATTTTTGTGGAAGACTATTACTTTACCTGAAATACAGGCTTTGAAGCCTCTTGTGGCTACGGTTTTTAAATACTGAGTATTTTATCTTCTATGAATTGGCCCCTTTCACTTCCATTGTAAGTGCCCAAATGTAACCCAGATTTTATTTATTTATTTATTTTTTTAAAGAAAAGGCGAGACAAGTCAAAATAATTTTGTAGTCATCAACAAAATGCCACAAATGCTGTCGACTGAGGTTAACTTGTATTGAACCCGGAGTATTCCTTTGAAGTCCATCTCAGGGGGACCAAGATCTGAATTCTCATCTAAAAAATGGAGAGGCAGTGACAATGTAAAGTCAGAGATGTAAATACAGATGGTTCTCATTAGCATATGATCCGTAACATGTTCCTTGAAGCTCTTTGTGTGTGGCCAAACACGGTGGCCTGGGTGCAATCTATTTACAGTAAATTGATTGCCGCTGCTGATGCCAGGCTCTCATTGCACTGTGAAGTTTCACTGTCATGGCACTGCCAATGCTCTGCAGCAACACTGCACTCGTGATTGATGAATTATGAGTATTCAGCGGGTGATGGGTTATCCCATAACAAAACAGATGTCCTCTGTGAAAACAAATGGTGTTCAGTGAGTTCATTGTGTGTACAATTTAGAAGTTTTGTTATACAAATCTCTTTTAAGATGGCACTGCACCAACACAAAAGTACCATGATACTTACATGGGTTTTCTAGACATAGTAGCATGGTATAGAAGGATTTTCAGGACTATATTCAAAACAAATTGCAAATTGTATTTGCAATTGCGTTTTCTATTTGTGGACGCATAAATTGTGACGTAATCCAAATGCAATTGCAAATTGCATTTTACCGTTTGCATTTTTATTTATACGAACATACACAGTCTGCCATATTTCAATTGGAAAAGCAAAGTCCATTTGCAATTGCATTTCCTTTGTCTTACGAGTTATGACCCTGTCATACTGAAAAAGCAATATTAATAACCCCATTTGCTATTTCACTTCCTCGGTGTCCCGTATGGAGCCTGCCAAAATTCAAATGGAATCGCAGTTCCCTTTGCACTTGCATTTCCAATGCCTTACACAGACACATGTCAATCAGTATTAGGGGTGGGAGTTTATACTGTGGGGCATGTTTGTAATTGGAAGTGACATTACTCACAATCAACCACATTTTAAAGCACCTGCCACCTTGCGTTGATGGCCGAGAAGGAGATGTGCATTTGTGTACATTAAACTTTCCACTAAGGATGGGAAATTAAGCTGCATGAAGATTCTCTGCAAATTATAAATGCTAGTGATGTTACATAAGACAGCTTCAAGGCGTGTATCGAGTATGCAGTGCAATTCCTAATGAATACAAATACGGGAATATGATTCCCGTATCGAAACATAGATTGGATTAAGTGATGAGCTGTGTCCTTACAAAAGTGATGTATTCAGCATCATGAAGCATCTTCTCCATAGACATCCATTCAAAATAACGTCCTCTTGTCTCCTCAACAGTGTACCACACATAGAATGTCTATTGGACCGCCGTGTTACGCTATTCTATGCTAACCTTGTAGGCTTCACTTTTAGAAGGTCTCTGGCCTCACTTTCTATAGAAATATGTATAAATGCAGTCATGTGAGCACTTCAAGTTTAAGTCTAATTAGAAACGGCATATTACATATACATACTGTATATATATTACTTATATTACATATTACATAATCATACTATATATCCTGTCTTACAAATAATATAAAAACCACAAAATAATTAGAACACACTATTTACATGTCGCAAACAACTCTGTTAGTCATATCTATGTATTGTTACTCTTATTAATATTACAATGAATCATATCCACTCTTATTGAAATGTATTGCCACACTTTAATATGTGAATCATATATTCAGAAGCTTAAAATAAACACACTTAGCATAGTAAGGCTTTTATTTGCGCATAATGGATTAAAACTTTAACAGGTGCTTCATCCAACGGAGTTGTGCACCTGGGTTTTAAAAACTTGGAAATGCAAGTGCAAAGGGAATTGCGATACCATTTGAATTTTGTCAGGCTCCATACGGGAAGCCGAGAAAGTGAAATAGCAAACGGGGTAATTAATATTGCTTTTTCAATATGACAGGGTCATAACTTGTAAGACATAGGAAATGCAATTGCAAATGTACTTTGCTTTTTCAATTGAAATTTGGCAGATTTTGTACGTTTGTGTAAATGAAAATGCAAACGGTAATATGCAATTTATGTCACAATTTATGCGTCCACAAATAGAAAACACAGTTGCAAATACAATATGCAATTTGTTTTGAAAACAGTCCTGAAAATCCTTCCATAGCATGGTAATACCATGGTATTCTTTCAAAAACTTCAAGGTATGATTTAAATAATATGCATGAATATGGTAATCATTCAGTATCATCAGACTACCAATAGTGGCCTGACTGGCCTCAGACATTTGGGCCCCACTGTAGTTAAAAAAATTGCTGAAAGTTTACTGAGAAAAAGGAAAAAGGATCTCTATTCACTTCAAACATTTTCTCTTATTTTTATCTTTTAGATTACTATAGGCATGATTTACAGTGCAGGGCAGGTTGCCTCAAATGGTCCAGATGATTGATAACTGATTGAGGTAATAAATTCTTGTGCATTCTCTGGATCACTAAAAATGAATGTTCACACATTTTTTTTAAAATTCTGTACATTCTGCTAAATATTCTGCTCTTTGTGTTCCACGGAAGTAAAAAAATATAATAAAGACATTAAATCAAGCAAGCATTAAATGCAGTAAATATTGGCTTTGAGTAAATAAAATAAGTAACTTGCCATTTGGCAAGAAACTTCATTCAGGAACTGCAACATACAGGGCATTCAGAAAATATTCAGACCCCCCTATGCTAAAATGTTTTAAATTCTTCTTCTTCTTCTTCTTCTTCTTCTTCTTCTTCTTCTTCTTCATTATTATTATTATTTATTTATTTTTATTTATTTATTTTTTTCACATCAATCTACACTCCATACCCCATAATGACAAAGCAAAAACCAGATTTTTTATAAGGCACCATTTGGGGCTCTTCATCTGCCACACCGGTAGAACCCTCTGGAGATCCTCCAGACACCCTTTACAGTAAAAGAGCATTACATATGTTATTAAATGTTTTTAATTAACTCTGTTTGGTTAATTCCAAACTGGACCATGGTTGACAACTGAGGAAATATTTAGATTGTGTCTGAATAAAATGAAATGACTTATTCCTGGCTTACTCCTATCAGTTAGCCAGGATTGCTTAATACAATCTTTTGATAGCAGAGTACTTGAGACTGGTAGAGGTATTTGTTTTTGTACCAGGAGTGCAACAGACTAGAGCTTGAACTTCTGCATCAGAGCCCGACATTAGAAATGAAACTAGTGTGACTGATCTCAGTACCTTGTAATGTACTGCAGTAGAACTCGGAAAGAACAAAGGAATGAATGAACATTAAGTCTCCGAGGACAGAATGTTCACTCAGCACGACATGACATTACATTTAATATCAAACCAAACACAGTGTCTCGAATGAGGTTCACTGGCAGAGGAATTATAGTACTTGGCTCTAAATTGGGATGTTAAACATAGTAATGTTCAGTTTTGATCATTACAGTACAGCATATTTTTCTAAAAGTTACTCTAGTTTCAACCATATTCATTTTTATTTAAGACTGAATTCTTAAAAGGTATAACTCATCAAAAATTTAATTAGTCATTATTTACCCACCCTGATGTTGTTCCTGTACACTGTTATTTTTCAGTGGAACACAAAGGAAAAAATTTGGAAGAATCTGTTCAAAGCTCTTGCCATACAGTGACAGTTCATAGTCACCATGGTTGTAGAGCTCCAAAAGGGACAAAAATATCCACCAGTACAGGTAAATCACATGCAAAACCATCGATGGGTTTGTGTGAGGAACAGACTGAAAATTAGGTGATTACTCACTCATAATCTTGCTCTGCCCCATGCTCATGTCTAAGCTAGTCTAACATATGGCATCAAAAGACCTAGAAAATGGCACACAATTCATATGGATAACTTTTATCATGCCTTTATGGTGTTTTTCTCCTTTTTCTGAGCTTGACAGCCTGTGGTCACAATGAACTAGGGCTGGGTATCGTAGCCTACCTCACTATACGATACTATATATATATATATATCACAATATAATCATGACATATCACAATAATATATTCAACATCACAAACGTTCTCGATTATTATTCCTCAAAACAAATTCTCAAATATTTTTACTGTTAAAATTTAATAAAAGTACAAATTTAATTAAATGACACCATTAAGGAAAAGCCAGTAACTTAAATGCAGAATTTCAATATTTATTGGTAACTTTCCCAACACAGTATTTTCATATAAACATTAAACTTCTTATAAACTTCTGCAATATGTTGAAAAAAGGCGACAAAGCCTTAAAAGGTAAAAAATTAACCTGATTTAATGTAATGTCGAACTTATTAAGCTGCATTACATTTCAACTGTAAAAGAAGAGGAGACTAAAAGTCCATCATATTACATGTGTGATGAGGAGGAGGGCTGGGCTGGGCCATGATGGAGCACGGCTGGCGCTGAATCAGCTGATCAGCGGGAGAGTGAGATAAGGGGCAGCTGGAGACGCCGATTCGAGGGACGCACGTGGCCATGTTGCATGTGTGTCTGTTTATGTTTGTTGTGTATGTTGAGTTTCTTATTAAACTTTATGTTTACTGTCCAGCCGGTTCCCGTTTCCTCCTTGTCCATCCTTATACTGTTACAACATAATTTAAGATTTTTTTTAAAAACAGCAACTGATCCACATGCTTTGGCTTGAGAGCACTTCTCTGTGCTGTCACCATATCTCAGGCAGAGGAGAAGACTCTTTCTGCTGAAACACTTGTTCCTGGAACACACAGAATGTGCTTTGCTACCCTTGCCAAAATGGGGTATTCCAACTCATGCTCCTTCCACCAAACAAGAAGTTCCCCAGACAGTGGAAGTGGTGTTGCTTCCCTGAACTTTTTCATCTCATCTCTTGCCATGTTATGAAATGTTCTTTGTGAAGGCTCAATTGTCTCAATTGGGGGGCACCAGGGGTCTTCTTCACCAGGGTCCTTCTGCTGAACCTCAGGAGATTCTTCTACCTCAGACCTGTTCCTTTCCTGATAAAAACAAGTGTTTGAAATTTTCCATTTATAGATGTTCTCAGTAAAAAACAAGCATACATGTTTGTTATACATTTTATGCATACACAGTGCTGTTATAAATGTTAAGCAAAGTAGCATACATTATCATTAATAAAATTGGTAAATTGCAATGACTTCAATTGATAATATTAAATTATATATTTTCTCATGCATTCTAAACATGTTTTAATATCACTATTTATTAGGGGCAGTGGTGGATCAGCAGTTAAGGCTCTGGGTTACTGATCAGAAGGTCAGGGGTTCAAGCCCCAGCACCACCAATATGCCACTGTTGGGCCCTTGAGCAAGGCCCTTGACCCTATCTGCTCCAGGGGTGCCATATCATGGCTGCCTCTGCACTCTGACCCCAGCCTAGCTGGGATATGTGAAAAAGAAAAATTTCACTGCATATGTGTGATAAAGAAAATTAATTATTAAAATCCATATAAATGACAGTCATTGTATTTTTAACAATTGCACAACACAAAATGAACAATGGTCTTACCTCCAACTGCTGCTGTTCTGCAATCCAATCAGTCACACTAGCATAAGTCTTCTCTCATTCATTTTCAGTCTGAAAAGGCAGGGCCTTGAACCTTGGATCAAGAGCAGATGCCATATAAAGTGTAGCCTTCTCGGCTTCAGTTTGATATCTCTTTTGTAGACCGCAATGTATTGTTGCTTTGATTTCCCTTATGATGCTTGTGTTCCCAAGATTGTCATGGTAATCATTGAGCATGTAGTGGTGCAATAACTGATAGAGTTGGACTGCTCTCCTCTGACATAATTTTCGTTGCCATCTGCATTGGTTTGAGGGCTTTAACCACATCTTCTGTGACGGAAATGTCAGATTCACTTAAACTGACAAGATCCCTCTCATTTCTTCTAATCTTGGGAGAAAAGAGCGCCACGGTGACTGCTGGCTGTTGTTCTAAAAAACGCTCCAACATCTCGAGCGCACTGTTCCATCTTGTCACGATGTCAGTTGTTAATTTATGTTCAGGGAGCTGTAGTAGGTTCTGTTTCATCTTTAAGACGTGGCTGGCTGTTGTGCTTCACCGAAAAAATTGTCACTTTTTGGATCCTCCCCAGCAAGCGGGACATGCTTGGCAGTTTCAGTGCGTGCAGCGAGGCCAGATTTAAAGTATGTACAAAGCACTTTATGTGTGCGAATCCAGTAACTGTCATGTTTGCTGCATTATCAGTGATGATTACAGCTACTTTCCCTGTGATGTTACACTCCTCAATTGCACTCTGAAACAAATCACCAAGATTACTGCCAGTGTGACTCTCATGCAAAACCCTTGTGTGCATGATGTGTGTTACAAATTTCCAGTCGTCTGATGGTATCATTATACAGTTTAGGGACAGCCGTTTCTGTGATATAGCGATGGGTAGGAATGACATAACGAGGCTCCGAAGTGTTGATCAAACTCTTGAAACCATCATTTTCAACAACGCTATATGGTTTCACGTCTTTGCAATTGAAACGAACCAATGCACTGGTTATTTTCTTTGCACATTCAGTGTCAGAGTTAAATTTTTTACCAAACATTCCAGTCAGTCCTCACATCTTATCACGTGGCTTGTTGAGCACATTACTGCAGAGACATAGTGCGTGAGGAGGCTTTAAGCCATTCTCTGCGGCATCCACACACAACTCACCACGCGCCCCACCGAGAGCTAACCACATTATAGCAACCACGAGGAGGTTACCCCATGTGACTCTACCCTCCCTAGCAACCGGGCCAATTTGGTTGCTTAGGAGACCTGGCTGGAGTCACTCAGCATGCCTTGGATTCGAACTCGCGACTCCAGGGGTGGTAGTCAGCGTCTTTACTCGCTGAGCTACCCAGGCCCTGCAACATGCTATTATTAACGCAAGAGGGAAATGTGTTCATGCTTGAACTGTTGCAAAGATGTCTGATGGGGAATGGTGGTTATCAGTAATTCAGCTAAATGGGGTTGATTTCATGGTACATGAACTTTGTGAAGCAACATGTCAATTTCCCTTGTTGGAGCGACATGACAGCAAGTAAATAATAACAGAATTCTCCTTTTTGGTGGACCTATCCCTTTAAAGGACAGATTCAGGAATTTAGTCTTTCATTTACAGTTTTTTTTATTCCTCTTTTCATCTCTCCAGTGACTGGATTTCCAGGCATAAGTGCTTTAGAGGTTTGTTGTAGACCAAAAGTAGAGAGTGAACAGAGGCTCTGAGGACATAAGGATAACCCTAGGGGGAAGAGACATTGAGGTACAGCTGCAATATCCAAGTCCCTGAGCTCCTGGTCTAATTTACACACAAGTAAATACACACTCTCTGTCCAACTCGAACAAGCACATTAAAACAGACTCATGATGACACATATCCACAAACACACAAGTGGTATTTATTGTGATATTCTGCATCTTACTGATAGATTCCAGGCTATTGTTTCTAAACGATTCCATCCTATTGAATTACACTCTTTTGTTACCACACTTAAGGTGCTGAAGGACTCATCCATTTCCCTGTCTGAATACTAAATAATAATTGATGCTTCCTATCTGCACTAACATGGTCTGATGTTGTGTCCTCCAATCACAGACAGTTCTACTATCCCAGGGGATGATTTGTTATTAATTTAATTTTTTTTCTGTTCATTTTCTTAGATGGACAGGAAAAGAATGCAAAAGAAGGAGTGAATATTAATATAGCACCTAGGTATCAGTTCTGATATAATCACGGAGGCAACCCGAACATAATAAATAACAACAGTACAGACTCATGACCTCTGTTTACCTGAATATGTTTGATGTGTCAGTAGAATATTGGATTTTCTCAAAGCTGCTCCTCACAGAGGGATGTCTACAGTGTGAAGTATTTTGCTGCAGGCAACCTGTTTACCTCTCTTACTCATTCTACAGTTCTCATTAAGTTTTCCCTGAACCCCACTCCCCCCCCCCCAAAAAAAAATAACCCCTCTAATTTTACATTAAAAACATGAATCTAAATACAATTATGTACGTTTTTACATTTTTACATTAGATTATTTCTTCACGTTCAGTGTTTCAGAGCTTTTTTTATTATTATTATTTAAACAAAAATAATTATTCATACAGTGTTTAACTACACATTCAACAACACTTGCCTCTGAAACAGTGAATACAGCTGGCTGACAGTGATGGGTCACTGCAGTGTCTGCAGAGGCACTAAACCTATTGCTAGATAATATATTTTACTTATTAACTGGGTTTTTATTTAAGTCAAACATATGATTTGCTATGATTGAATCAACCTGAATACATTAGGTTTCACCAACAGAACTATTTTTTAAGGGTCAGCTCAGGGTCAAAATATTTCCTTAAGTTAACAATTGCAGGTTACCACTTTTAACAGTGTACAACAAAAACACATCTCATTTGGACCTGATAAAAAGTTATGTATTTGATCATTGATTCAGATCAATACCCAGCTCACTTTAAGAACACTCAGCAAAGGGAGTTTGTCGGCCGGAGAGAGATGGGAATGAAAAAAAAACAAAAAAAAAAAAACACAGGATGAAGAAGATTAATGTGGATCAGCAGAATATTCTAGGAGTTTTGGGATTGTGTATTCCTCTGCAGACTGTGTGTGGCAGAGACTCCCTGCCTTTGACAGCTTCATACCCTGCCACAGACACAGTTCATCTTACATCCAATCACCAGCTGCCAGAGAAGTGCAATGAAACATTCTAACAAATTCTGCTTTGAATCCGTATTAGAGAGTGAGAGAAAATGGAGAATGCCATTGTCTTGGGAGTCTTTTCTGGAGAAAATAAGCAACGTTTTGGCACTTCAGTCTTAGATTTTAGAGTGTTTTTTTCTTTCTTTTTTTTTTTTTCTATTTAATACATATAGGCTACCTTAAATATTCACAACATAGTCTCATAGAACTTTACTATAACTACATTTTTGCAAACTGACTTTTACGTACTCGTTCTACATTTCTACATGTTTCCTGGTGAAATTAACACTAGAGGCCCTACAACAACAGTGCGTTTTATTCACTTTCACTCAAATCACAAGTACAATGGCTAATTATAACCACTTTATAAAATAAAGTGGATTATGTTAAAAAGTTATAATGACTTTATAAACACTTATTTTTCACACTATTACTCACACACTGCTTTGTTATGATACCGAAACACTTTTACTACAATGCGTCATTTGAAAAATTCCTACATTTTAATGCTTGTCTTAAAGACCCACGTACATGTACACACTTATTCCAATGTGTTTAGCTTCTGCAGTAGATTACCTCATAGGCTGTTGGACTTTGAACTCAGAAGACTACGGTTCAAGCCCGGCCAAACATGCTTGCTGACACGTGAGACGAAAGTGTCATAGAATCAACACAAAATAACACGGTTGCTTCAGAAAATGTTCTTTTCATTTTGCATTTTGTTTTTGGACATTATCGGTTAGGTTGAGGCATTGGTTAAGGGTAAGGATGTCTGATTTGTTTACCTTTCATTTGATTTTTTAGATCACTATTGGTTAGGTTTAGGTTAAAGTTTTAGGTTAGGGAGGTACGTTTTACTCATTAAAACTCATTAATATTCACCATAAAAACCTTGTCTGATTAGGACACCTTTTTACTCTCTTTTGGCACCAAATTATGTTATAGTAAAAGTGTTTGATATCATTACAAAGCAGTCTGTGTTAAGGTTGGGTGAGAGGATGATGTAATTGGATATCAACGATATCTGACAAATGTCCCGATGGCGATTGCGACACTCATTTACAGATGATAATCTACAACATCACAAAATTACAAAACCAGAAAATCCATTAGGCAACACTTTTGAGACTGGGGTGTAGCCAATTAGTAGCCAATTGAGAATGGATTTTCTACCAGCACTTGCCATCTTTACTGCAATATGCATTATGCTTGCTGTGAATGGTCTGTAGTTATTGCCTGGGCATGCTGTCTGAGACTGAGACTAACCTTTAGCATTGAGCAAATGTAAATCTCCTTGAAACTTGTTTTGATTTTTTTGTGTTTTACAAGTACAGAAACTATAAAATAAGGAGTGCAAAATAATCAGTCCAATTTCCATAACACATTTTTATAGAATGACACACTTTGATTACTATTAACATTCATGTTTAGATAAATTATAGCCACTTCTAACACATCAAAGAATCTTGTTCTTGTTTCCTGCTTTGTAATAATCGTTAATATAATAAATATAACCATGTTTAATGAATGTTTTATTAACATTTATTATGTTGGTTTAAAAACAGACCACTGAAAACCCCTTATCTGTCGACCACTAATATGAATAGCCTATTACCGTAATGCATCACATGGTGTTTATTTAAGTCTAAGAAACATGCTGAATTACTGTGTTTCTGAGTCAAAGTTTTCTAAATATTTTACATTTTCTATAGGTCAAGCATCTAAAAACTCACAGACTTACGGGCAAATAGAATAAGATCTCACATTTTATTTATTGCCTCTCAGTTTCTGCTGCCCTGATTTTTGTGTTCAGCACATACAATTGAGGTTTGTGGCTCTTGAGAGTGACCACGTGAGTAGCGTGTAGCGCTGAGGGAATATTACTTCGACCCTTAAAACGCATCCATGGCCATATGCTAATGTTTGAGTGCTCGAGATTTTGCGATAGCAAAGTAGACATTAGACTTATTTTACATGTACATTGTTGCAAAATGGTTAATAGGCGTAATTTGTGGATATTCCAAGCGCAAGAAACAAAACTATATTTGCATGTCATAATTTTTAATCGCAAATGCGAATTGCAAAACTGTCACACTGTACAGCTCTGGCTAACTATCAAGTTCACATCTTTTGGAGGCCCCCAGTAATGTGGAGACCCTCGGCAATTGCCTAGTCTGTCTATAGCTAGCACTGGCCCTGTAAATACTGCTCTTGTGCAGAGTAAAATTTGCTCAAAAGCCACAGTAAATGTCTGATTTGTTGGAGAACTATTCTTTTGAGTAATTCAGTGAACTGGGTGAACTGGTTTACAAATTCATCTGAATGATCCATTACTGCATCAGTCTGCATTTGAATGATTCTTAAAAATCCTTATAAAATCACAAATGGCTGGAAAGGTCATGGTAAAGTCAAGGAAATTAACTGGCCAAAAGTGTGGGAACCCTGTTTGTAATCAATTTCATCCTTAGGTGCTATATATATTTTGTGAACTTTATATTCAATTTAAATGAAAATCTCCCATTGACACACTGAAAAAAAGGTCAGCATTTAAAAGTCAACCAGAAGTTATTGTATTTAACCATGCACTGTAAAAGCAGCCCTGATGCATTTTATTTACACAAAACCAAAGCCTCAAACCTAAGCTTACCTAAAACTCCAGCACTGTTCTTTTGCTGACTTGTAAGCACTGACATGTAATATCCTTCAGGAAATGTACATTTAGTATCAGTTACTGCCTTTTATTTGTCACTTGATTAATTCAATATGTTAAGTCGATAAATAAATCTAGCTCACATCAATGCTATGTTCTCAAGTCATGGCAGAGGCAAATGTGTTATTGAGAACTCTGGGTTAGCCTGGGTTTGGGCTCACATCCGTGGGGTTGGGAAATTGTTGCCTAATTTCCATGGTCATGTAAACTAATGTTCATGAGACCAGGCTGGTTAGTATTGAGCACTTCAGTTTGGAACGACCCTACAGCAAGGTGGCCATGATTGTTCTCCTCTCAAAGTGCCCTTTGGAGACTGATTTATCCTGTTTGGAATGCAGGGCTAGTGTTAAATGCACAACAAAAAGAACTGGGGTTTGGATAAAAGTCACACTCTACATTTTCTCTTGATAATTCTCTTCATTATATTGTTTCACTTGGAGATACGTCACATCTGTACAGAAATAAAATGATTGCGATCAATGTTTAATTTTGATTTTGAAACTAAGTTTTAAAGACAACAGATACAATCTGTTCCATTTAGTTGCACTATATCAACCTGTTTTGGAAAGTAAGACCACATCAAACAACCTGTGTATGCCCTCTAATCCTCTTCAATCAGAGTGCAAAAATTATGCTACAATTTTAACCAAGGATGTTATATTGGATTTTAATGAATTTCCCACCTTTGACTTGGGAGATGGTCAATTTAGAATTCTGGGGTGGCACCTGGTGTGGCCAATCAAAGTTTAGACCACCCATCCTGTCAACGCAATCCTATGGGGTCAACACAATCCTTTTCCTATTTTATTTTCTTGCTCACAGCATTGTTCTTCACTGGAGCCTCTTGTTTCCAGAGATATGTCGACATCCCTTGACTCATCAGATCCTTTTTCTCACTCTTTGGTTGCTCCCTGCTGACTTCTCTGTCTTTTCCACCCTCAGCTGCCTCATTGCCAGCTTCAAACTTGCAGGTGTCTATGTTAAGATACATGACTTCCCTTCCCTACAGTAGGGAGATACTGTTTCAGATGCTAAGAAAATCACACTCATACAAATTCTCAGTTCTGATTTCGAAACCTACACTTTGGATACATACAGTTGTTGTATTCAGGTTGATTCAGTGATGTTAAATAATAGGCAGAGGCTATTTGCACTAAGTGCAAGTGACACCCTACACCAACCCCTACCCGTAAACCTAACCCTAACCTTCCCATCCCAAAATTAACCATGGTTTTACTGCAGTAACCACAATATCACCATGTTATTTTTTTTTGTAAAATCATAGTAACCACAAAATTAAAACATCCTTACTATATTAACACCATCTTACTCTAGTAACACCATGGTTAATTGCATTAAAACTATGGCTTCCACCAAAAAACATGGTTACTACAATGTTACTATAGTTAAACCATGGTTAATTTTACCCAGATCAAACCTTTCTCTCATCTCCCTGACCTTCGCAGTAACCAAATCACTGCCAGGAAATCAATCTTTTTATTTATATTTATTTATCATAAGTAGTTTTAAAGGAAATATTAAGTGTGGATACAGGAAACAGGATGGGAAAAACTGGGGTAAAAGGGGGCATCTAACCTGGGTCCTCTGTATGAGAAAAACACATCCACATTTTTTTACACACCATGTCATTGAAGCAACACTTGGAGGTGCAGTTTGTCTTTGATTGCAGTGTTTCCACGAGACTTTTTGATCGCAAATAGCTGCACTGTGTGGCAGGTGCTATTTACACCGAGTGCAAATAGTCACTTCAAAATAATATTTCTGACTTGATTAAAAACTGCTAATGGGATGCTTTTATCGAAAGCGACTTACAGTGCACTTATTACAGGGACAATCCCCCTGGAGCAACCTGGAGTTAAGTGCCTTGCTCAAGGACACAATGGTGGTGACTGTGGGGATTGAACCAGCAACCTTCTGTTACCAGTTATGTACTTTAGCCCACTACGCCACCACCATTTACTTTTTTTTTTTTTTATTTATATTTTTATTTTTATTAAAGGCATGTAACCTAATGCAGCATTCAGATTGTACAGTTAGCCTTCTGTCAACTTCTGTTGCTGTTTGGCACCCTTAGCACATTTAGACATCAAGTGATAATGACACTACTTATGATTTGTTGATCACAAAGGGTACCATCCAGTAGTGATCTCAAGGCGCTATGGTTACCTCCTAAAGCAAATGCTACTTGCCCGCAGTGATCCATTTGGCATCAGGTGAAAATACAGCCTCTAAGTAACATAATCTTCTTCAGAAAAACTTTTCTTTCTGAGCCTTTCTCAAACATGCTGTCACATTGTTCTTTGTAATAAAATGAATTAATTGCTGACAGCTTCAGTGGCCGCTAACTTCCATTTCTCTCCTAAACAGAAAACTGCGGGGGCAACTATGATAATATGCTGCTGTGTTAGATTGTGTCCCAGAGGGCCAATATACCATCTCAGGCTGATCTTTCCATGAGTCTTTTTTTTTTTTTAAATGCTCCAGCTTTTGCTCCGATTGTGTAAGTAACCTGAAGCTTAAAGTTGCAAACCTCATATTTTTTGGAAACCGCAAACACAAAACATTATAATACAGGGTGGACAGTTCTCTCACAATGTTTCTAAAATCTTGCTTCTTCTTATCATTTCAGTTCAGTGCTAATAGTAGTCAAGGCAGGGATAGCTTATGTTCTATAATCGCTCTCTTGGGTAAAACATATGGTATTGCATAATTCAGAAGTCATGGAGGAGATTAGATAATGCTATAAAAAGTGTGAAAACAAAGGAAGAGATGCTAAAGGGTTGGCTGCATTACAAAACAGTATATAAATAACAAATTGTCTTTCTGTCTCCTTTTCTTCTTTCATACACCCAAATATAAAAACATAAGGTGTTCATTACCATAAATAAGTAACCTCGACTGTGTTATAAAAATAGCTTTGATCTGTAGATCCATCTGAATAGCTGAAGGGAGGATAATGAGTGTGGAGCACAGATGTGGTTTTCACGCTCAGCTCTGACAGTGGGGAGAGACTCAGTTACATTTAATCACATCCTGTCAATGGATATAAGGATAAAAGGAATGGTGTCTGTAAGAGTGTGGTCAGAGTTGTAGGTAAAGATCTCATATAGACCCTGTTTACGCTGGTATTAAAATTAGTTTTGGTGATCCGATCACATGTGGTCAGCGCTAAATACAGGTTTAAACGGGGTCTAAAACGTTTCATAATTGGATCACAAAAACCACATACGATACGAATGTGGTCAAAAACGTGTGACCGCATCACATTTGAGGTATAAATGCTAATCCCAGACAGCAGTGAAGCTCCTCACCTCACCTGTCAATCAACCTCTGCACTAAAACAAGAGTTTAAACTTTGCCTGTTACGAGCGACATTAAAAGGAAATAACTCTCCAATAAAAAAAACACAGACACAACTTCATGGATCTTCTTCAGTGTGTCTGAAATCAACATGCAGGGACACTTATGAGAAGTACGAACATCTGCAGCTCAGATTAATACAGGTATTCCACTAAAGTAAAGGATAATTCTGTTCGAAATGTTGTGTTTTAAATTTCATTTGCATCTGGTAGAAATAGTGTGCCCTTTTTTCACGCTTTCTTTGTCTTTTCTGACTTTGTTGCGATTTAATGTCATACATTTACACACTGACATAGTGATTGATGTATGTTATCATGAAACAGAGTCCCTCTCCTCCAAATCTGATCACAAGTGGTCAAAGGAGACACATTTAAGCGACCAGGTGTAAACAGTGATGTTTCTCACCTGACCATCGGCTCACCTGAAATGCATCTTAAAACCAGGTGGAAACGGTGTCATATTGTAGGTGAAGGTGAATATCTTTTAATGGTTTTAACAGTTTAAGGGTCTAACAAGGATTTAATTAAAGTTGTGTGGCATTAAGTCCATGTCTTTTAGCTTTGATGCTAGTTTGCTAGTTACCTCTTGACAAAATTATTTTTAGTAGATATACTCTATACGCTAAATGTAAAATTGACAATCTTTCTGTTCTGGAAAAACAGACGACAACAATTTGACTCATGCTGCACTCACAGGCTTATCCAATTTTTGTCCAGTAAGTTGCTATCTAGAAAAAAAATGTCCAATTGCTACGAACAATTGCAAATAGCACAGCTAAAGGCTGTGATGTAGGCTTTTGTCTGTTTTTTAAGAAAAGGAGGGCAAGCCTTTCAATATGCGCAGGCACAATTTCCTGTTTCAACAGGAAATAATGTCAACACAGGAACGAAATCTGCTTGTCAGTTTTGGAAATGATATGTCCAAGTAAGTCAGATCCAGTGAAAATATGTGTAGCAATGAAATGCTCAAGAAACTTACTGAAGGTTGAGTGATTGTCTTTACATTTTTACATGTCATTATGAAAAGCCAAATTCCAACAATAAGATTGAAGAAAAAAAATAAAAAATAAATAACAAATCTGTACTTTTCTTTTACTTGGAATATAAATGTTATGGACACTGGCGATATTGTTACTGTCTCTTAAAAAGATTGTGCTTAAGGCACTCTGTGCAGATTGCTTTGTTGAGTTTAATCTTTTGATAGTTTTAAAGTCCCCCTATTTTTGTACCGTTTCATGTGGTTGCATCTGTATTGATTTAACAATTGATTGTCACAATAAAGAATATTTTTATTCTCATGGAATGACGATTTCAGAGATTAACTGACTGAGACTGAAACTACAGTCAGTATTGAACTTATGATGATCTGCTACAGTACATGAAACATGTTTATCCATTCAGCTACTGCAAAGTATTTGTTCTTGCAGGATCTTTTGTGATCCTTCCCCCGCTGTCAAGTGGACTAAAATGTCATGCTGTTCATCACAGAGTAACCGTACTGCTTCAAAATACTTCAAAGTCGATTTGATTACTTTTACCATTTTTTGTCCTTTTGTGCTTGACCAGCCTGATCTCACATAAAATTTGGCAAGTGTGTGCCGATTTTTCTTTAGCCGAAAAGTGGTATACGTTGACCGAATTTGAAAACACTGCCTCCAGAGGCTAAAGTGATAAGTGTTTCAGAGCATATAAACAAGTGTGACATCCATTTACAGTATATACAGGAGAGGTCGCCAGAAGCCAGTTGTAAAAATTATTTTTTCAGTTGAACAGGATGTAAAACAGTGAAGAGAAATGCTTATTTTATTTAATCTACCCCCCAACCAAAACCCAAATCTAAACCTAACCATTAGTAGAAACAAAATGCAATGTTAGGGATAAAAATGCAACCTCCTTATCATGCTTGTGATTGTTTATACAAACGTGATTACTTTCTCATTTTAATGGGGATTGAACTGTGGTCTCCCATGCAACTGACGCAACATGCTAACAGTCGTGCTACGAGAGAAAGTAATTGTTGTTAAGCCATTCCAAATATGTCCGTGGGAGATAGGGCATGTCAGTGAGTCAGCATACTGTTGCCGATCCTAGGGTACCGGACATTTCGGAAACAGCATGCCGAATTCCCATGTGATCATGTTGGCTTGACAGACCACAGTAACTATTCACTTTCATTATTGCAAATATACTCTTGTGAAGACTTAAAAAAAAATAAAATCACCTGTTGCAATTCACAGAAGAGAGAAACTCATAAGGGTTTAGAGTGACATTAGGGTGTGGCTAGTTGGGACGACAAGGAGAATTCCTGGTAGGTTGCTCAAAAATTGGGCCGGCATGTCTGCATATTGATTGACAAACTTTCAGTCATGTGTCGCATAGCAGTTGCCAACCACCCATATCATCCGTTATAAGGGATCAGAATTGCGTTCCGTATTAAAGCGGATGCAGTCTGTACTGTATTTTATCATCTCACACCCAAACAAATGTGAAAGATGAAACATTGGCTGTTGTCACACGGACACATGTTGTTCACTCTCAAGTCAAGTCATTATTATAACACTGAAATCAAATATGGCAGCTGTGTCAATGACATCAAACCTCATTGGTTCTCATCATGTCTCGTGAGCAAATGTCATGATGTAATGTTGCAAGAACCATTGAGGTTTTATGTTATCGATGTTGATGCCATATTTGATTTCAGATGTCATTGGATTTGAGAGTGAATAACTTAAACAAGATGTCAAACCTGTTTGAATACATCTTGCTTTTCAGTGTCAGTCCTTATTCACTACCTTTGCACGTAAAAGAGCAGCATGGATATTCTGCTAAACATCTTTTTTTTGTGATACGTGGAAGAAATAAAGAAGGTGAGCAAATTATGAGAGAATTTAAATTTTTGGGTGATAATTTATCAATATTTTACAGTACGGTAAGGCTGTTCACAGAATCATGGTACATGTATCCAGCACATTACCACCAAATATGATAATGAATAAAATTAGGTAGTTACGGGTAATTACATTACTGCACAATTTCAAGAATTGTATTTGTATTTATATTTTAAAATTGCTTGGTTTATGAAATGCTCTCCAATTCAAGGACACTTAAATGTAAGGCAACGATCATCTGTAAATGTCACTCTGCTCCTTTGAGATTCAGCCTTTTCAGGAATACTTATATACTGTATAATGAGAGTAGAAATGAGGGACAACTCCATGAGAGAGGCCTTTTAGAGAGATATTTTTATTCATAAATAAGGCTCTTATTCCCCTTAGCCTAGCAGTACAGGTCTGCCTAACCCACTCCCACATATTCTTCAAAACAACTTTCACAATATACTCACAGTGCCAGAACTAGCCGTGTCAAACAATGACGCACATACACACACACACACACACACACACACACACACACACACACACACAATTATAAACAATCTGACTCATACTCTCTGGACCTAAATTGTATCTGGCAGACCACAACTTTTGTGTGTACAACAGCAGCAAACCCCCCCCCCCCCCCCCATAAAAATAATAGAAAAACAAAAGAAAACATACACAACAATTTTTCACTCTTAACATTTTAAAATGATAGTGATGTCATCAAATCTATATATAAAAAAGATTGAAGTATAGGGTGTATTGACCAACAAAAGCAAAGCAAATCAAAATCAAAACAAATCAGGTTTCCTTTACTATTCATTAAAATGTTATTATTATTATTATAATTATTATTATTATATAAAATGTATTATTATTAATAATAATAATAGTATAGTTGTTTTTTATAAAGAAATGTATATGTAGGCACAATTTATATTTGTCTATAACAATTTCAGTCATTACCAGCCTTTACGTTAAAAGGTTTTTTTTATTTATTTATTTTTAAGATGATGACAACCATAAATTCAGTCAGCTGTGTCCAAACCTTTGACTGGTAGTATAAATGGAAAACACACTCAAAAGTCAAAAAGTCTGAAATATATTTGAGTGAAAAATGAACAAATGAGATATAGATTTATACTTATACTATAATTCAATGAAAGCCCTTCAGATTAATGTTTTGAAGTTTTTATTTTGTTCTTTCTCCACTCATCCATATCCCCTCAGCTCGGCATGGATTCTGGGCTCTGTTTAGGCTCTGGGCTATAATCTTTCATCCACAGAAAGTTTTCTCTCACACACCTTCCAGCCATGTACCATCGGTTTCAGATCCTCACTGAGCTTCTGTAGTTCTCCACACACTGTTTTGGAGGAAATTCAAGAGGTCTATACCATCAAGCACATTTAAAGGGGATATATATAGAGTCCAAAATTAACACTTGTCAAGCACCAAATGTGAGTAAAAACTGGCTTTTTTAACTAAGTAAAATAGAGTTTGTGGCTAGTTAGATGGTAACTTTATTAGGAACTGCAGCATGGTTTAAGTCGATTTGTAAAGTCCCATTCACATGATAGTCTGGTCCTGCTAATTTAAGTGCTGTATGTGATGCAAATTGACCAACATTTTCTTGTCAAGAAAACATCTCTCTCTACTTGTCCATCATTTTTTAACACTTTTTCATCATTGGAATATATATCATCAGTTTATCCAGGATGCTTGAAGTTTGTAATGTTTTTGTTCTGTGTTGTTTGTCACAAATATGTGCAGAATAAACAGACAAATAATCCCACTGCTGAATGGACACATATATAATTTTAATACAAGAGTAGCCAAGTGGAGAAATTTCATGAAATGTAACTCTTATCATAAATTGGACATGGCCTCTGAGTTTTGTGACACCTGCTTTCCGGTACTCCCTTGTGTTGCGCATGTGTGCTGGTTAGAGACGTGAGAACATGTATTGCACAAGAGTGCTCTCGGTTTTGTTCATTGGTTGAGAATTCTTTGGGTAAATATAATATTTCACACAAAATGCTGATAAATTACATTAAATATCTGTTTACAAGAGTCATAGACACAAACTGAATGTTTTTGATGGGTTATTTTTGAAGGATGCATATGGATCGCATGTGTGGAGTTTGTCCACGATTTGCACACATGCGAGGACTGGGTATGCAGATTTAGCATTAATCATATCATATTTAATTATTTATAGCCCAGAGAGTTTTTCAATTAAGTGAACATGTGTAATGAGAATTTTTGTGTTTTAAACTGAGATACATGTCCTTAAAGACTGTTTAGAAATAAGTAAAATACTGTGAGTGTTTAAACATGTTTAAGCATGTATTAAGCATGTGTAGAAATATATGGGTAAGCTAATGTCCTGTTTTTCCTTTGATTTGGAAATTAACCTCAACCATATTTCATTGTACCGTATTTATTTCTATTGAGTTTCATTGTGCTAAAATTCACTGAATCATTTTTGCTCTCATTTGGGACATTGTACTTTTTGAGTCACATTTACAAATTGTCAGAAAACTCCTGGATTGTAATCCAGTTTTTCATTCTTCAAATAAGTACAAAAACACAGTTAATATACTATATGTTTTATATATATATATATATATATATATATATATATATATATATATTTTTTTTTTATTTATTTTTTTTATAAATATAAACATTTATATTCTATATGTCCCCATGGACCGCTGTCCTTTTTCTGAGACAGCAGTCAGAATAAAACCCCAAAATACATTTTTGTATCCTGTGTTGTTTCTTTACAACCCACCGACTACACAAATAATGCAAAATTCAGTTTCATGGCTGATAAGTTATATTTATGGCCAAAACATTTTCTCAAAGACCCCATGAAATTTTGTGGCTTGTAGTCCATGACAATTAGCCATGAAACCATGCTCCTAAAAGCTGACAAAATGAACTTTTAGCAGATATACAAATGTAAATTTACAGGCTTTCCCTGTAAAACGGACCAAAAATATTGAAGACTCATCTTGCACTACAAACACATTTTTGCATGAAATAAAATGTTCTCAATAATGCGAATGTTCCTCTCCCTAACTGCCTTGCAATTAGCAAATCATGGCTCACAGCTGTGTAATAACAACAAAATCCTGTTGGATATATATATATATATATATATATATATATATATATATATATATATACACACACACTACCGGTCAAAAGTTTTTCAACACTTGACTGAAATGTTTCTCATGATCTTAAAAATCTTTTGATCTGAAGGCGTATGCTTAAATGTTTGAAATTAGTTTTGTAGACAAAAATATAATTGTGCTACCATATTAATTGATTTCATTATAAAACTAAAATTTATTTAAAAAAAAAAAAAGTTTTTGAAATTGATGACTTGGACCAAATAATAAAGAAAAGCAGCCAATAAGTGCCCAACATAGATGGGAACTCCTTCAATACTGTTTAAAAAGCATCCCAGAGTGATACCTCAAGAAGTTGGTTGAGAAAATGTCAAGAGTACATGTCTGCAAATTATAGGCAATGGGTGAGTACTTTGAAGATGCTAAAATATAACACAGTTTTGATTTATTTTGGATTTTGTTTAGTCACAACATAATTCCCATAGTTCCATTTATGTTATTCCATAGTTTTGATGACTTTACTATTATTCTAAAATGTGAAAAAAAATTATAATAAAGAATGAGCAAGTGTTTCAAAACTTTTGACTGGTATATATATATAGGACAAACCCTTCAATATGTCCTGCCCAGACTTTGTCTTTAAGGGAATATGTCAACACAGGAAAGAAAACTGTACTCATCATGTGGGGCAAAAAAGATCATTTTGGACCCTGTATAAGACCCTGCCCTCTTCTCTAATTGCTCTGTTTTCTTTTTAGAGATTATTGATTTGCTTTTGATGAAGATTTTCTTTTAGCTTCGCCATATGCTCTTGTCCCAAGATTGATGAAGCTGCAAGATCAATCCTGTAAATCATCGGAAGCTTCTATTTCATGTTTTGGCAACATCTGCTTTGGTTCTCTGCACAGTGTGAAAACAGTCTCTGGGATACAAGCATGGAAAAGTTCTGTAATTTTGTGGTGCTTGCAATCCATCTATTTTGGCTGTCAAATATAAGAGCATCTGTCACTTTCACACATAATTATCTGCAACTGTTGTTTAAATACGATATTCAAGTCAGCACAATCTTTCTTTTCTTGGTTTAGGATATCAGCCTAGTCACTCTGTGGTCTGTAAACTGTGATCAGGGTGTATCAAATGAGATCCATTTACAATAAGCCTATTCAAAATACAAAGAACAAAACTGAATTCTGAGCATGCCTGCATTTGGCTAAAAATGATTTTCATTGCATCCAAAGTAAAGTACATGTTTGAATCCAGTCCTTCAAATCACGTTTTCATTCATGACACTGAAGCAGAGTATGACAAATAAGGGCTGCGTTTGCCAAAAGCATTGTAAGCTTAAGTAGATCGTAGAAACCACACTGCAAAAAATTATTTTCAAGACAAGTATTTTTGTTTTGTTTTCCTGTAAAATTATCTAAATATTCTTAAAACGTGATTGATTTACTTGTCAAGCAAAATAGGAAAAAAAATTCTTGTTTTAAGATAAATCTGACAAAAATTTGTGAACTTAAATCTGCCAATGGGATAAGCAAAATAAACTCCTTTCAAAGGGAAAACAAGGTTATTTTGCTTACCCCATTGGCAGACTTAAGTCTAAAGTTCACAAATTTTGTCAGATTTATCTTAAAACAAGACTTAATATCTTATCCCATTTTGCTTGACAAGTAAATAAATCACGTTTTAATAATGTTTAGATAATTTTACAGGAAAACAAGACAAAAATACTTGTCTTGAAAATATATATATATATTTTTTTGCAGTGTATTGGCGGCAATAGTCTCTATGATCAACCAAAGCTTTGATGCTTTTGGGAAATGCAGCCCAGGTCTATTTTGATGCAAGTCTATATTGCTAGACTACACTGCGGTTTTGAATTTTCTGCGAAGCAAGCCATTTTCTTCTGCTCTTGCAGGAATGATAAAATGTTTGCTTTAAGGCTTGTTAGGTGTGTGTGATTCATGTGGAGGAGTCTCATTTTCTACATTTTTTAAAAAATCCCATAAAGATATAACATCCACAATATCTGAAGGATTGCAGACTGAAAGTTTTCCTCAAAGTTTTTAGTGTAGGAGTGTTGGACAAGGGATTTGACCTTAGTCTGCTGGACAAGTCTTACATAGAATGATTTGTGACTGCAATGATACAATGATTTGATGCTTACTACTACATTGATCCTGCAGTGTGATCCAATACATTGATACATCGCACTTAGACACACAGGAGTAGAACGAATGGATCCTACAGTCTTCTTACACCCAAATATTCAGCACAGTTCATGCTGTTAACTAAAGCTGATTAAAACAGCAAGAGTTATGGATGAATCTCTAGGACAGAATGGGGCATTATACGTATAATATTCATTATATACAACCCCAATTCTGAAAAAGTTGGGCAAATATGATAAATGCTAATAAAAACAAAACGGAGTGATTTGTAAATTATATTTACACTTTGCTATATTGAAAGCACTACAAATACACATTATATGATGTTTTACCTTGTGAATTTCATAGTTAAAAAAAAAAAAAAGTACAGTAATTTCAAATCAGATGATTGCAACATGCTCCAAAAAAGTTGAGACAGGGGCAGTTTAAGACTAATAACAATATGACGAGTTGAAATGACAAAGCGATGTGAAACAGGAGATGTTAAACAGGGTGAGGCACTTGTGTCATAATAATGTATACTGTATAAGGAGCCTCCAAAAACAGCCTAGTTCTTCAAGAGCAAGGATCGTTCAAGACTTGTCCATTTGCCAACAGATGTTTAAGCAAATAATCCAGCATTTTGAGGCATTGTTTGGGCATTTCACCCTCTACAGTGCACAATATAGTTGAAAGATTCAAGGAATCTGGTAAAATCTTGGTGCGTAAAAGGCAAGACGACTGAATGCGCGTGATCTCTGATCCTTCAGATGTCACTGTCTTAAAAAATGGCATAAATCTGTAATGGATATCATAACAATGGGCTTGGGATAACTTTAGTAAACCTTTGTTAGTCAACACCCCTCACCGCTGCATCCACAGATGCAAGTTAAGACTTTACTATGCAAAGCAGAAGCCCTACATCAACATTGTCCAGAAGTGCTGCCGACTTCTTTGGCCCGGTCTCATCTTAGATGGAAAGAAGAACAGTGGAACTGTGTTTTTTGGTCTGAAGAGTCCACATTTCAAAAAGTTTTTGAAAAACAAAGCCGACGTGTTATCCGAGCCAAAGAGGAAAAGGGCCATCCAAGCTGTTATTAGCATCAGGTCCAAAAGCCAGTGTCTGTATGGGCCAGGGGTGTGTCAGTGCCCATGGCATGGGTAACTCACACATCTGTGAGAACACCATGAATGCAGACAGATATGTAAACATTTTGGAGCAACATATACTACTATCCAGCACCGTCTTTTCCAGGGACGTCCCTGCATTTTCCAGCAGGTCAAATTCAAACCACCTACAGCCCGGATTACAAATGCATGGCTGTGTAAACAGAGAGTGTGGGTGCTAGATTGGCCTGCCTGCAGTCCTGACCTCTCTCCAATTGAGAATGTATGGTGCATTATGAAGCACACCATATGGCAATGAAGACCCCGTACAATTGTTCAGCTAAAGACCTACATAATGGATGAATGGGGGAAAATTCCACTTTCTTAAATTAAACTTGTGTCTTCAGTGCCCAAATGCTTAATAAGTGTTATTAGAAGAAATGGTGATGTTTCACAGTGGTAAACACTCGAGTCCCAACTTTTTTGGAGCGTGTTGCAATCATCTGATTTGAAATTACTGTACATAAAAAATAAATTAAAAAAAAAAACTATGACATTCACAGGGTAACACATCATATAATGTGTAGCTGTAGAGCTTTCAATATAGCAAAGGGTGAATATAATTTACAAATCACTCATTTTTGTTTTTATTAGCATTTTTCAGACTGTCCCAACTTTTTTGGAATTGGGGTTGTATAAACATTACGTAGCCGCTAGGGGTGTGGTGAAGCCTTCAGTTGTAACAATTTGTTTATTACAGTATTAATTGGGATGACAAAATTATTTGAATTTGAAATCCAATGGGCGAGGTAGGAACAGGAATTGTCTCAAAACTAAAGTATTTTTTTAAAGCCTATTTTCATAGCTGCACACAATCCTTATCCAAATCATTAAAGTTTAAACTTTTCAAAATATAATTATTGTAAAGCTTAACAATTGTATGTAGCCAACTTCTATTGGCAACTTCAAAGTCCATAAGCAAATAGCACTACTGGTTCTTTGTTTCATTGCATTTCTTAATAGTGCTTGACATCTCCACTGTAGTCTGTAATTTTTCTTTGCATTTGACTTCAGTTTGCTTTAAAAAGCAATTTAAACTCCACCCCTTCCACCTGTCTGGCTACATGCAGGTTATATTTTTAAGCTATGTAGCCTACCTGAGAAGAGAAGAAAACATGTTATCAATCGTGCACCTTGCTTGGAAGATTTAAAATGAGAATTAACATGGACATTGTTAAAAATGAAAAATATAAAATGTGTAAATGTTTCAGTTTTATGTTTGTCATTTGGTATCAATCCAATGAGTATTATTTTTGTTATTCAAGAGTAATCATTATTTATTTTTGCATTGCCAAATATGCACTGGTATTTAGAGCTGGGAATGCCCCTAGTAGCTTGTCTTAAATATAATTGTTTTGAAACAATGTAAAGAAGAGAAAGAGAGACCACCATGTTTTTATGAACAGTGACGTGTCTATGGATACGAATCCATATTGATTGTATAAATATGTACATTCTGATGTCAGGGAACACCATGTTTTCATATAAATATATACCTCTCAAGACCAGAGGACGTAACATGTATATACTTCCCGTTCTCACTCTTAGGAAGTACATATTTGGTTGGTTAGGACATGATGTAAAATGTACTATATATGCTTCCTGTTATTACTCTAGGGCAGTACATATTTCTTCAGTTAATGTCACTTCCTTCATATTTGCTCATGTTTACCTTCTTCCTGTTATTAAAAACTGCTGCCTGCCTGCAAAAAAAAAAAAAAAATTGTTTCTGTTTCTCTTCTGTTTTTTTCCCTTTGTTATAATTTTGAGGGGCTCATTTGGTTTTCATATAAATTAATATTCTTAAATACATATTTTTATACTGCTATGCATTTTTAAATTGCAATTAAGGAGCACAATATTATCATTAGTCTTCAAGAAAAGCATGTATAAGAAAGTATGTGATGCCACAGTTATCCAGTATTATAAAACATGTACTTTTGACTCTAAATTCTGATTGGATGAACCTTACTTGTGTTTAAATCACTGTAACACACAACCTCTCATGGCTTATTGCTTTGCTAATGTATTTTACTGGAGGCTTTCAGTGCTTGTAGGAATTTAGGACATACATTTCACTATACTACATCTCTGGTAATGTGCAAGATACTGATGAGGAATAATCTTTGCTGATATGTGATGTAACTCTCAGACATTCTTTGAACCATTGCAAATTGTTTGGCATTACTGAAGTGTTCTATTTGTCGTTAAGCATCTTCCATGTGGATGATGATAAGAGTAACATGCCCTAGTAAGCATCAGTAAAACTCAGTGGTATTATAAACTGTCAAGACAGATGTAATAAGGTATGTTCCTCAGAAGAACACAATGCACTTTTTCTAAGAATGATGACTGTAAACGGAGAGATTCTAAAGAAAAAAAATATGTGATTAACTGCAAGTAACTTTTCTCTGTTGTAACCTCTGCAAACAATGTACAGTATTTCCTCTAATCTGTAAATAAGCATATACAGTATGTACGTGGGCAGAAGGAGCAGCAGCTGATAACATGTGGCTGGAACTAAGCATATTGTTTAAAAGATATAAGAACACTAAACTTCTCAGAGCCAAGTAGAATACTTCCTACAGTACCTGGTCTTAAAGTTAAACCATTGGAGATGTTATCTAGTGGTTGGTGCCCAAGGTTGTTGACCATGCTGCTCATACAGATGACAGTTGAGATCTGGCTTGTGGTTCAATTGGTAGAGAACTGCATTAGCAAAACCAAGGTCATAGGTTTGTTTCCTAGATAAATGCATGTAATAACACAACCAGCCAGATCAGGTTTGATAATAACTAGCTTTGAAGAACTTATCACTTTGGATAAAAAAAAAAAAAAAAAACAAATGTCATGCTTTTGATTTGGCTGATTTTGTATTGCCCAGGTACAATAAATAAATAAATAAATAAATACATAAACAGTACTCAATCGTAAAGTTCTTTATTTTTTTTTTAAGTAAATAGCCTGCATATAATATTATTCTGTGAAAATGACTCGTCATAGTTGAGTTCTGTCTAAAATGCAAATAAGATCTCAGCTGGGTGTGAAGTACTCTTTAAAATACTGCACCATTGTCTCTACTTGAAATGGAGCTCTCCACTCAAGTGATCATTTAGTTTTACAGTTTTGTAGAAAGTTTTTGAAGTCAGCATGCCTTAGAAAATACCCTGTATAGAAGAATTAGATCTTGCCTTCTGGGTTTAGATTCATGCTTGCTTTAAAACAGTTCTTCAGATCAGTTATAAATGGGACAGGCAGTCTTACGTATGTGAACTCAAACTTGCACACAAATTAAATATAATATAGACAACATACAAGTCCAAGAGTGAAGCTTCACCACCAGACAGGGAAAGACTGAACTCAGCAATAAAAAATCAAAACATAATAATAAAAAAAAAGCATAACATAGGAATTTCTTGGCACACTTTGCATTAAGTGTTTAACCCTTTATAAGGGTTTATCAAGGGGTTTATGAATAAGTTATTTACAAATGCATTATAAATTATTGAGATGAAGTTATAGCAACATGAATAATACTTGCCAAATAGTGAGCATTTTAACTTGCATGTTATAAATACTTAATAAATAAACGTATTCGTATTTTTATGTATATAATATATATATATATATATATATATATATATATATATATATATATATATATATATATATATATATATATTAGTGAGATTAAAGGGAGCAATGATGCCATTTTGCTACAGTCCGATTTGTCTTAATATTAATTACTGAAATGTCTTATTTCATGTGTTGTCACTTTCCTTGTCACATTGATGTGAAAAGAATTGTGCTTCTCTGAGTTGTGTCCCAGCTTACTTTGTCATAGTTACCTAGAGTCATCCGCAAAAACACTTTTCAGGTCTTCATGCTCATTCGCGCGATATATTATATAATAAATCCTGTTGACCATTAAACCATACTGAACTTTATGCACATGGTTTCTAATGTTGGCAACTCCTCAATACATTTTCCATATGTGTCCACTTCACAATAAGGTACATTTTCATAGGTTACTACTGCTGAATAAGTGTTATTAAGAATTTAGAACATGGAAGGTAAAATGGCTTACTATTTGGCAAGTATTGCATGACAGTCACGCTTTTTATTCATATTGTTATAACCACATATCAATGATTTATAGGCATTTATAAATGATTTATTGGTCATCAATGAACCCCTTCATAAACCTTTAACAAACAGAATATTCATGTAAAGTGTTACTGTATTTTATTTATTTTTTTAGAGAGACAATAGATGTGCAAAATGTCTAAAACCAGATCAAATGACTTTCATTTGTCACCAGTGTTTTACTATTTACTGCAGGTTTGCATACTGCACGTCTGTCACTGCAGTGATTGTGCTTGTATCTGGTGCATTAAATATAATTGTCATCCTGGCTCTAATTTTGAAAGTCATAACTCATGCAGTAATGAACCTCATTATGAGTTAGGGGAAATTAATATCATAATTATAATACAGAACAAAAGCATACAATAGAATTTAGCTTAAAGAGCTTGAAGAAACAAACACTGTAGTCCATAACTGTGGCCATCATCATGGTTAAACACACAAGCATTGGCGCAACTTTGATATTGGTTCCATATTTCTCCTAAGAGTCTTTGCATTGGAATTCTATTGAAGCTGATTTGCAATGGTTGGATTAAGGGGTGTGACCTCACAGAAGCCCTCTGGGTCATTCATTTGCTGGGGGATTGAAGTGCATTTGGCTACTCGTATGTCCTTGAGGTACAGGACATTGATTGATAGCATAAATATTTGCAAGACAGAGTTTAAAAAGCTAAAATAGATTATACAGTATGCATGTACTTTTCATGAGTGTGTAGAGGCGTAAATAACAAATGCATTATAAATATATGGATTCTCATTTCTTTGTGCGTCTAACCTCAGTCTACACATCAGCTTGGCTCTAGAGTAACCAGGGGTATTGCATGGCTAATGCAAGAAAATCTCTCCATGCAAGGGGAAAGAAGCTTGCCAATCACTACACAGTCCTTGAGTCTGTTTAGAGTAGGCCTTCCCGCTAGGGATTCTCCTCCAAACGGTTGGCAGAGCCATTGTTTGTCTCTCCCTCCTTCTCCCTCTCCTTCAGTGTGGTTGGGGTGTCTCGGTTGGAGAAGGGGTCAGGCGTGTGCTGTCTGAGGTCAGGGCTAAGGAGAGGGAGGTGTGGGAGGAGTGGGCTCTCTTTTAGTCTAGCAGCTAGTTCTTTTGCACTGCAGGTGGGAGTGTTGGTCTCATATATGTCGTGAAAGTTGTTGTAGTCGACTTCGTAGAAGCCCTTTTCCAAAGAAAGCACCGGGGTGAAGCGGTAGCCCCACAGCACTTCCGAGTCCAGGTAGGAGCTGCGCGCCTGACAGGTCATGCCTAGATACATGCATGAAAATATGGGCACACACATACACAACACACACACAAATGCAGGTACATACAAAACATGAGTAAGTGCAAATGTACATACACACAAACACAGACAAAAACACAAGGGGAGAGGGGGAGAAAAATAAATGATTTTTGAGACTGGCTCTCAATGTTTACAGTGGCAGTGCAGGTCAGATATGATTTACATTTGATTTACAGCAGCTTTTCCAGAGAGATATGGGCTGGAGCACATTGTGAGCAAAATTGCACATTCTGCTCTCAAAATGTATTATGCCCCCATTTTAAACGTAAGTCTAGTGGCACCAAAAATAAAAAAATAAATAAAACAAAACAGCACAGAAGGTCAGAAATGTAATATGCCACAGAAAACAGAAAAGAAAAACTGTTATGAAAGTACTGGTAATGTTTTTCAGTCTCTCAATCACTTTTATTCCAATGAAACAATTTTGTTTTTGTAACAAGCTCCTGATAAAACTGCATTTTGTGAATGTGGATGTTTAATGGCATCAATATATTCACAAAATAAATTAACATATTAAAAGACTTTGGTAAATATTAGCTACAGTACACACCCTGGGACATTACAATGACGTGGAGACTTAAACAGAACATTTAAGAAAAACAATCAATATATAGTAAATTAATCAGTTATTTAATCTAATTTTGTGACAACTGTGACTTCTCACAGTTCATTATCTCAGATTCCTTCCCAGTTGTCAGTTTCTGCTTTTCTATGCCTTGCATTTCCTTTTCTGAATGGCTTTGCATTTATTGCTGTGTTTCCATCCAACTATTTTTTGTGCAAATTTAAATTTGCTCTTAAAAAACTGAATGGAAACGCCTGATATGTGAATATTTAACGGGAGCCTGCTGGTACGTGATAGCTGTGCAGTGTGTGTAAACCTCACTCCCCTGGCCTCAAGAGGCGCACTAGCGAATGATTCTAGGGGCTGTAGCCTTTAGCCTCCTTGTTAGAACACCCGCCTCCCATGCCTTCGACGGCGATTTGAATCCCGCTCTGAGCGGGTCGAGCAGGACCGGTAACAGTGGTGTCGTGACCCAGATGGGATTGTAGTTTAGGGGGGTAAGTGTAATGGGAGCCAGCTGGTACGTGATAGCTGTGCAGTGTGTGTAAACCTCACTCCCCTGGCCTCAAGAGGTGCACTGGTGACTGACGCTAGGGGCTGTAGCCTTTAGCCTCCTCGTTAGCGTGCCCGCCTCCCATGCCGGTTCGAATCCCACTCGGAGCGGGTCGAGCAGGACTGGTTACACATAAACTCTCAAAATTCATTTAAACGTTTATGCGCTTGGCAGAGGGGATTTTCTAGAGTTTCACATACTTCAAAATGCACATTAAGATGATGGAAATAGTTTATTCCCAAAACGATAATGTGTTTTGGCTATTTGTGCAAGCGTTATCGGTGTGTGTCAGATGAGATACAGTAGATGTGACTGGCCCACCGAAAGGTCCGACCTTGGCACACAATTCTTCGAACATAGCCTTTGACATTCTGAAGTGTTTAACCCACAGCTGGTGGTTAAAGTGGGTCCTCACAATTGTAAACTGAGGCTGGTGGTATATTTCAGCCCTCATTATATGAGATATTAAACTCATTCTGCTGCATCTCCTGGCAGAATTCAATAAAACAATGTACAACTGCTCCAATACTGCAAATACAACTCTCCCCTAAGCAAGGTCATTCAGCTGCTCCAAAATGACAAGGCGGGCTCCCTCAAGACAATGCACATAACACAGTGGATTTAATTTTTTCAAATGTTTTTGAAATGCACTTAAGAAATGCTAAACATTTGGAAATGTCAAACAGCATATTTCATTTTCTGTGCACTTTATTTTTGTTTTATAAATGTGAAAGTCATACGTTATTTGAACACGGGTTGAATTGTTGGCCCATGACTCCAAGTTGTCATGTAAACTGAGTTAATGTGCTGTGTGCTGCCCACTTTCATATCCGCCAAGTCAATTGTTTTTTCTATCTAGAAGACAAGATGCAAAACAGTGACCTCAAGAGATCGTTATCTTTTCACGTGACCAAATTATACAAAAACTATGAAATAGCTAGAGGATAGAAGGAATTGCCCCAAATTTGTATGCATGTCCTCTGTCTACTTTGGTGCAGTGATTTGTTTTATGCCTGGGATCATAGAAAATTGCAGTAACTTGCAGAAAACAATGCAGTAATTCTAGTGTAAACCCGCAATAATGGAACGTTCCTTTTTGTGAACCATTGCATTTGTTCTAGAAAAACATTACAAAAAATTCTACACTGAAATCTAAACATGACAATGTTTATAGGTGTAATATGCTGCCATGCAAAGGCTAAACGCAGTCAGTCTCAGACAATAACCTGTCCTGAGACAGATGGCATTCACTAAACTATGCCCAGATTCAGAGAAAATGGAGTGTGACAATTGCAGTAACTACAAAGTAGCAGTAGTTGCTGAGTTGCCTTATTTTTGTAGCATTGAAACTGAAACTAATTCAACGTTCTGAGAGTCTCTGACTCCGCTTCTTTTGCTTCACAGGTTTTGGAGCAGCAAGAGTGTGTGGGAGCCAGATGTAAAACATTTAGCATTGTGTTTGAGTAAAAGGGAAATAGATGGAGAGAGTACAGTATGTTGTTTTCAATAACCTAGCAATAGCTGGTTTCATGCAAGTATGCTTTTCAAATCTATAAATAAGTTTCACAGCACCTCAAGGCCAGGGGTTCCTAAGTCTATTTGTGGAAAACAATGGTGACACTGAAAAGCTGCTGACACAGATGAGTACCGTCATTCTGGGCTGTTCCTCATATCATGACAAGCACCATTAGAAGGACTGGTTTTGGTTTTGAGTCTAAAATCTACCTCCTTACCCTAAACCTTAAACCTAAACTAACCAACAGTGTCATACAAGCAAGTGTGAAATGAAAAACACAATTGCTGAAGCAACCATATCATTTTTTGGTTATTCTATGACACTTTTGGCTCACATGTCAACTTATGTGCTCTTCAGGACTCATATAAGATAAGCTGCTGCACAATTTGATCACGCTCGAACAAGCTTGTAAATGTGAATGGTTATGTAATTCAAATGTTAAAATGTATCACCTTACAAAGACATCCACTACAGTAAAAATGTTTAGATGTCATAAGATAGTATTGTGTAAGGAACAGGGTGGGAAATAAGTGTTTATGAAATGACAACATGCCATTTTACTTGTGATTTGTGTGGAAGTGAATAAAGGTCGTTGTTTACGTAGCACCTTTAGTGTTTATTTCACCAGGAAACTGCTGCAATACAACAAGCCACATAAAATAATTTAGCAAAAATGTAGATATAGTAACGTGATTCTTTGAGATCAGGTTAGTTAAAAACACTGTATTATATTATGCATTATGTGAGAGTTTGCATGAGTTCTTTGTTCTCTGTTCATGGATTACAGCACTTTAAATACAGACCTGTTCAATAATAAATAAATGTGATACGCCTGGGTAATCAAAAAGACCTATAAAACATTCAATCCAGTGATTTTATGGTTACTGAACAACTACTTATCTAATGGTTCATGAGTGGCAAAGACAGGAGAAGTGAAAATCACTGCCTTCAGAGGACACCAGAATGCTCCACAGGTTTGTCTGAGCTTTAAATAAAATCCAGCGCTATTAGTCAGTGTTAAAGTTTAAACTGCCCATACACACATCAATAACCTTCAAACTGCTTTCTCGGTTCCTTCTTTAATCAACACACCCACCCATAAAATCAGCCTTTAAAAAAGTAAAACAAAATAAAAAAAAAACTATATTAGTGATAGAACACTAACTCAATAAAAGTTCTTATCTGTAGGTTTGAGAGACTCCTTAAAAGTAAAATTAATGGGAATTAATGGCATTACTTTAAAAAAATCACACTGATACTTATCTAAATGCCACTGGACATACTTAGTAGACACCATTGGTTATGAGTGCTCAAAGGGCTGATTTGTTTGTGGTTCCCTTGAGAACCTGACCTGCGTATGATCACTATGGGACACCATCTGAGTGTCACGTGGTCTGAAGCCCTATACAATCACGCCAATTTATTGGCTGATGGCGCTTAAGTGACGCCCCCTAGGAAGCTATGTCACAGGCTCCATAAAGGCACTCACTTTCGTGCCATCGAGTCAGATTTTCTGTTCTTTAGTGCACAAATTGTCTAAGCACGTGATTGCTTCTAGTGACTCATGTCGAAGAGAGGATTATTTTTTCCCCTTTTGAGTGACAAACATGTAAGGATGTTGTTGACACCGCGTAAATTTCAGAGCAATTTCAATGTGTTTTTTCCAAACATTACAAGGGACTGTTGAGGCTCGCAATTGCTCACCACGAGGCATTATCCCCATTTGTTCCAGTTCTATGGCCTCTAGATATGAGGCTCCATGTGCTGGAGCCGATTGGGATTTCAGCTTTGAGTCTGAGAAGATAGGAGTGCGAACGGACACCGGAATCCCCTCTCCCTGAGCAAAAGCGTGAGTCTCATTGGACATGCACTGAGGCCTAGCTTGGCGGGCATTTTCTGACAAACAATGCGTGCGAAATACCATGCGCGTTGTGAGCCGTCACCATTAAAAAACACTGTATGAGAGAATTCGTCGTTGGAAGGTAAGGAAACAAAAGGGGCCCCTTTGTCCCTATTGTCTTTTTCTGTGTTGTTCTGTGAGAATGCACATGAATAAGGCAATGGAGGAGCGGCCTCACCCTCTCTCTCTCTCCCCTCCCCATTCAAAGCAAACTGCTCGCAGCGGATGGGATCATGCATGGACCGGCTGCAGAATGAGGGGGCTGGAATAAGAGAATATTCCCCAGCTGAGTGATGGCAAACCAACATGCGGAGTGCTTCATTGGTTCCATTATTCTTTCGGGATTGTATCAGGAGATGCAAGGTATTTGTGGTATCATTGTTTTTCTTTCACCCATTTCGTGGATCACGCGGGTGTTCTGGTGAGACGTACACTGCTATTTCTGCTTGATTTTTTGATGGCAGCATGGATGTCGCTCTTTTCAGACAGCTGTTGGATCTACACACGATAGTTTTGCAGTCCAAACAAGTGCATCACGTTAAATAATACCTTTGAGTTCACTGGTTCCATTTGGACCTTCCCTTGGCTCGTGCTGGGGAACGAGTTGTTCAAGGCGATGCTTTTGTTTGTGAGGGTGATAGACAAAGGACTTTGTGCCTCTTTATACAAATCGAGGTTAGAAAGCGCTCACCCCAACATGTATCACGTGAATAACGTAAAATAAAAAATTAAAAAAATAATAAAATAATAATAATGTTGAGCATTCTCAACAAAATTTTCTATCCGGTGTGCAAAAGCAAGTACTACATATTGTTCCCCCATTATATGCTGGGACCGGTTTAGTGTCTAACCCATTTTTCAGTTCACCAATTTAGCTCAGCTTTCCCCCATAAATTGGGGGGAACAAGCATTGAACATTTTCAGCTTGAGTTTTGCCTCTGCCTCCATGACCAAGGGTCTCGGGGCATGCATACTATATCTCAATGTACAATAAAAATAGGTCTACACACAAGCCTGATGGGCTTGCTGTGTAATGAAGGGTGAGCTCCCATTCAGTGAACGAAATTGAACCGTATAAATGTATCCATTTCTCCCCTGTATGCCCTTCGTCAGTATTGGGATGAGTTCGCCGTTGTACACACCTCGAACGCACCACAGCTTGCTCTGGGGAGTGAACATTAAAAACCACTTCCCGAATTCAGCCTCTGTCTCCATGACAAAGGGCCTCGAGACATGCATAACAGAATTCGATGTTCATCAAGCACAAGTGTACACAAAACACAGTGAACCTAAGCACCACATGTTGTCCCCCCATAAAGAATGCTGGGGTGTTTTCTCATATAAACATTCCTCCCAATGTTTACAGACTCTTCTCTGTTCAAAATACCAGGGAAAAGGTTTATTCTGTCAGTGTCTCTGCTGTAAATACATTTCAGGGCGCTCATCATTTATGCCTGAATACAATAAAGGCAGAGACATTATTAAATCCCATTCAACCAGCCACAGTAGTAGAGGCGCAAAGGCCACCCTCCACTGGTTGTGGGGCAGTTGTCAAAAGTAAGCCAAGCGTGCCATCTTGTGGTTGCATGCCGTGCTACAAGAGAGAGCTATGCATTAATTCCTCTGTCTGCCCATCTACTGGCTTGGCAGCAGTTGCAGGGCATTTCGAACTGGGTACTTCGAACGATAGAGCATGATTATGTCATTCAATTCAGGGGGGCTCCGCCAGTATTCAATGGGGTTGTTCCAACAGACGTCTCTGTTCAGGAAGCCCTGTTTTCAAATCGGGAAATTCACTCTCTTTCTTAGAAAAAGGGACAATAGAGGAGATTCCTCCTTCTCAGAGAGAATGCAGCTTTTCCAGCCATGATTTTCTGGTCACGGCAGCTTGCATCCCATTCTGGAGTTGAGAGATTTGAATTTCACTCTAATGAAATGTCAATTCAGAATGCTGACGCAGAACAAATAATGTCACAAGTACACCTGGGGGACTGGTTTGTGACAAAAGATTTGAAGGACAATTATTTTCATATTCAGATTGCGCTGAAACAAAACAAGTGTTTTCTCAGATTCACTTTTGGGGGCAAAACGTACCAATTTTGCGTCCTTCTGTTCGGACTTGCACTGGCACCACACACTTTCAAAAAATTCATGGATGCAGCTCTGATGCCCTTGAGACTTCAAGGCATCCATGTTTGGATCTCTATGATTGGTTGGTGTTAGCTCACTCAGAGACTTTGACTGCCCAACATCGAGATGTCGTTCTCAGCCATATGAGCAATCTAGGGCTGATTGTAAACCTAGACAAGAGCATCCTGTTGCCAGGGCAAAAGACTCTGTTTATAGGTGTGGAGCTGGACTCGCAGGTGATGCAGGCGCACCTGTCTCCAGCTCATGTTCTGTCATTATGCCTTGTGTAGCGATGTTCAGAGTGGGACAAGTTCTCCCTGCGAGAACATTTCACAGACTTTTCAGTGCTGGGTGAACTCCACAAAGGGACTTCAACCACTGACGCATGTGCTTTGTCCCTTCAGTGTGATGCATGTTTGCTACCAAACTCTGCTGCCATGAAAATGGACCCGCCTTCAGATGTCGGGGGTTCCGTTGGGGCAGGTGTGTTGCTGCAATGTGATAATGACAGATACCTCCTCCACAGGTTGGGGTGCTTTACACAAAGGTCATCCAGCCTATGGAGTCAGGACAGGTCAGAGGCAATATTGGCGTATGAACTGCCTGGAGATGCTCATGGTGCTGCTGCCGGAGATTCAGGACAGTCATGTCCTCATCCGGTCGGACAACAGGACGGTGGTATCTTACATCAATCACCAGGGAGGGGTGTGCTCCCGTGCCATGCTAAGGCTGGCACATTGCACTCTTCTGTCGGCAAGGGATAATGTGCTATCTCTATGAGCCATACATGTATCATGTTGAACCTGGGGGTGGATCTCCTGTCCAGATAGGGTCTGACACCCGGAGATTTACATTACATCCTCAGATTATGGAACCAATCTGGAGGAGGTTCGGCAGAGCGGAGGTGGACCTATTTGCTTTGAGCGAGATGTTACACTGTCCCCTCTGGTTTTCTCTCTTGCTCCCGGCACCACAGAGCATCGATGCACTGGCTCATCAGTGGTTGAGAGCGTGTCTTTACACGTTTCCACCAATCAGTCTGCTGCACGCAGCTCTGCAGAGGGTTGAGCAGGATAGTGGTGCCGTATTGGCCATCTCAAGTATGGTTTTAGACTCTGGTCTCTCTCCTGGAAAAGATGCCTTAGGAGATTCCAGTCAAAGTGAACATGTTGTCTCAGGCATGGGGCAGCATTTGGCACCCCCGGCCAGACTTGTGGAAGTTATGGGTGTGGCCCCTCAACGGGGCACTATTTTGAAAGATGGGTTATCCCGCATTGTGGTTGATACCATTCTAAATGCTAGAGCTCCATTGCCGAGGAGGATATATACATTTAAGTGGCGTATTTTTGCTTCTTGGTGTACAGCACAAAGTCAAAATCCAGTTCACTGCCCTGTCGGTACAGTGCTGGAATTTTTGCAGGAGCATTTCAGGGCCAGGGTTGCCCCATCAATGCTTAAAGTCTATGTTGCCGCTATAGTGGTTGAACATTTGCTTATCAGTGGAGTCTCTGTCGGTAGACATTCTCTTGTCTCTTACTTTATTGCACAGGGTACGCAGGCTTAGACCTTTTTGTACCATCCTCGTTCCTTTATGGGATTTATTTGTTGTTTTAGAGGTGCTCTTAGGTGCTCCGTTCGAGAACTTGACAACAGTTACTAATATTTGATGCACATGACGTAGCTCATAAGGGGGCGTCGCTTAAGGGCCATCAGCCAATAAATATGCGTGATTGTATAAGGGCTTCACACCATGTGACACTCGGACGGTGTCCCATTTGACAGGTTCTTTTTCTTTACTGAAGTAGAGGTGCAGAGTTCTGGTCATTGCTTCCTTTTTAAATTTGTATTGTTAGACATCTTAGTTTTTACATTGTATTTTACTTCTTTCCAGTTTGAAAGCAATACCATAACAATCATCACACATTCTTGTGACAAAATTAACACATTATATTACAGCTAAAGATAGAAACACACTTTTTCAAAACCTGTAGTGAGCTGCCTTGCTGTCTACTGCCTACATAGGCTGCTTCCTATGTAGCATTCCAAACTGAATCATTGACCACGAAAGTGACCGATTAGGAATGTTCTACATAGGGAGCAACATACATCATATAAATTTTATTAATACTTTTTGTATTGAATTGATTTATTTGAAATTACATTGAATTAGGCACTAGGCAGCTCACTGTGTTTTGAAACAGTCAAAATGTCTCAAATATTGTTCGCCTGTCATGTCCTTCAGTGTGATAAACTTTTTAATAGGGAAAGGTCGTTGTTCGTGAGCATTCCTGAAGATTACGCACATTTCTGAAATGAAAATGGCTAATGTTGCAACAATTATAAGATGCATGATACATTGGAAAGGTTATGTTTGTGTCTGGGGGGACTGAGGATGTCAGAGGAATTTAATGCAACCTTTATGCATTAGTTACATAACCCTGTGTATTGATGCCTGGCTCATGGGCTGTTAGTGAATATACGGCCAGATCCTTTCATTGGAACTATTATCTAACCACACAGTCTCATCACGTTCATTCAAGTTGCTAGCAGTACTCTAGAGACTCACCACAGAACTGCTGACTCTCAGTACTGAAAAAAGAATAGACTAGACTAAACAGGCCATCCATCATCTCTGACAAATGCCAGAGCTAAATTAAAGCATTGCTATATTGGACAAATCAGACACCAGGTTGTTTGTGACCTTATTGCACTCAACAGGTCATTAGCTCTCTATGGCACATCAAAGGAAGCCATCATCCTGCATTAGCAAGTGGGATTGGGCTTCGATCTCAGGGAGGCTTGCATGTCAGGAAGCTCATTTTAGCTTTATCCTGGCCAGTAGCACCCTAATCTATAACTAGTAATCTGTCAAAGGCAGGGTTGCACGTAATTTACACCAAACTTCATTAGATCAATGGCTCTAAACTTTGGATTGGTTTCGCACTCAAGCAAACAGCCACTTTTAACTGTGCACTGGAGATAGTAGAGCAAGACCACAGAAGTGGCTTTGCACATTCATGACCTGAGAAAAGTCTTGCAGGCCAGGCTGGAGGAATCATTCGTACGCTCTGACATTAAAAAGCAGTTGGATGCCCTGGTTGAAGCTGGTGACATGCGAGCGTATGATTTCTTTTGTGCTGTGAGAAACTTTTATTCAGCATTGGTGGATTACCTCCAAAACTGGAGCCACTCATTGGAGAACACAGAAAAACCTGAGTGGGCTCTATTGAGAGACATCCCAGAGTGGAAAGACATTCAGAGCAGCCTCGAACACTTCTACTCCAGAATCCCCGCTCTCAGTTTGACTGACGAAGCCACGCTCTTTGATGAGTGGGCTTATGCGAAAATCATTGTCACTCATCACATTACTGAGTGGAACATGTCTGAGAGATGGACAGACATATTTCATGAGCTAGAGAGCAAGACCATCAACAGCAGAGTCTTAGCCAAGGTCATGGAGTTTGTTTTGTGCCTGCCTGGGACATCTGCATCTGTGGAGCGTGTTATCATTAATGAACACAGCATGGACACCAGATAAATTTCGACTCAGTGTAACAGTCATGAAGGCAATGCTTTTCGTACATCTTAATTTTGGACTGGACTGCTCTGCATTTTACGATAAACTCTTGAAAGACAAGCGCATACTGAGAAAAATCGCTGCCAGTGAAAAGTGCAAGGTGACAACAGTTACAGATGTGGATGCACCCTCTACTTCGCATTGATCTGGGCCGGGGTAGGGATACGTCAATTTCATTTTTGCTGGGAGGGGGCTGTCCCATTTTCCACAAGCATGAATCTGGTCTCCCTAAGCATAACCAATATTGATGTACACTTATGCAGGCACAGGATGGCGTGGGACAGCATTTCAGGGAGACATGAATGTTGCTTCTGAACATTCTTCAGAGGAGAATGCTGATAGTCATATATATATATATATATATATTAGTTAATACAATGACAGTGGACAAAGCCTCACTTTAAAGCTTAAAAATGGACCCCAAAAATATCATAAGTAGTCCAAGTGATTTGTGCATCAAATTCCAAGTCTTCTAAAACCATATGAAAGGTTTTAATGGGAAACAATCCCGAAATGCAAGTAATTTGTCAGTGTGAATCTTCATGTCTGTTGCACATTTATCATTTCATGAGAGAAGCTCGTTCACTTCACAGTGGCCTGCATATTCACATGAGAACTTGTGTTGTTAAGTGCAAAAACAAAAAAACAAAAAAATGTTTGGAACAACATAAGTAAATTATGACAGAATTTACATTTTTGGGGGACCTAAAATTGTTTATAGAGCACCTATTATGGTTTTTCAAATATTACCTTTCATATAGTGTGTTATATAGCTGTGTTGGGCCTCATGTATTCAGACAAAGGCAGGCCTAACACAGTCATAAAACCTAACTGAGGCCCACACACAGTCATAAATCTTACTGATAACAACCATGCCAAAATCAAACAAAGGGAGTCCAAAACAGACTACAAATCCCATGAAGCCTTGCTTACTAAAGGATCGAACTCTCAGCTCCTATTGGATGAGGCACACAACAGAATGCCCCTCAACCATGATGTCATTGGGAGTAGAAATACCACTGAGATCCTTCCAGCAACTTTGCCCTCCGTGTGTAGACGCAGCTCATCGCTGCTCTCAGGTGTAGCCTCGTGGCACAAGGAAGTAACATCCGACTTGAAACTGTGGCCATACAATCTTCATCTCGCTGGACGAGTTGAGATTACTCTGTGTTCCACCGAATACTCTAACGGATCCGAAGGAGACCGCCGAGCAATCCGCATCTTCATCCGTTTGCCTGCAGAAGTGAAGAGAAAAAGATTTCTCTTCCCTCTTCAAACAAGTCGACATCGCTGATTTCTCCACCAGCCCGCTGAGAATCAGCAGCCGTACCGCCCACCGACAGAGTGAGGAAACAGCCTCCCATCATCACCTGAGCCTCGAGGAACCGAGTCGAAGTTAAAGGATGGATGAACACACATTCTACCTGCGTCCTCATGAGATTCAAGTAAGAGGTTTACGTCTGGGCAGAGATAGAATATTATAGTGTGTTATTCTTGTGTATCAAGGTTATTGCTTGTACAGTTTTTCGGACCGTCGAGTCCGCTCATTGCTGCGAATAATACTCAAGGTATTACTGTAATGTACTGTTATTATGAATGAGATCTGCTGTGTTGTAGTCCAACCACATTGGACTGTTTTGTATTTCCGCCATCGCGGGTGAGACCGGCACACTGAGTTTATCCATTAAAGAACCAAAGACCGCGGGATGATTTACGAGCCATCCACCGTGTCTCTGAGTGATAAACTAACAGATGCTTTCTCTCCCACGATCGCGAAACCGGCTTTGGTGCTGCCACTTTATTCTCTCTCTCTCGTACTAACCACATACACATGCGACCCCTCACAAACATTCTTGCGCACACTTTTGGCTAGTAGATAACTTTGTGATAAAGCTCAGCTTTGTCCCTAAGTTATTGTACAAGTGGAGACACACGGTAAACGGGAAGATGGCTGTAAGGGGGTTCAGTGGAAAGGAGGAGGCGAGAACCGGCTTAATAATATAAATAATAATTTAATAAACAATTTAAACAAAACACACAACCAAAAACACACAGTACAGCTGCCTGCAATTCTCTCTCTCTCAAACTGTCGTCCCCGGCCGCCTTTATCCCTCGCGCGCCCCATCAGGCTGATTGGGGACCGGGTGTGTCTCATTCCAGCCCGGCCCCGCCCTCCTCGGCTCTACAATGGCATTAACCGGCTTGTCTCTGCCAACATTCACGGCCATATTCTCTGGCCGGAAATCTCGTGTGATGTACTCTCCACGAGAGTCACATCTGCCATTTTGTGCGCATCACTCGCACACACACACACACACACACACACACACACACACACCTTCCTCTCATGTGTTATAGGCTTATTTTGGTTACCATATCTAATCATGTCACTGTTTGGTTTGTAGTTGTAAGTCGGAAGTTTATTGACTACATTGTATTGATTATTAATTGATATTACTGCATAAATAAACTTTGTTATATTTCAAAGAGAAGTGTTTTGGTTTGTTTTGCATACACCTGTGTCAAATGCTGGCAGGGGATGTCAGTGCTCGGATTCAAGCCTTCATTGTTTCCTTTTGAATGTCGATTTTCTGAAGAGAAAAATCTAATATTGAGACTGTTATACTGTCTGGTTATTAGTCCCTGATTCCAGGGTGGTGCCCCGGTGATATTAATCCTTATTAATATTCTATTTATTTTGATAATTGATAATTATCTTTGATGATTGCTGAATTTGAAGGATCAATAAGCTAGTGTTAATTCTAATCAATGTTCCATTGATTTTAATAATTAATGATTGTCTTTGATAATAATTGATATTCTATTGAATTTGATGGTTATCTTTGATTGTTGATGTGAAGGATTAAAAGAGCTAACATTGATTCAAATCAATGTTCTATTGATTTTAATAATTGATAATTATCTTTGATAATTATTAATTATTGCTAATAACCAAACCCGCCCCTGAACGTAGTGCACTACATTTACTGGAGCCCCGTATGAGGTTTAAATGAGTTAGATTCTATTATTTAATTTAAATATGAATTAATAACTAAAGAAATAATTATTAATTATTTCTGATAGTAACACTGATCTAAACAACCAGTAGAACCTACAGCTGTTTGTGAATGTAAAAAAGAATTTGTAAAAAAGTTTCAAAAATCAAAGTGCACGACAAATGTAGTTATTGACTCCCAAAAGAAAGAACCGATTCTGAACACCTGAAACAAGTCGTTAGTAATTCCAGACATACTTCCTGTACTAACCTACATAATTTGGTAACAAAAAAACCTGCCTCTGGTCTTCACTGGCTGCTCGCGAACAGCTTTGACCAGCCCTCAAACACTACTATAAGCGGCAGAACAATCACAACAGACTGGGACATCTGACCAATCAGAGCTGAGTAGGCTCTCTGAAAGGAGGAGTTTAGAATGAACCCTTTAGAATGGATCATTGAAGGAGCCGTTTTTGACACTGGGAAAAAAAGGTAATTCTGCAATTTAAATTATGAGCAAATTAAAGTGTTTTTTGACCTTGGATGCATGCAAATCTATTGTATGAGACCTTTAAAACAAAATTAGGCACGTTTAAAAACCATAATAGGTGCTCTTTAATACTGTATATAAAAAATAAAAAAAATAAAAAATTCCCCAATAAATGTGTTGTGTATGTGCTGTGTATTTTTACGCTTACTACAGTATTATGGTGTTAGCTTAGCAACATGCTAATGCAAACTACTGAAATCAATTGTGTCACATTTGCCCTGTATTTCGCATGATGAGCACTATTTGTATGACACACAGAGTTGCTGCCGAGCTAATTTAAAGAAATCTTTACTGCAGAAATACAGTAGGATAGCATAGCTGATCATGCGTGTGCGTCTGTGATGGCTCTCTCCTCGCTTTAGTGAAAACCAGGCTTCAATCATGCCACGTAAATGTCTGTCTCTGATGAGAAGCATATTTGGCATGATTAAAGCATATAGGACACACTGGAAATTGCAATAAAAGTAAGCTTTTGACTTTATTGTGTTTGTTTATCTTAGATTTTTTTTATTTTACTTTTTTTTTTTTTTTTTTTATTAGGATGCTACCTTAGAAGTTGACAGAATACAGCAAACAGCTCGCTATGTTTTGGAACAGAGCCAACATATTTGGAACAGAGCATGATTTGACTAAAATTAAATTCTACCTCTTAGGCCTTGGATAATTCAGTCAATAACAACTGCAGGTCTGAGGTATATATATATATTAAAAAAAAACCTCTAAACATGCACATTTGTTTATTATGAATATATGGAACTTTGATCATACAGCGCTTTTCACCTTTTCCTTTTTGTGTCCTCTTGGTATTCATTTAAAAAAGGGATGCCATCACAGAGCAGCATGTATAATTAATTAGATTTAGATCAACACAGTGTAAGCTATCTTTGGACAAAGGCCTCATTAACAGTTTGAAATGCAAACATTCACCGGATATATTGGATAAATCATGGGAAATGTTTCAGCCTGGGACTGAATCGTCAATTAGTGAAGAGATGTTAGAATATAAAGACCTACTTAAATACATTTTCCTCACAGTGTTCTGCAGCATCAAGCAATCTCTAGCTGAGAATGAGATCTCAAGTTAAATCCATTTATTTTTTCACATATTTTTTCAAGGTTGAATTTTCAATTGACTTCAAATAGGCTTCAGTACTGAAGTACCGAGCAAATATACATGAGCCTAATGTGAACTGTATACATAATTAGAAAATGTAACATCAATATGCTTCATCTCCTTTAGAAAATATGAATAAAGGTCAGTCACAATTGCCTTCTGTCTCCATGATGTTAACCTCTGTATAAAAATAAATAAATAAATAAATGTGTTCCCTCTCCCTCTGCTTTTTCTTTTTGACAGGGAGAGGCAAAGCTTAGCCTGCCTTTTTAACTAGCTGTCAGTGCAGTCACGAGTCAGATAAGACAGTGACTACTATCCGAACAAACCCATGGTGGTAAGTAGGCTATGGATACGTTTATAACATGTGTCAGAAGGAGTTGTACCGAAGATGCCTCGTCAGCATTGTCATCTACCCCTAAAAAATGTAAAACACGAAAGTATGACAGTAGCTATCTTCAGTTTGGCTTTATGTGGTGGGGACTCCAGAGCTCTTGCTCTCTGCTTTCGTTTTGGTTGAGTAAAAAAGTAAAAAAAGAAAAACAAAAGTAAAAAAAAAAATTGCTATCTAAAAAGATATCTAATGAATCTAAATTTAAAATTGTTGAAAATGATTGTGGGTTCTGTCTGTGCTATTTGTGTTGTAATATTTGTTTGCTTACTGCCTAAGTAGAGTGCTCCAAATCAGTAAGTTATAAGGTTCAATGACAGTTAGGAAGCTGCCATACAAGGTAGGCAGGATACAACAAGGCAGCACACTACTGTAGATTTAGAACAGACATATTGTGTTAATTTTGTTTGTTCTCAAAGCCCAGAAATCATGCTAGTTTTGGTTAATATCGAAACACAGGACTGTGCAGTAGTGCCCACATAATTTATTTTACATTTATTATAATAGAAGTTGAAGATCTACTGATGGGCCATTTAAATTAGTTTGACCATGTCTGCATTACCACTTTTAATGCCACAGATTTGGCAAGACCCAGGAGCTTTATGTTGTATTTTGTCTTGTTAATATATTATAAACATTGTCTGATGTCTTAAGATATACTTAAAGTTTTGGAAAGTTTTTTCTTAAACAGAGGTTTTTAGACATAACAACATATATCAAAATACTAAACTTTCAAAGACATTTTAAATGCAAAAGACATGACCATCAATTTAGTTTCCTCATTGAACTGACTGACCGTTATTGAGTTTCACTGACCTGAGAACTGGAAAAAACAATGTAAATTAAAATGAAGAGTGGAAAAATGTTTTTGCTCCAATAAGCTTTCTAATGGGTCACCTGCGGCAGAGTGGAACATACCCGGAGTACTTTCATCACCTTTCACCTCTTTCCACAACTACAGCCTGGACAGGTTTGCAAGGACATGGCTTGCCAGAACATGACAGTCTCTTAGACCCACCAACACTCATATGAGTAGGAAATTTAGCCTCAACATCAATTTTGAAACATTTATCTTCTTGTCAGTTCTTGAATGTTAGTCTGTGTAGTCAACGAGCTTAAAGAAAGGACCTCTAAAGTCTCTCATTTACCATAAAACATTGTGGAAAATTCATAGAGGTCAAGTGATCTACAGAGCTTGACAGTTAATGCACAACTTGCTCTTTGAAGCCATACTGACAGACCATAATTTCTGAGGTTAAGGCAAATCTTCATACTGTCAATCTTTTTTCTATCTTTTTTTTTCTTCTCTCTAATGGAGACTAAAGCCCTTTTTCCACCATCGGTCCAAACAGTTCTCGTTGCAAAACCATACCGTTCCGAGGTGATTCAGGCCAGTTGGCATGGTTACATTTTCTTTTTCCACTGGGGTGCCATGTAATCAGTAAAATGTACATAACAGATCCATGTGAGAGGAAAACATTGGAGTGAGTGCAGCGCCCTGTGAAGGATGATCGCATATTCCAGCTTTTAGGACTGCCTTTTTTCCTGGTTTTACTCTGCTAACAAACAGCAAAGACAAGAACCATGTCGCAAAAAGGAAAGTAAAGAGAAAAAGGCGCAATGTTTTCCATCATTTGGTGAGGTTTGTGTTTACCACCGGACATAAACATGCAGAAAGGTAAAAGTTCCCAGACTAGCTTAAAATAATATTTATTGACAAAGTATTATATAAGTATTATATGAAAATAGAATATGAGAATATATTGATGTATTTTGAGTTTAAATGAGCTAGTAATCTACTTCCCTGATGAAAAAGATGTGTAGAAAAATAAATGTAGGCTACAATACTAGTTAAACCATTATAATAAAATCATGAAGATGCATTAAATGAGTCGCCACATACTAAACCCATTCTACCAGTAAGGTTGAGCATGACTGAGTATGGTTAGCTAACTGTGCCAAGAATTCTGGGCCAACGGTTTATAATCCTGCCATGCCGAACCGTGCTCCAGTGGAAATGCTACAGTAAGCGATCCATACCATGCTCAGAACCGTTTAAACCAGCTAAGACCAGCAAACCAACTTAGGCCAAGCTGAACATGCACAAATTGTGAAGAACATACAGTACCTGTAGCTTCGACCATGCCCTCCAATATGACTACTATCTCAAACTCCTCCTTCTCCATCTGTGCCCGCGACATCTCCCAGAAAGGACTCTTTTCGTTGATCTCATGTGAAATAATGAGGGGTGATACCAAGAAGAGGCGATCATCTCCTGTGTCAAAGCCAATATTGATGTCCGTCTGGTTGAGTGGAATGAACTCACCCTCCTTGGTCTGCTGTGAACGAATGAGTTTGGCGCGAATTGACGCTTCCACAATGTGTGAATTCCGCAGATCACCCACTCTGAACATCAGGCACATCTTGTTGTCCCTCACCGAGATCACAGCCTTGTGGGAGAACATAAGTGTCTCAGCCCGGTTCTTGGGCTGTGAGATCTTTACGAACATGCAGCCCACCATCATGGCATTTACAATGGATCCTAAAATGGCCTGCACCAGTAGAAGAATGATCCCTTCTGGACACTTCTCTGTGATGACCCGGTAGCCGTAGCCAATGGTTGTTTCTGTTTCAATGGAGAACAGAAAAGCTGAAACGAAGCTGTTTAGGTTTTCCACACAAGGGGTCCAGCCCTCCTCATCACCATGTAGAAGATCTCCTCGTATAAGTGCGATAAGCCACCATAAGAAGCCAAAGAAGAGCCAGTTGACAACGTAAACCAGTGTGAAAATAAAGAAACTTAAGCGCCAACGCAAGTCAACCAGTGTTGTGAAGAGGTCACTAAGATAACGATATGTCTCTTGAACATTGCCGTGATGAACGTTGCACTTGCCATCTTTCTGTACGTAGCGCTGCCGGGGTTTCTTAACAGGGTCGGAGATGAGGTGAGTGCGATCTGTAGGGATTTGTGATTCCCTCAGGTGTTTGGGGAGTTTCTTAACCTGCTGTAAAGAGATAGAAGAGATAGATGGATAATAAAACTAAATAAAAATTAAAAGAAAACCTCTTCATGGCAGCAGAATCTTTAGACTCATATATATATATATATATATATATATATATATATATATATATATATATATATATATATATAAATAATCTATATATATAAAAAATTCTTAAAAAATGAAAGGTACTTCATCACATTTATTTATTTTTAGAACTTGATTGACACAAATCGAAAGGTGAGATTATTTATAACAAATGAATGGTAAATCTGACATCAGTACAAAAACAGCTTCAAATAAAAAATTAAAAAAAAAAAATCAAAACTGCACATCAACTGAATTCTATCAAAGTCCCTTTCAAAGCAAGTCAGTTCACTTGGTGGACATCTTGGAACACTCCAGTGCAGCTGTTTACTATGGATGCAAGCAGTTACAAGTACAACTCCTATCTACTTGAATGCAGAAAAACTGAAATCTCCAAAACGGTTGATCATGATTACAATCAAAAAACACATTTCAAATCAGCAGTAAAATATGACTACAATGGTATCATACATTTTGTTTCTTAATCTCAGATCATGCAAAAATAAAAAAATAAAAAAATAAAAAATAAAATAATAATAACGTTTTTTTTTAAGGCTGTTCCAGCTAATGTGCATGCATGTTCTCGATTTGACTGACAAGCAATGTTTGTATCAAAAAGGTGATTGGCTCTTATACCTGTAAGGTGGGACTTCTACACCCATCATATTGGCCATTCCAATGTCTTCTATTTGATTTAAAACAAGCGGTCCGTCTCAGCTAAACTGTCTCTTACTCTATGCAGCAAGTTGGTTTGTTTGCTCAGCAACCATAAAGTGAACAACATACAGGCATGATGCAACGCATCAAAACGGAATCACTCTTAATATAATCAATGACGCTGTCTACAATACACTACTACAAGAGAATTAGACAATAGATTTTTTAAAATCGTGTCATGGATATACTGGATAAAATTGCATAGCAGAATCCATATCCGTTAACATATTTCTACCTTCACACGGTAGATATCGTAACACCGCCCAGACCCTAGCTACAATATCAGCAAGTCTGAACCTGTAGACCTATATTAAGCATCAGTGTTTGACAGAATTATGCGTGTTAGGGAGACTGCTAAAAGATCAGTTGGATGAGGCATTATACATGTGAGATGTCATGTTTCCTTCAGGTTCTGTATGTTGCAGTCTAGTCACATAAGCATACAGAGCATATTTTCCAAGCCAAGGCCCGTATTCACAAAGATTTTTATCTTACCTCTAGGAGTTCTCCAAAGAGTTCCTAGCTAGGAGTTTTTGTTTAAAACCTATTCAAAAAACTGCTAAGAGCAAGTTTTAGTAAGGAAATCTTAAGATAAGCATAAGGCAGAGTTGACCTCGTTACTTTTGATCTCTGCAGAACATAAATGGGCTTTTCCCAATCAGTGGGCATTTTCAAACCATTGAGATTCCCTGCATTCATTAGTTAGTTAAGAAATGCCCATCCTGGTTTGGAAATGCCCACTGATTTCTACACTAAGTTTCCCTACTTTCATTGGATAGTTTAGAACGTCCTGGTTACTTTCATAACCTCTGTTCCCTGATGGAGGGTACGAGACGTTGTGTCGATGTAGTGACACTAGGGGTCACTCTTGGGAGCCCCAAACACCTCTGCTTTTTGAAAAAAAGGCCAATGGAAATTGGTGAGTGGCATTTGCATGCCACTGCCCCCGGACATATGGGTATAAAAGGAGCTGGTATGCAACCACTCATTCAGGTTTTGTGCTGAGGAGCTGAGACAAGGTCCTGGCCATTTCAGCAGGTAGTTCAGCATTGTGGAAAGGGGGACACAATGTCTCGTTCCCTCCATCAGGGAACGGAGGTTACAAAGTGACCAAGATGTTCCCTATCTGTCACTCACTCAACGTTGTGTCGATGTAGTGACACTAGGGGTCCCTATACAAAACGCCACAACTAGCTGAACTGTGTTACGTGGACTGGCGGTGCGAGACGGGCAGACCGCCGTGTGCCTCGTAGCCAGCGCACCAGGACGTCACGTAACCTCCCCCAACACTCTTATGAGCGTCGAACGGTCCTTCGGGAACAAGTTGACTGCCCAAAAAATAGGGACAGGCTAGCCCAGCCGTGGCCTCTTTTCCTCTTTTTTCTCCCCAAAAAGAGTGGAATTTGTTAACCAACTGGGGCCATAAATGTCTACATCGGGGGGGGTGTCACTCCGAAGGGGAAGACACTGTGAAAACTACACCCCGCCCAGAGTTGGGGGGGCTATTTTGAGTGGAAATACATCACATGGTCTTACCGAGTCTCGTCGGAAGTATGTCATGTGGAGAAGTCCCATGGTAGGTTCTACCCGAGGGGGAGGAGTTTCTACAAACATGGTGACCGGGGCAGAGGGGCTTCTGCCCAAGGAAGACGCGGTTTACTGACAGGGAAATGATTAAGTGGAAGATATCACATGGGGTCACCTATGGGGAACCACCACATGTGGAGCACCTACCTCAGTACAGGGCCTAGTTAGCACACATACTGGGCCAGCAGCGAGTTTCTCTGCAAACAAATGGGAGTCAAAAGTGCACGTCTTCACCTCATGGAAGGGGAAGGGCGCTATGCGCAAGTGGTACACCAGGCCAGCTGTCCCGTAACTTACCTGTTCGGACCTGACAACACACGGGATGAAACCGGCTCAACCCGGAGATGATAGAACCTCGCAAAGGTGTTAGGTGTTGCCCAGCCACGTCTGGGTGGGCCAGTAGGGTGCTACTACGACGATCTGCTCCTCGTCCTCCCTGACCTTGCACAGGGTCTGTGCAAGTAGGCTCACTGGGGGAAACATGTATTTGCGTAGTTCAGGTGGCCAGCTGTGTGCCAGCGCATCTATACTGAGGGGTGCCTCGGTCAGGGTGTAGAAATGTGGGCAGTGGAAGGATTCCCGGGAAGCAAACAGGTCTACCTGTGCTCGACCGAATCGACTCCAAATCAGCTGAACCACCTGGGGGTGGAGTCTCCACTCTCCCTTGAGCATAGCCTGTCATGACAGCGTGTCTGCAGCGGTGTTGAGGTCGCCCGGGATGTGAGTGGTTCGTAGCGACTTGAGGCGTTGGTGACTGTAGAGGAGGAGACGGCGGACGAGTTGTGACATGCAACGGGAGCGTGGACCACCTTAGCGGTTGATGTACGCTACCGTCACCGTGTTGTCTGTTCATACCAAAACATGCTTGCCCTGGATCAATGGCCGTAACCTCCGCAGGGCGAGCAGTATTGCCAACAACTCGAGGCAGTTGATGTGCCAACGCAGCTGCGGGCCCGTCCAGCATACGGCACCCCAGCCCATCTTGGAGGCATCCGTTTTAACCACGATGTGCCTGGAGACCTGCTCTAGGGGAACCCCTGCCCGTAGAAATGCAAGGTCGGTCCAAGGGCTGAAGAGGCGGTGACAGATCAACGTGATGACCACACGATGTGTCCCGTGGTGCTATGCCCATCTCGGGACTCGAGTCTGAAGCCAGTGCTGAAGTGGTCTCATATGCATCAACCCGAGCGGTGTGGCAACCGCTGAGGATGCCATATGCCCCAGGAGCCTCTGAAAAAGTTTCAGTGGAACCACTGTCTTCTGTCTGAATGCCTTCAGACAGTTCAGCACCGACTGTGCACGCTCGTTAGTGAGGCACGCCGTCATCGAGACTGAGTCCAACTCCAAGCCAAGAAAAGAGATGCTCTGAACCGGGGAGAGCTTTCTCTTTTCCCAGTTGACCCGAAGCCCTAGACAGCTGAGGTGCCTGAGCACCAGGTCCCTGTGTGCGCACAGCAACTCTCGAGAGTGAGCTAGGATCAGCCTGTCGTCGAGGTAGTTGAGTATGCAGACGTCCACTTACCTTAGCGGGGCAAGGGCTGCCTCTGCGACCTTCGTGAAGATGCGAGGGGACAAGGACAGGCCAAAGGGGAGGACCTTGTACTGGTACGCCCGGCCCTCGGAAGCAAACCGCAGGAAGAGTCTGTGTCGAGGTAAAACCGAGACGTGGAAGTACGCGTCCTTCAGGTCTACCGCCGCGAACCAATCTTGATGCCGGACGCTCGCTAAAATGCGTTTTTGCATCAGCTTCTTGAACGGGAGTCTGTGCAAGGCCCGCTTCAGTACTCGCAGGTCCAAGATTGGCCGCAACCAACCGCCTTTCTTTGGTACAATGAAGTAGGGGCTGTAAAACCCTTTCTTCATCTCAGCTGGAGGGACAGCCTCTATCGCACCCTTCCGTAGAAGGGTAGTGAACTCCGCACGCAAGGTAGTGGCATTCTCGCCCTTCACCGAGGTGTAGCGGATGGTGCTGAACCTAGGCAGGCGCCTGGCGAACTGAATCATGTAGCCAAGTCGAACGGTCTGTGTCAGCCATCACGACGGGTTGGAAAGCGCGAGCCACGCGTCCAAACTCCAGGCGATGGGGACCAAGGGGATAATCACGTTGGACATACTGGCGGGTGGGGCCTCGTGGCAGGGCAGAGCCTGAGGCGCCACGTCAAGGGGGCTCGAGCCCCGGGGCCAGGGACATCGAAGCACTTACCTGGCTCCTTATACCCACCATAAGATTGGCCGGGGAGGGGGTAGGAGGAATTTCGTCCTCGCAGTCCATCGGAACCAACCCGGTGTGGGCATGTTTGTGCCACAGCTGGGCACACAGGGGTGGGGGGTCCAACCTGGGAGATGGGGGCGTCAAGGAACCGTGCCTTCTCAGCCTCTCTCATGTCGACAAGGATGAGCCCTAGGTGGCATTCCTGGACTACCAGGGTGGACATCGCCTGCCTGAGAGACCGCGCCGTGACCTTCATCGCCCGGAGAGTGAGGTCGGTCGCAGAGCACAGTTCCTGCATCAATCCCGGGTCAGCGTCTTTTAGCGCCTTGGCTTGGTGTACCTGCAGGAGAGCCATGGTGTGCAGGGCAGAGGCGGCTTGTCCAGCGGCACCTTAGGCCTTAGCCGTCAGAAACGACATAAACCTACAGGCCCTGGACAGGAGCTTCGGGCGCCCATGCCAGGTAGTGGCACTCTGCGAGCACAAGTGCACCGCGTGTGTCTTATCCACCTGGGGGATCACCGAATATCCATTGGCCGCCCCACCATTGATGGTAGTGAGAGCGGGGGAGCTGAAAGATCAGGACCGGGTGGTAAAAGGTGCCCACCACGACCTTGTCAGTTCCTCATGCACTTCCAGGAAGAAAGGAACCAGGGCGGGGCACGACCGTGAGTGGCGCTCTGGGCCCAGGGTCCAATCATTGAGCCACGAGGGTTCAGGGGAGAGTGGAGGGTTCCACTCTAGCCCGACGCTCGCGGATGCCCGGGAAAGCATGTTCGTCATCTGCGCGTCGGCCTGAGACTGGGAGACCACGCCTGAAGGGAGAAGCCCAGTCAAAGCCTCCGTATCAGAATGGACGAGCCCACTCTCCGATGCTGCACTCGATAACTCATCGTTTTCCTGGGCCCCGAATAAGAGGTCGAACTCGCCCTGAGATGAGCCACCATTCTTTTCCGAGAGCCCGACCGGGGCAAGCGAGCGTGCTGAGGAATGGGAAGTCAGTGGGGGGTTACCCAGCGGAGGTGGTCCCATTGGAGTCCCCAAATCGCCCCCAGTGCTAACCGACGCGGCCTCATACCCGTAGGTAGAAGGATGAGGCGGGTAGCCGCTGGGGTGACCGCAATGTTGCCATTGTCATGTTCTCGCAATGAGGATAAGACCCATCCACGAACGAAGTCTCCATGTGGGCAGCACCCAGACAAGTAAGACAGCGATTGTGGCCGTCAGAAGTGGAGAGATAACGACCGCAACCAGGAATAACACACAAACGGAAAGGCATCTTTAAAAAGACGTTTCATGTGTGCCGCTCTTTTAGAGTTGAAAATATACTCTTTTAGAATATACTCTCTTTTTGCTGTTCTGCCGAAGCACCCAGGGGCATTCTGCACAATCCAAGGGTGCAGAGGGGGAGAAGCCGCTGAAATGCGCCATAAATCCAGCAGATGAGGTGAATGAACTCAATGAATTCAGCTCAGTGAATAGAACCGATCGGCTTCGAAGAGAAAATCTGAATGAGTGGTTGCATACCAGCTCCTTTTATACCCACATGTCCAGGGGAGTGGCATGCAAATTCCACTTGCCAATTTCCATTGGCCTTTTTTCAAAAAGCAGAGGTGTTTGGGGCTCCCAAGAGTGACCCCTAGTGTCACTACATCGACACAACGTCGAGTGAGTGACAGATAGGGAGCCACACATACCGGTTTGAAAACACCCAAAGATTTGAAAACGCAAATTACTGTTCTGCAGAGATCTATACCTGGCTATGGATGATGTCACATTTTATGAGCATGCACTTTTAAATCACTCAAAGTGACTGGTAGACAGGGAAGCGCTATTTGTCAACATATTCTTAATAGACAGATAGCGGAATATATATACATTCACAGCAGATGGGATTTCCCATTCTCATCAGGCAAAACCCAAAATAATTCCAAATCTCGCTACGTGAATTGTGTTGTGTAAAAAGCACCTCACTCTTCAAAGTTTTACTTAAATTCATATTATCCATTAGGAGACATGACCGCCAAATGAACACGCTGGGATTCAGATGTGTGTGTTTGAAGCATGGGAAAACCACTCATTGAAAAATAAACAATACCATATAAGTATAATTCTAAACAGCATTTTGCACTCTTAAAGGGCACTGCGTGAAGGGGATTATAATATATATGAAAGACTATATTTTTAATGTTATTTCAGACATACTGTAGGGTCTGATTCAAATGAAGGTTTTGGCAAAAATATTTACTACCACACATACAACATAACTTACGGTACTACTGTATTGATGGTACTACCATTTATAAATACTCTGGCACCATCAGTATTTTGAAGCTTTAGTATTACGGTACTACCGTAGTACCAGTCTACTGTGCAACCCTGATAGATAGATAGATAGAGAGAGAGAGAGAGAGAGAGAGCAGACAGACAGACAGACAGACAGACAGACAGACAACAGACAGACAGATCGATAGATAGATTTTTCTAATTTTTAAGAGTAGCTTTTTATTTTTAATTTTAGCGTAAGGAGCTACTTTTAGCCTTAAGATTTTTGTGAATATGGGCCCAGGTTAACAATAGCTTCCATCTGCTTCTTCTATTTCTTCACTGAGTTGCCATAAGCCAGGCAATGACAGCTGGGGATGTCAGAGTTGCCAGCATCAAGCAGAGGTACGATCGTGCTTTTCCTTCCAAGCAACATAAGTGCTCTGATAGCTGCAAAACAGTTATGACACTGTCACAGTGCATGTCTGCACGTATTGCACAGATCACTAGAACATAAGGGTGCTGGAGGCTTGCTGCGGTTTTTTTTTTTTTTTTTTTTGACTATCTTTTTCTGTCGATTTGGTCTCTGTACCTCTATATCCTGTGTTCTCTCTTTCTCTATTGGCTGTAATCTAGTTTTGAATTCTCGTTCCAAATGTTCTCCATGGTACACCTCCCCCATCACGTTCCTCTTAACAATGGCACACTGGCAAGCCCAGATAAGAATCTTTGCCCCCCTCCCAGGTCTTAAACACAGAGCCCTCCACATGAGACAAGAACACGTTGGCATACTGTCTCTCCATTTGTGGAAGACTGCACCTGGTTGGTAATTGAAACGTGGCATCACGTTAAGGTGATGGCAGTCAATTGTAGGCAAGCTTTAAAGTGCTTCTAAGAAACCTGAGGACATAGGGACCCCTTCTGTATACACACCTGTGCCACCCCACCCACCCCCCCCCACCCAGATCTGGGGCCCAAAAATAAACAGACACAACTCCATAAACAATCAATGTCTACATGAAAGGCCAAGTCCAGTGTTTTGTGTCTCCAACATTGAACTTTAAGTTAAATGTAATTTAATTTTAAAGAGATAGTTTGCCCAAAATGAAAATTCAGTCATCATCTAATCAAACTCATGTAATTTCTAAACCAACAAGTATGACTTTCTTCTGTAGAACTCCAGAAGTGAGCTCACTTCTCACTTCTCCTAAAATCTCCTTTGTGTTCCACAAAAAAGAAAAGCAAGTGAGTAAATATAACAGAAATTTCATTTTGGCTGAACTATGCCTTTAAGTTGTACATTTCAAAATTAACAATTACTTTTTGACCAAAACAGAATATGCATATTGAATGGTTCTCTATAATTAACTATATATATACTGTATATATACAGTGCATTCAGAAAGTATTCAGACCCCTTTATTTTTTTCACATTTTGTTATTTTGCAGCCTTATGCTAAAATGCTTTAAATTATTTATTTATTTTTCTGCATCAATCTACACTCCATACCCCATAATAACAAAGCAAAAACCAGATGTTTGATAACTTTGCAAATATATTAAAAATAAAAACTGAAATATCACATTGACATAAGTATTTAGACCCTTTGCTATGACACTTGAAATTTAGCTCAGGTGCATCCCATTTCTCTGGATCATCTTTGAGATGTTTCTACCCTTTTTTGGAGTCCACCTGTGTCAAATTCAATTGATTGGACATGATTTGGAAAGGTACACACCTATCTATATAAGGTCTCACAGCTGAAACTGCCTGCAGAGCTCAGAGACAGAATTGTGTCAAGGCAAAGATCTGGGTAAGGCTACAAAAATATTTTGGCTGCATTGAAGATTCCCAAGAGCACAGTGGCCTCCATAATTCTTCAATCGAAGAAGTTTGGAACAACCAGGACTCTTCCTAGTGCTGGCCGCCTGGCCAAACTGAGCAATTGGGGGAGAAGGGCCTTGGCAAGAGGTGACCATGAACCCAGTGGTCACTCTGGTTGAGCTCCAGAGATCATGTGTGGAGATGGGAGAAACTTGCAGAAGGACAACCATCACTGCAACACTCCACCGATCTGGGCTTTATGGCAGAGTGGCCAGATGGAAGCCTCTCCTCAGTGCACCTAAAGGACTCTCAGACTGTGAGAAACAAGATTCTCTGGAGTGATGAAATGAAGAACTGTTTGGTCTCAATTCAAAGCGTTATATCTGGAGGAAACCAGGCACCACTCATCACCTGCACAATACCAACCCAACGGTGAAGCATGGTGGTGGTAGCATCATGCTGTGGGGGTGTTTTTCAGTGGTAGGGAATGGGATACTGGTCAGGGTTGAAGGAAAGCTGAATGCAGCAAAATACAGAGATATCCTTAATGAAAGTCTGCAGAGTGTTCTGGACCTCAGACTGGGCCGAAGGTTCACCTTCCATCAGGACAATGACCCAAAGCACACAGCCAAGACAATACAAGAGTGGCTTAGGGACAACTCTGTGAATGTCCTTGAGTGGCCCAGCCAGAGCCCGGACTTGAACCAAATCAAACCTCTCTGGAGAGACCTGAAAATGGCTGTCCATCGACGGTTCCCATCTGACCTGACAGAGCTTGAGAGGATCTGCAGAGAAAAATGGCAGAAATTCACCAAATCCAGGTGTGCAAAGCTTGTTGCATCATATCCAAAAAGACTTGAGGCTGTAATCGCTGACAAAGGTGCTTCAACTAAGTACTGAGTTAAGGGTCTGAATACTTATGTCAATGTGATATTTCAGTTTTTTATTTTTAATAAATTTGCAAAGTTATCAAAAGTCTTTTTTTTGCTTTGTCATTATGGGGTATGGAGTGTAGATTGATGTGAAACAAAATATTTAAAGCATTTTAGCATAAGGCTGCAACATAACAAAATGTGAAAACAACGAAGGGGTCTGAATACTTTCTGAATGCACTATATATATATATATATATATATATATATATATATATATATATATATAGTTATAATTAATTACAGGTAACAAAAGATAGAAACAACTAGCAAATACAGTAAAGGTCAATGAGAAAACATTGAAGAACCATACAAAAAGAACAGTAAAATAATAATAATAAATCTAAAATGTTTTTGATTTTTTTTTTTTTTTTGAAAATCTATGAAAAATACAACAGCATGTAATTATTTCTGTTAAAATACATTTTCCAGTCCCAGCTTAATATAGAGATATCTATAAGTAAGCCATTCAAAGGCTGATTCCCTCACAAAGTATAAGCACTGTAGCTCTGTGGCACTATTAGTCATGATTGTTGAAACGTCTTGACCATCCCAAAAAAAGCAACATTGGCTCAACCAATGGCATGAGTTTGGGGCAAGACTATCTGTTTGGGCGACCTATGGAAAACAGAGGAAGTATGTGGTAAAACTGTTTGAAACAGTCATTTTGTATTTATTTATGTATTTATTTATTTATTCAATTCTGTTTGGTGTCACTAGTTGCATAGAAATTACACTTAACCTTTAATTAAGGCAGTTAAGTTACCATTCCAACTCCAATTGATTTTAAGATCATAATTCGGAGCCTGGGAAAATATACAAATAGGTTTGAATCAACTTATCTGCATGAGAAGTTTTCATATTGACTACCCAATCCATCTACAGTGTAGGAGACCAGCCATTTATCAATACCACTATATTCTTGGCTTGCATTTAGAGGAATGATCCAAACATTGATAATCTTGAAATTAGTATTTACCTAGTATTTCTACCTCCCACGAAGCAAAATGATTTATCTGAAGGCTACTGGCATGAAATGCTACAGGTATTCCAAACTTTCTAATGGATTAATTAGATACATTTGGAGAAAATATATGAGAACATTTTGTATGTATTTCTGTCCCTGCTGAAAAGCACTGCTGGTCACCAGCTTATGCTGTGTTTTGGGTGCTGGTCCGCCAGCATGGGATGCTGGTGTACTGGTGTCCTAAAGAGGCTTTTAAAATAGCTTAACCAGCTTTATCGGTAAGACCATGCTGATCACCCAGCTTCTGTAGGAATTGCTGGTGAAAAGCATGGCTATGCTGGTCCTCCAGCTAGAGATAGACCAACACCAAACCAGCACTTACCAGCATAAACAAGCCTAGACCAGCATGGGAACCAGCTTAACATACTGGTTAAACTAGTCTTTTCAACAGGTACAGTATAATTAAAGGAGTAACTCATAATTGATTCTATTTTATGATTTTCTAAAATGTGAATCTTATTTACATAGCACATGTATAATACTGACTGAGATAATTTTTTTGAAAATGAACTGAATGATATATAATGTTAAAATCCCTCTCTATTATATAGTACAGACTACATTTAAATGATAAATGATTGTTGGTCCACTCCGTGGTAAGAGGTTCTTTGAACATAAATATTGAAGCTGAAATTGATATTGTGGGTCTAAAAGGTTTTTTGACAGCTGACCTCTCTTGGCGTCACTCCTATCTCCATGTCGTGGTCCATGTGGACACGAGAATCTCCTGCCATTCTCAGCTTCGGCTCCAAACCTGAAACAGAGAGAACGCTATAGAACTTGTTTAAAAAAAACAAAAACAAAACAACAACAAACAAACAAAAACTTTAGCAACCTATTAACACTACACATTTTTGGAGTCGAAGCCATTCTCAGCTTCGACTCCAAACCTGAAACAGAGAGAACGCTATAGAACTTGTTTAAAAAAAACAAAAACAAAACAACAACAAACAAACAAAAACTTTAGCAACCTATTAACACTACACATTTTTTTTTTAATGAATGCTGAGTCAATGAACCTTGGGATTTACTAATCTGAGTAAAGGGGAGTTGTATTAAATCATCAGCTAAGTCTTGACACAATGGCATTGTCAATTTTGGATGGATAATAAATGTCATTATATAGCTTTATTGTGTCCTATAGGAATATTGAATGGTTTGTTCAGTATTGCTACAGTTTACAGAAGATCAAACAAGGTGAATTCAAAATCAGGATTAATCTCAGCAGCTAATGTCTTACTGCCTGAACCTCTCTAAATTAGGTGAGTAAACATATTTATTTTGTCAAACACCACAGGAAAAGCTCTTCAGCTGTAGCTGTCTGACTCACTAATGGGCAAACAGACAATCTATACCTGACTGCTCAGGCTCCCACATTAAATTGAGTGTCTTGTCAAATGTGACATGACTAGTGATGTGCAAAACTACATATTTTCAAAATCGACCGCATACAATACTAGTCGAGTAAACAGTCTTAAGGCAGGTTTCAGGTTCACCTGACTCTGACTAAACATGTTTCTTAGGCAGTGTTTACATAAGATACACTCTTGCACTCAAAAGCAGCAGGTCTTGAGACAGTTTTTTTTTTTACTTAACACGGTGTCCTGACAACACAAGACTTGCGGCAGGATCCTGAGAAAACACAATGGCGAAAGATGCCTGTCTGAATGTGTATGGCTGTAGCGGCAGTGTATGAATACAAAAAAAAAATAATAATAATTAAAGAGACGGTTTTACCATGCAATCTGTCAAACAGAACACTGTTAGCATGCTAATTAAAGCACCATCATTTCAAATATAAAAGTAAAAATGCATATGCAAGAAAAACTAGTTGGCTTCAGTAATCGAATATTCGACCATCGTGACCCATCACTGTGAGATGGAACAAGGTGCACACACTCAAATCTTTGTGGGAAGATCTTAGATGGTTACTTGAAGGATTAAATTAAGGCTCACAAGGGAGATGTGCTTTCTGTCTAAGTGTGCAGATTGAGTTTGTTAATTTGTGCCTAAAACAGGCAGGCAGTCTCAGCTGTTCCCTGCTCCCCAAAGACTATCTGCATCAGCACCGTCACGCCATGAAAGCTGCTGCTGTTTCCGTCATCCAGTGAAGCTTTTACTCGTATACACAAAGAGATATGCTAACCTGGATGAGCAGCTCTGCATACTCCTCACTGCCTTTGGCAGCTCACTGTCTCCATTCTGACAGTTATAGTGCTCACCTCTCAAAAATATAGAGAGAAGCTCAAACAGATAGGGCCTGAAAAGACAGGAATGGCCTAAAGTTAGTGGAAAAGGGCAAAAAGATGAATAAATAGCTTCTGTTTCAGATCAAAGGGAGCAGCCTAGCTGTCGACTACCTACAGTACATAGGCAGCTGCCTTCTAACAGGTTGATCATGGAAGGTACATTTTTGCTTTAAAAACAGCTAGATAGAGCGCACAGGAAAGGAACCGAAATCAGGGCTATGTAATTGTAACTTGACACGGTATCTTAAAAATGATATAAAACACTGACACGTGACACAACAGCCAAAAACACATGCCTTTGATGTTTCTGTAAATCTGGATGTGGAGCAGGCTAGATGCAAGCTTCGGTGAAGGTGAAGATTACCAATGGTTATTACACAGCGCTCTGGAATACTTGATTCTGATTGGTCAATTCTTCCATCCAGTGGTCTGATATTTCTGAATAATGGGCCTCATTTATGAAACTTTCAAAAATATACACTGATCAGCCACAACATTAAAATCACCTGCCTAATTTTTTTCTAGGTCCCCCTCGTGCTGCCAAAACAGCGCCAACCTGCATCTCAGAATAGCATTCAGAGATGATATTCTTCTCACCACAATTGTACAGAGCGGTTATCTGAGTTACAGTAGACTTTGTCTGTTCAAACCAGTCTGGCCATTCTCTGTTGTCCTCTCTCATTAACAAAGCTTTTCCATCTGCAGAGCTGCTGCTCACTGGTAGTTTTTTTTTTGTTTTTGGCACCATTCTGAGTAAATTCTAGAGACTGTTGTGTGTGAAAATCCCAGGACATCAGCAGTTACAGAAATACTCAAACCAGCCCATCAGGCACCAATAATCATCCATGCGATTATCTTATCAGCCAATCGTGTGGAAGCAGTGCAGTGCATAAAATCATGCAGATATGGGTCAGGAGCTTCAGTTAATTTTTACATCAACAATCACAATGGGGAAAAATGTGATCTCAGTCATTTTGACCGTGGCATGATTGTTGGCGCCAGACGGGCTGGTTTGAAAATAGCGAAATTTAGTCATGGCAATTCGTCTGAAAGAACAAAAAACTTTGGATGCCTTACGCATGTTTTACGCATGGTCGCTATTTTCAAAATAGTAAAACTTTCATGAATCTGAACAATTACATCAGAACGGCTTTACAAAAGATAAAAATAAATAAATAAATAAATATATATATAAATAAATAAAAAACTGCTGTTTCATGATTGATGCCCAATGATGCACATTCAAGATGTAAGTGATTTCACCAGTCGTCCGGATATTGCGACTTTTCCACGAATGATACATTCAGTGATGCCTTTCATAGGAAATGCATCTATGGTGCCTTAAAACGTTGCCTATGTAGTAAGTTTTGGAACAGGGTTGTATGCTTCTTCTTACTGTTCATATTCTTTGTTTCCATTCACAGGTCTTTGTTGCAGACAAATGGATTTGGTCAGTTTAACTTTCAGATGTTATGACATGGTGCATTAAGCAATGATTGAACTCCAGATCCCTGTGATTCATACACTGCACCTGTGCTTCTGTTGGTAATATCATGCAGCTTAGCCTATGCTAATCAGTTACATAAGGCTCCTAATGATAGCACACAATTCCGATGTTCCCCAGCGGCCCAGCTTCAAATATTCCAGGCCATTTTCACCCAAATGACTAAGTGCTCTGAAAGCTGTTTAAGATGTTAGTTAAATAATTCTTAAACAAGTAATGACATACTTTTTAGTGAAATAGGGAGCATGAAAATATGAAAAGTGAGAACCAGAGAGAGAGAGAGCCTATATACAGTTTCTAGCCTATTTAGATAGATATTTAACAAATCCCCCTTTGAATTTTCAAAAAAAAAAAAAAAAGAAAGAAAAAGAAAAAGACATTTTTTTTTTTTTTGCCTTAAAATAGGTATTGATCAGCTAGGAAATTAAATCATTGTGAATTAATCAGGTGAACCGATGAGCAAATTGCAGGGGAAATAGCTCTCACGGTCAGAGGGAATGAGATAATCAGCATTGTGTAGAGCTAAACACACAAACCCCTGGTGTTGTGTTGGGCAACTGCTGATTTTGTGACTAATTAATGCCCCCTATACAGAATCCTTCTCTTTAAAAAGCTGCATCTACATTGGAGATGGAAATTTGTACTTTAAAAAGGTAATGGAAATTTTACAACAATTGGAGGCCGGCCTCATGGGAGATTAAAGTCCTTTGTTTGACCCTAGCTCTTATTTGTCTGATTCCACTCTACTGCAGTGACATCACGCATTCCTGTTTGCACTGCCCTGCTTGCGAGCAGATGGCACGTTAGAGCCGCCATCCACTCAGGAATACAGTGTTGACTGACAGGTCTGCAGTGAAAGGGCACACTGACGTGACCCGCATCCGAGATGCACATGGAGAATACATCACAGACAGACGGCAGGCTTCTGCAACATCCCCTCCTCTGCCATTTCCAGATTGTATGACAAAACGTTCTCATAGCCCCCCTGTGCATTTCTGTGTGACTTTGATGGTTGCATGCCGGCAAAGTGCGCCAGAGCAGAGTCTGTTCCCTCCTGCTTATCTTGCTGTTTTGAAGAGGTAACAAGCTCCTTATCAAGCTTTTAGAGTAACATGCTTTTTGTGGTTTTAGAGCTGGGTTTCAAGCCAGACAAGGGAAAGAGAGAGAGAGAGAGAGAGAGAGAGAGAGAGAGAGAGAGAGAGAGAGAGAGAGAGAGAGAGAGACCAAAGCTTGTGTTTCACAAGGCAAAAAAACCAAATTAAATTTGGGGTTGGCACCATAAAAGTAGTCCATATGACCTCTGAGTTATAGTTCAAATATCTTGAAGCTGAAACTGAAGTCATTATCTATTGATCCTTTTACCCTTCCAGAAGCTCATATCTAGACTGCGTTCACATACAATGTTCAAAAATACCTGTTTTACTACACATGTACTAATGCTATTGTTGGTGTCAATAAGTATGTTTCCATCCAAGGATATTGCAAAAACGAATGCGAATAAATCAGTATTCCCATCCCATGTGTTTAAGAGAACAAAAATGTCACTTCAAAAGAAAATTGGCAAAAAAATAGAAACAAAACAAAAACAGCCACTGTGGCTTTTTTATAGCATGCAGACAAACGCTCTGATGAACATGTGTGCTAGCGTTCAGCAGCAGATGCCTTATTTCTAGGAGTGAAAGCATGTCAGATAGTTTAGGAGGTCATAGTAGCCAATCATTTTGATGACAGCCTTTGTATCTGGCATTTCAGAATAGCCAGGGCAACATTTGAGATGACATTGATGATATCCTCTGAGTGAATTATGTATTCCCATGGCTTGCTGACTTGAATTGTATGGAAATGTTCACAGATATCTCCATCATATATCTTCATTTGTGTTCCACGGAAGAACGAAAGTCATACGAGTTTGAGATGGCATATGGGTGAGTAAATGAGAGAATTATTTTGCTGCATAATTTGTTGATATGAGCTTCTTTCCCACTCAATGAAAGGTGATCTTTTTCCCATGAGTAAGACACTCCAGGCATGCACTTGTATCAATACTAATTAGTGTTTCAATGACACATTTAAGAGGGTGGCTTTAACTGCTCTGAGTTCCTCAGCATGCTGCTTTTGTGCCCCTACATCATTGCCTCTCAGAGCAGATCAGCGTGGTGAGCACGTAAACACTTTTGCAAGAACTGCAGTTTTCTCATTAGACTGCAGAGCTGTTTAAACAGCTTTGAACAAATAGGACAAGCTGGTACCTCACAAAGAGAGACATTTCCTGCAATGTCTGAGGAATGATTCACATGTTTTGTCAACACACTGCAGTTCCAAAATAATTCCAACAACCAGCTTTTCTCAAACAAATGTGAGAGTAATGGCTGGTTAGGGAGGAATGAGCTCACTCGGCAGCAATGCAGTTTACCACTCAGAAATGAGTCCATGCATCCATGCCCTGCAGTCAGTGGGTCGTGGTTTTCTCCATCTCATTCTCTCTTCCCCCCTTTTTTTTGTTTTGTTTTTTGTTTTGTTTTTTGTTTAAGAAAGCAATTCTGAAGATTCAAAACAAACAAGATACGCCAGAGTGATCAGAAAAGTGTTGACGTGGTAAACCTTAGTGTAAGTGACTCGACATGGATGCGAAGGTTGAATCCATATGCAAGAAGTTTATTATAATCAGCAAACAAATCCAAGACACTAGGCAGAGATGTAATCGCTGAAGCAGGCAAAGTAGTCATTACACATGTAATCAGTCCAACCAGGCAAACAGAGCAAAACAGTAATCCAATAATGGTAATCCAGTGAAACAGGCACAATAGTCATAACAAGTAGGCAAATAAACAGACAATGAAAATAATGTTTGGTAAGGCAGTGAAACTGGCAATACTTCTCAAAGTCACAATGGAAGAGCATGGCTATTTATATGGTTCAAACAGGAAGTAACCATAGAAGAAATGGTACAGTGTCAGTATTTGGGAGAGGGCTCCATCTGGTGGTCGGCTGAAGGGATACCAGCCTCATTCGTTACAGAACCCCCCCTCTACGAACAATTCCCAGTGTTCTTCTCCTGGGTCATCCCCTTGGTCGTGGTGCAGGACGATTCGGGTGCTCTTGGAAGTCATGGATCAATGATTGGTCCAGAATATCCTTGGCGGCTACCCAAGATCTCTCCTCTGGTCCATAACCTTCCCAGTCCACCAGGTACTGCATCTGGCCCCCTCGACGACGTGAGTCTATGATCTCTGACTATGTAAGCATGTGATCCCTCTATCTCTAATGGAGGAGGCGGCTCAGATCCGTGGTTCCGGGGCCAGATGTCGGGTGAACAGGTTTCAACAATGACACATGAAAGGAAGGAGAGATGCGGTAGTTAGCAGGTAGCTCCAGTCGGTAATTACAGGATTGATTTGTCTTATAATTCTGAATGGACCAACATACTTGAGGTCTCGAGTAAATAGCCAGACTCTCTGGCCAGGTTGACGTCGGTGTGGGGACGCCTCCGTCGATCAGCTTGGATCTGTTGGGCCTGGACAGCCTGCTGCAATCTGATGTGCATTTATTTATATATATTTAGGTTATGCTAATAGAGTGTCTTTTTCACTGTATTAAAGTTTGCATTCATAATAACACTGTTTTGAACGCTATTATTCCACACCTATGTGTCCCACACCTGCTCGTTGCGCCTGATCCAATCATCCACCGCTGGCACCGTAGAGGGTTCACCCGACCAAGGGAACATAGGAGATTGGTAGCCCAGCATACATTGGAAGGGAGTGAGTCCAGTAGATGAGTGCATGAGGGAGTTCTGGTCATATTCAGCCCATGGGAGGAAGTCGCTCCACCTCTGTTGTTCTCGACTGCAGTAAGACCTGAGGTATCTGCCGATTTCCTGGTTTAGTCTCTCCACCTGTCCGTTTGCTTGAAGATAATAACCAGACGTGAGGCTGACGTTGATGTCCAGCTGTTTACAGAAAGCCTGCCAGACTCTGGAAGTGAACTGTGGTCCCCGGTCAGACACTATATCTTCTGGCAGACAGTAGATCCTGAAAACTTGGTGGAACAGAGTGTTAGCAGTTTCCATGGCAGTGGGTAGACCTTTCATGGGAATTAGTCTGCATGACTTAGAGAAATGATCAATGATAACAAAGATGGTGGTATACTCATTGGAGTTTGGCAGATCGGTGAAGTCGATGGACAGGTGGGACCAGGGTCTCTGAGGGATAGGCAGTGGATGTAACAGGCCGGCTGGCAGTTCCCTGGGGGTTTTAGACTTTGCACAAACTTGACATGCTTTAATGTATGCAGTGACATCATTAATGATTGAAGGCCACCAAAATGAGTTACGTACCAAGCTTATATTTTTCTGGATGCCAAGGTGTCCAGTGCTGAGGGAGGTATGGATCCATTGGAATGTTCTTTGGCTGAGAGTGCGTGGTACATAATGATTTGTTGGAGGGCATTCAGGTAGTGCTGGGTCTGCGTGTTGGGCTCTTTGGATCTCTTCTATGATGTCCCAGCTTATGGGTGCGATGATGACAGAAGGTGGGAGTACGGATTCGTTTTGAGGTATGTAGTGAAGGACGACAGGAGAGAGCATCAGCTTTGCAGTTCTTACTGCCAGGGTGGTAGGTGACTGTGAATTGGAACCTTGTGAAGAAGAGTGGCCATTGGGCTTGTCATGGATTCAGATGAGTGGAGACGCCACACTTCTAGAGCAGCCTTCATGGAGAGTAGCTCCTTATTTCCAACATCATGGTTCCTTTCTGCTGTGTTCAGTTTGCGGGAAAATAAATTACAAGGATAAAGTTTTCCGGGGTTACCGTTGTGCTGAGAGAGAACCGCCCCTATGCCGCAGTCTGAGGCATCCACTTCCACAATGAACGGTTGGTTAGGATCTGGGTGTTTTAGAATGGAGGTGTTCGTGAAACTTGTCTTGAGGATGAAGGCTTTTTGAGCAGAGTCACTCCATGGTAGCTTGGACGGTTTTCCTTTGAGCAAAGACATTAGGGGGCAGAGATAAGACTGTAGTTGCGGATAAACCTCCTGTAGAAATTCGCAAAACCCAGGAAACGTTGTAGCTTCTTAACAGTGTTGGGTCTTGGCCACTCCGTGACTGCCTTGATCTTGGAGTCATCCATCTCAACACCTCTATGGCTGATGATATACCCGAAGAACGTTGTATGGGTAACATGGAACTCACATTTCTCTGCTTTCACGTAGAGTTGGTGTTTCAGCAGGCGGGAGAGGACCATTTTAACGTCTTTGATGTGTTGTTCTTTATCCTGGGAGTATACAAGTATGTCGTCAATGTAGGCAATGATACATCTGTTGAGGAGGTCTCTGAAGATCTCATTGATGAATGACTGGAACACAGCTGGTGCGTTTTTGATACACAAACACACTGTGAGGACAAGGGCATGAGAGGTGGGCACTATCGTATTGATTGACAGCGTATTGAACAAATCAGTGCTAATCAGAGCCAATGTCTCCCCTCATGTGACTTATCCCTGTATTCGGCGGTTAATCCCCTCTTCTTCATGCCACGATATAGGTGCTGAATAAGATTGCAATGAGCTAAAGGAAGGCTTGAGAGATGATGACTGCTATACACATTGTTTGAGCTCACATTTCGTAATATTTTATTTGTTTTATTTATCTTCAGTCATTTATTTTGCTCACCCGAAGGAGTCAGCATAATGGGTAGATGCTTATTTTGAGGAGACACCATAATGATAAAATACCTATTTGTGGAACAGCCCTTATGTCAGGGGGTTTTATGGCTTTAGGCCATGTCTTTTAGCTTTAAGGCAGTTTATATGCTAGTGTACTACTGAACATTGACAAAAATCATTTTTAGCAAATACATACATTTAAAATGTGCATTCTTTTATAGAAAAGAATAAATAAAAAAAAAATAAAAAAAAAAAACACAGGCAAAAAACACTGATCACTCATGCTACACTAAACAGATTTTTCTCCAGACACAGAATGTCCCTCCCTCTCATACAGTCTGCAACAAACACCAGTTAGTCAATCATGGTACATGGCTGTGATAAAAAATACAAAATAAAATAAAAATACAAATAAAATTAGCATTTAAGTTTGGGGTGAAAATGGTAACATAAATAATAGAAGCATCACTGGAGCATGTTTATTGTGTTTATTTGGAGTCCCACATAAACCCTACATTAACCCCTACCCCTAAACCTAACCCCTAACCTTCCCTTACCAATAATAATAATAATAATAATAATAATAACCATGGTTTTACTACATGTAGCCAGGGGAATGTTCACCTGTATGGTGTGTGGTAGGTTGAGGAACCCGTTTTTAAGCAGGCACCTGTAAGTGGGGCCTTCAGATTGGGTCCTTCCTCACATGTTGAGTGGCGACAAACAGCAACTCTTTGTGTGTGCATACACCCAGGAAGACAGAGGTAGGCCAAATTAATGTTTATTATTTTCTATTGTACAAGTTTGCTTTGCTGCATCAGTATTGTGTTTTTTTTTTTTTGTTTGTTTTTTTAGATGCAGATGCAGATGCAGGTGTAGATGTAGATGTGGATGGTTTGGAATGCTGCGATAGCTACCTGTGAAAGCAATCATAGATGTTTGCAGTGTTGGGCAAGCTACTCAAAAAATTTAGCTAGCTAAGTTACCAACTACTCAGCAGAAAAATTAGTTAAGCTAAGCTGAAAGCTACACTTATGAGAAAGTAGCAAGTTACACTACAAGCTACATGCCAAAAGTAACTTGCTACATTTAAGCTACTTAATTTTTTTTTCCGACCAGATGCACAGAGCATACTGTCATAGACAAAGCATCTAGACTTATTCACATGATGTTTATCAAAGCCATGGTACAGCATAGTACAGTATAGTGTAATATGGCATACAAGTATGCAGTATGGTGCAATATAAAATGTATGTGCATGTAAAGAAACATGTAAATTCATATGTATACATGCTACCTATACATACCCATGTGTTCAGTATGAAAAATCTCATATTAATACTACTATATCTACAAACCCATGCCCACTTGAATATAATTTCCTTTGCACATTCCTGTATAAAAAAATCTGCGTACATGTACTATTCATCTTATCCTGTAATTCTGTGTCCAGCTGTTGTATTTCTGTATGTACTGGAAGCTTCTGTTCAGTGGCCAAATTTCTTTTGTGTGAAAGAGCACATATGGGCAATTACAATGTGATATATAAAGGTTTCAGATGGTAATACCATGGTACGATTCTGTATTTACATGGTGCTTCAAGGCAATTCAAAGAATACCATGGTAATTCACTATATGATTACCATATTTAAATAACATTTTATAAACATGGTGTTCTCAGGTGTTACATTGGCTGTGAACAGGACTGGTTAGCTCGGCTTTTTAGCTTGGCCTGTGTGCCTTGCTCATCATTTCCCAGCCCTGTGTTGCTAGCCAAATTTCAGTATGTTTTAATATATATTTTATTTGAATATATACCCAATTGAATATGAATATATATATATATATATATATATATATATATATATATATATATATATACACAACAGGTATAAGGGGGTTTATGTTTGCTGTGTGATTTATTTAGCTTGTTTTTTGGGGGGGCTTTGGAGCTGGGTTTTTTTTTTTTTTTTTTTTTTTTTTTGCCCAATTTGCTTTGCTTTTGCTTTTTTTTTTTTACTGGCTTGTGGCTTAAGTCCATTAAAGGAGGGTTCTGATTTCACTTCTGATTGAGAGAGTGGTGTAGTGTTTCATACCATAGTTTCACTGTATTAGCTGTAGTAAAAGTATAGTAAACACAAAATAAACAGCGGTTACTATAGTCATTTTTACTATGTATAGCAAAACGTCTCGGTTACTGTCGTAACCTCCGTTCCCTGATGGAGGGAACGAGACATTGTGTTGATGTAGTGACACTAGGGGTCGATCTTGAGAGCCCAAGACACCTTCAGATCTTTGAGAAAAGGCCAATGAGAATTGCCGAGTAGAATGTGCATGCCACTCCCCCCGACATACGGGTATAAAAGGGAGGCTGGAATGCGGATTCATTCAGGTTTTTGCACTGAGGAGCCGAGACAAGGTCCTGGCCATTACAGCGGTGTAGTTCAGCCTGTGGCAAGAGGGACACAATGTCTTGTTCCCTCCATCAGGGAACGGAGGTTACGACAGCAACCGAGACGTTCCCCTTCTGTCACGCTCTCAACGTTGTGTCGATGTAGGACTAGGGGTCCCTATACGAAACGCCTCAATGGCTGAACTGTGTTACGTGAACTGCCGATGCAGGTGTAGGCAAGCTACTGTGAGCGTAGGAATAGCCGCGCCAGCCGCGGCCTTTTCTCTCTAAGTTTTTCTCTCCACAGAAAATTTTATTCAGCTGGAGCCTTTATATGCTCATAAAATGCACCGGGGAAGATGTTCTTTTCCGTTCCTATTCTTTCAGGGGGAAAAGACCCCGCGGAGGCCACACCCTGCCCAGAAGGGGAGGGTAAAAAAGTGGCTAATATGTTATATGGGCCTAAGGCCGCACATGGAAGAGGCATGGCGGTAGGTCCTGCCCTTCGTAGGGGAGGAGTTCCACAAACGCAGTGACCGGAGCAGAGAGGGCACTGCCAAGGGAGATGCAGGTCTACCGAAAAAGGGAGACCATACCGTGGAAGATACATCACAGGAGGTTACCAGGGTAACCGAGACCTGTGGAGCACTTACCCCAGTACAGGGCACGTTAGCACACGTACTGGGTCCGACTACAAATTCCTCCGCTGAATTCGTGAGCCAGAGGGCTAGGAGGAAGGACATCCAGGGTTCACAGGTCGTGAACACGCATGGGAGAGAAGAGCACATGGCTTCACCTCGTAGAGGGGAAAGGCGCTATACACAATTGGTACACCCGGCCAGCTGCCCCGCATAACGAAACTTACCTGTTTGTACCTGAAAGAACATGGGACGAAACCGGCTCAACCCAGAGATTGTAATATCTCGTGAAGGTATTGGGTGTTGCCCAGCCCGCTGCTCTACAGATGTCTGCTAGAGAGGTGCCATTGGTCAGTGCCCACGAGGATGCCACACTCCTTGTGGAGTGTGCTCTAACCCACAAGGGGGTGGGCACGGACTGGGTCTGGTAGGCCAAAGCGATGGCGTCCACGATCCAGTGGGCAAGCCTCTGTTTGGAGACAGCGTTCCCTTTCTGCTGTCCGCTGAAGCAGACAAAGAGCCTGTCTAAAGCTCTGCGTGCGATCCAAGTAGATGCGCAAAGCACGCACCGGACACAGCAACGATAAGGCTGGGTCTGCCTCCTCTGGGGCAGCGCTTGCAGGCTCACCACCCGATCCCTAAAAGGGGTCGTGGGAACCTTGGGCACATAGCCCGGTCGGGGTCTCAGGATCACGTGAGAGTCTTCCATAATCAGCCAGTCGTCGTGGTAATTGAGTATGCGAACACCCACTTCCCTTAACGGGGCAAGGACTGCCTCTGTGACCTTCGTGAAGACGTGAGGGGACAGGGACATGCCGAAGGGGAGGACCTTGTACTGATATGCCCGACCGTCGAATGCGAACTGTAAGAAGGGTCTGTGTTGAGGTAAAATCGAGATGTGAAAGTACGCATCCTTCAGGTCTACCGCTGCGAACCAATCTTGATCCCGGATGCACATCAAAATGTGCTTTTGCGTCAGCATCATGAACGGGAGTCTGTGCAAGGCCTGGTTCAGAACTCGCAGGTCCAAGATTGGCCGCAACCCACTACCCTTCTTGGGAACGATGAAGTAAGGGCTATAAAACCCCTGTCTCACCTCGGCTGGAGGGACAGGCTCTATTGCACCCTTCTGTAGGAGGACTGTGATCTCCTCCCGCAGGACGGCGGCGCTCTCGTCCTTCACTGACGTGAAGAGAATGCCGCGGAACCGGGGCGGGTGCCTGGTGAATTGAATTGCATAGACAAGTCGGATGGTTCTGGCCAGCCAGCGCGACGGGTTGGAAAGTGATATCCACGCGTCCAAACTCCGGGCAAGGGGCACTAACGGAAGGATCGCATCCAACGTTCCTGGGGGTGGGTCCTCACGGCGGTGGGGAGCAGGAAGTGCCATGTCAGGGAGCGGTGCTCCGACCCGAGGCAGCCTCGTTGAGGGGACCCTCGAAGCACTTACCTTTCTCCGCACGCCCGGCGTAAGGCGGGCCAGCGACTGAGGAGGAGGGCCTCTCGGGCCATCCTCGAGATTCATCACCACAGGCTGGCCGGGGGTGTGGTTTGTGTGATGCAGCGGGGCACGCGAAGGCGGGGGGCCGTATTCATGAGGCCCAGGCTGCAGGCGCTCTGTGTCCGATAGCCGTGGGGATGGCGACCATGAGCACTGGCGGTGTGACACGAGGAGAGAGGAAACTGCTCTTTTTTGACAATGTGAGTACGGCGAACAGAAAAGAAAAAGGGAACAAAAGATTTTTCTCACGGCCCTCCACCGGGGGATGGAGTGGTCTGGCTACCAAGTCCAGAGTTCCCGCAGACGTCTCGATCCTCGGGTGTCCCATCTCAGAGGCGCTTGGGAGCCCTCCTGGGGGTCTTCGCGGCCAGCCGAGAAGCGGGGGGTGTCCCTCTCATGGGGGGTGCTCTACGCCGGGGCCGAGGGCTGGGCTCGGGCTGGGGCGAAGCCGGTTGAGTTTGTGTCCCCGCAGGGGGACGACCTTGGCGAACAGACGGGGTGCGCACTCTTGAGCCACATTGGGGCAAGATGTGCTGAATGGCCTCTGTCTGTTGCTTTACCGCCGAGAACTGCTGGGCAAAGTCCTCGAAGGTGGCGCCGAAGAGGCCTACCTGGGAAATGGGAGCGTTAAGGAACCGTGCCTTGTCCGCGTTCCTCATCTCGACCAGGTTCAGCCACAGGTGGCGCTCCTGGACCACAAGCGTGGATATCATCTGCCCGTGTGACCTTAGTCGCACGGAAGGCGAGATCGATGTCATCCTACAGGCTCGGGAAGGGAGTGCCGGGTGACTCCGCCAGGTGGTGGCGCTCAGCGGGCACAGGTGTGCCCCACCTTCGAGGGTAGTGAGAGTGGACGAACTGAAGGATCGGGTTCGGGCAGCAAAAGGTGCCCTCCGTGATCGCGTCAGATCGTCGTGCACTTCCGGGAAGAAAGGGATTGGAGGGGGGTGGCCACGAGCGGCGCGCCGTACCCAGAAACCAGTCGTCAAGCCACGAGGGCTTGGGTGGGTGGAGGGTTCCACTCAAGCCCAACACTCGCAGCAGCCCGGGCAAGCATGGCAGTCAGCTCCGCGTCGGCCTCAGACTGGGCTGCCACACCCGAAGGCGGCTGCCTGGTCGAGTCCTCGGCATCCGACATCACCAAGGCGCTCTCCAATGCAGCGATCGACATCTCATCCGGCTCACGAGCTCCGAAAGAGACATTAGGCTGGCACTGAGGTGAGCTGTCTGTCTCATCCCAGAACTGGATAGATGCAAACGAGCGTACCAGGGAGTGGGTGGTCCATGGGGGTTCAACCGGTGGAACCGTACCCATTGAAGCCCCCGAATCGCCTTCAGCATCAACCAGGGTGGCCTCATACCCGCAGGTAGAAGGACCAGCGGGGGGGGGGACAGCTGAAGTGGCTTTCCCTCGAAAGAAGGAAAGCCGCGACCGCAACATTGCCATGGTCATGTTCTCGCAATGAGAACATGAACCATCCACGAACGCTTCCTCAATGTGATTTTGGCCCAGGCACGTGAGGCAGTGATCGTGACCGTCAGAGGCGGAGAGGTAACGACCACATCCAGGAACTGCACAGAGACGCAAGGGAATCTTTAAAAAGACGCGTCTTTAAAAAGACATTCAATGTCACTGTGCCTGCTCCAATAGAGGAAATAAACTCTTAAAGCGCTGTCGAAGTGCCCAGGGGCGTAGTCTGCAATGGAGTGCAGAGTGGAGAGAAAGCCACTGGAATGCGCCGAATATCCAACAGCACACGCTTCTGAAGAGGTTAATGGATCAGTAGTAGTATTCAGCTCGCTGAAATACAACCACTCGTCTCCGAAGAAAAAAATCTGAATGAATCCGCATTCCAGCCTCCCTTTTATACCCGTATGTCGGGGGGAGTGGCATGCAAATTCTACTCGCCAATTCTCATTGGCCTTTTCTCAAAGATCTGAAGGGGTTTCTGTCTCTCAAGATAGACCCCTTGTGTCACTACATCGACACAACGTCGAGTGAGTGACAGAAGGGGAACCGTGGTTGCTATATGCATTCTATAGTATTATTGAACTAACCATGGTAAATTGTTTCATAACACCCTAACTTATATCATTAATTAAAAAAAAATAGTTATAAACAGCAAGAAATATTTTGCTTCAAAAAAAGGCAATGTCTTTTATAGGCTGCATTGGGCTTTATTAGTGACTCATTTATGCAAACTAGCCCATTTTCATGAACTGTCTGGAAGATCCGTTTCTCTAAAATGAATCTGAGTTCCTAACCCTTATTATAAGGGAATTGTTTATTTTAATCACTTCATTTACACAAACTGTCCAAAAGAACCTATTCACTTAAATTATTTGGTTTTCCCAGCACTACATGAGAGAGAGAGAGGATTGTTTAGGTGAGCATGTTTGATTACTCCCAAGGGCTCCATTTCTGTGTTTGCAATTCAATGTGACAAATGTAGCCTTCTGTGATGCTACAGAGCTACTCGCTGAAAAATGTAGCTCATTACTGAAAAAGCTCCATATTGTTATAATATCTGCACTCCTGTCACCCAACATTATATTTAGTTAAGTTAGTAGTGTTGACACTTAACTACTCCCCAACACTGGTCCCACCCCAACTATCCCAAATTCAATAGAAAACTATGCTCGTCAAGTGATTTTATTTCTTCTGGTCTTTAAGTGCTGCCAACTTTCTCTTTGGATTCTCCATCATTTCAAGGGACCTCATCATATCTGTGTTTTAGACTCTTCGTCAAAGTCATCATTGTGGCAGCAGGATTGTCTTCGGTGTGAGTGTGAATGTGTGTACGTGCATGTATGCACAGCAAAGAGAGTAGGATGATAGCTTGGCTGTCTATATCTGAAACTATTATGACACTTTGAGGTTAGTCGGGACAAGTGAGTTAAAATGCCCCTGGAACGAACCGTGTCCAGTGTGGATCACTGCCAGGAGCCCTCTCACTCGCCTGTGTGTGTTTGGTTGTGTAAGTGTGTGTGATTGTCCCTATATCTCTGAATGACACCGAGTCTTCAAGCAGACATCCTGTCCACACTAAGGACAATTAGCCTAATGAAAGGAGTGCATCTTGGAGAGAGTGCCCTATCACTGACAGAAATAGCAGTGGATGAATCTAAGCCGGCACATCTCTGCCCTGCCTTTGAAGCACTGGCGCCATGACAACAACCTTCCTCAGTCCTACACCAACAACTGATTCTTCAGAAAGTTCACATGGGCAGCCCAATCACACCCACTCAGAAATGCTTCGCAGGATGTCCATGATTGCAAACAGTACATGCCTGGTCCAATGACACATACTCAAGGGTGCTAACAAGTCAATTAACTTTAGGCAGTCCTTATAGAGTGTGTACGTGAACATGCGTCTGTGTTTGTGGGGGGTTGGTTAAGTAGAGAACAGGCTCTTCAACACTCTCTCCTGTGTTTATCAGATGGCTTGTCAACTCCCTGAAGTGATTTACAGCATAGAGCTCCAGAACACCAGTCTGCCAAAGTAAGCGTGGTGTCAAACTGCTCTAATTAGCATTCCAGAGTGCCCTGAATCACTGCCTTAACATGAGCACATAAAACACTTTAAATCCAAGTCTGTCGATAAAGTGAAGCATAAACAAAAAATGCTAAATCCTCTTTCTGTTGGGAAAACTTATAATCCAGTGATAATGGTCTCTGATCTCTAGGGAATCTGAGAAATAATCAAAACGTCAACACACTGGAAATGGCTGGTACAGGAGAATTGAGCATATTCAATAACAGGCAGGTCCTACCAAAGATAGAACGTCTGTTCTACACAAACCAGTGTGAAGAGCTAAGGAGGATACAGCTGTAAAGCATAATTCTTGTTTACCATACGTGTGAAATGAACGCTTTTTTTTTTAATCTTCATCGAGGCCACACATTAATTCTTACATTAAGTTAGAAATTAGCCATTTAGAATTGATGTTTGAGTCATTGACATGCCACATCTCAGTTATTTAGTAATATTAGATGATTTCTTGTTAGATGACAGTGATAGATGATCTCAGTTTAACAGATCAATTCGATTTTTAGATGTGCACTAAGTCATTAGTGTTCTAATGTTCTTGGATTTGGATAGGGGGTGACTGAGATAAAAGTGAGAAGCTTTCGGCCTTATGAGGGGGACCACCCTTATGTATAGTATAACAAATAAAAACAATTGTAGTCCTCTGATATGAGTCATGGGAATGCAAAGCATTTGAGATAAGCCATTGATTGGACAAACAGATAGTCCCACCTCAAACTCATGTCAATGGTTGAGCCTGTGTTGCTGTGTCAAATCATCTTAGAATTGTGGACCATTCCTAAATGCATCATAACTTAAGTAGACGATCGTTGTAGATCTACTATACTATAATATACTATAATAAAAAATAAAACAAACAAACTAAACAATGGAATTCATGGCAAGGAAAATAACTTGCATAATTAGTAAGCTAAATTCCAAATATTTAAAAAGTAAATTCTCATTAAATTTATTTTAGCAAAAAGCTATAATGAAATTACAATGACAAGCAATTATATATGAAAATGTGGCACTTAACAATCAGTCAGTGACAATTAAGTAGCATGACAATTAAGTGCATTCTTGTGCATTTATGTTCAGTGAATTTTTGGGAAACACGTAAAAAAGAAAAGAACGTTTGTAACCTTGCGTACAGAGAACAGTGTTTAGAGCTAAGATCCATCATTATCATGAAATGGCTTACTTAGAGTAGCAACAGGAAAAAGTATTTTACATCAAAAATATTACACACTTCAGCATTAAGAAATGAAAAATTCAGATGGAATGACATTATCTTGTCTTTGAGACATCACAGAAAAAAGGTCTGACATTTCCACAGTTGCAGTATTGCCTTGAGTATATTGTGCTTCATCGATCTGAAATTGATCACCTTCTTCCGAATGACAGATGCATACTCATACTTCTAACGTCTTTCACACTTCCTACTTGTCTCTTAACCTAGCAGCCACATACTGTATATTTATCCAAGTGCATCTTTTATGCTTATAAATCAATACTTGCTATATTTGTCAAGAGTTTGTGCTTCCCTTTTGAAAGACTGTGTTTTGAATGCTGGTCTCCAGCATGGGATGCTGGTATCCCTAACAGGCTTCTTAACTTGCTTAACCACCATGCCTCCATTGGTCAGCCAGCTTCATTGGAAAGGCCATGCTGTTTTGTTTTTTTATTATTATTATTTATTTAAATATATTTTTGTCGTTGGTCCACCAGCTAGACCAGCAGTAAACCAGCATAAACCAGCTTGTACATGCCTAAATTTATGCTGGTCCATCAGGACTGCTCTTCCTTCAGATGACTGATGTTCTGATAAAGAAAAGTGTTCATATGTGTTCAGTACATTTTCCTGCATCTCAGAGCAAAAATAAACCCTGAATGTAATTACAACAACAAATCTGCCATTTAGCCACTCCCCCGTCCTCCTCCTTCCCTTTTCATTATCTGTTATGTTGACTTTTATTGCACACTGTCACTTTCAGACAGTCACCCGCGCACATAGCCCGGAAGGCCTGTTGTGTTTATGAGTCTGAAGGTGAAGGAATGATTTTCTCTTACTGTGTGGTTTGGAGCATTTGTTTTACGAGTGCTAATTTAAAAGATGTGGCAGTATTACTCCTTGCTGTGTTGCTGGTGTCAGCTCCATATGTCACAGAAGTGAGCACTGAAATGTGGCCACGTTGGGTGACAGGCTGGAGTGTAAAAATAAGATCTACAGTACATTTGGATGTAATGCTGCATTCATGTCATGTCGAAATTACTGCAATTATAAAGTTGACAACTCAGCGATTCTACACAGTTAATGTCCTCCGACTTAAAACTATTTCTTTCTTTGGCAATACTTTGGCTACAAATTGGCCTCATATTTGGCTTTGTTGTTGATGACAGCAAAATACTAAAGGGATAGTTCACCAAAAATGAAAATTTCATTATTTACTCACCCTCATGATATCCCAGGTTTGTTTGACTTTCTACACCAACACATTTGAAGAATGAGAAAATATCTTAGCTCAGTAGGTCCTTAGAATGCAAGTGGATGGTGATCTGATTTTTGAAGCACCAAAAATCACAGATCGTCAGCATAAACGTCATCCATACGACTCCAGCTTTTAAATTAATGTCTTCTAAAGCGACACGCTCACTTTCGGTACGAAAAATATACATATTTAAGTACTTTTTTTAAACTCTAAATCATGCTTCCCTTCTGCAGCAGTAAGCGCGCGTGACGTAATCGCACTGGCATTTGAAACACGTGAGAACTGAGGAATGTAATCACAATTGTGCATTTCCTGGATGTTTCAACCGAGTAGAGAACGTGAGATTACATCCGTATCATGGCAATGGTAACACATCACATGAGAGACCGTGTGATCTCCATCTTCTTGTAAAGTTTACCGGAAGCAATGATTTAGAGTTAAAAAGTACTTAAATACTGATATTTTATCGCACCAAAAGCGATCGTTTCGCTTTAGAAGACATTCATGTAACTGCTGGAGTCATATCAATGACGTTTATGGTGACTGTCTGTGATTTTTGGAGCTTCAAAAATTGGATCACCATCCACTTGCATTTTAAGGACCTACTGAGCTAAGATATTTTTCTAATTTTCTTCAAATTTGTTCTAGTGAAGAAAGAAAGTCATACACACCAGGGCTATCATGAGGGTGAGTAAATAATGAGAGAATTTAAATTTTTGGGTGAACTATTCCTTTAATCACATTCTTGTTCTCTTGCAAAATATTGAAGAACAAACAATGCTTACCCATGTAACATTTGCTTTAATACTACCTTTAAAGAGCTATAAATCTATAACTTTGTTGCTGTTTTTTTTATTTTTTTATTTTTTTTACTTTTTTTATGTTTTATGTCTGTAAGCTTGGAGGCCATCTATATGCTATTATGCAAAATTAAGTTCACAAAATTAACTTTTACCAGATATAGGCTATACAATTTACTGTCTGAGAACAAAACAAAACAAAAAAATATTGATGACTCATCTTGATAACTCAACAATTCTTTGTCCAATAAAATTCTCGCTACAATAAGGATATCCCTTCCCCTAATACTACCTGCCTCTGACAAGCAATAGTGCATAACTAATCATGATTCACTGAATGCAAACTAAAGGCTATTGGCTATTTTTTTTTTTTTTTTTTTTTTTAAGAGTCCTACCCCAACGTTTCGAGGAAAAAAAAAAAAAAAAATGCATTTGTCAGGCCATTTAATGGGTTCATAACTTTATGAACTGCTGCTATTTTAGGAGTTTTTACATGAAATCACAACAGTCCGGTGGTTCAAATTGGAATTTTCATAAAATTATTTGACAAAGTTTTCCAAAGCTTAACAAGCAAGATTGTATTGACTTAATATGGCCAGTGTTACTAATTCACACCGAAGTATGATTTAATTATCGGTGCTTGCTAAGGTAAGCAGCACTATTATTATTGCTCATACGTAAAGCTGAACTACTCTATGTAATTTCTGCTCCACTAGCACCACCAAACAGAATTGCAAAAATACTCTTTGTTTTCAAAACAGCTTTCTGAATATGCCCCCTACTTACCGCTGGTCAAACAAAGAGAGAGTCCTGCCCTCAACTCACACCATTGGTTGAGTCCATGTTATTGTGTTTGTACAGATGGGTCTCTCAAAACAAACAGAGGAATTTTCAGAGTGCTACTGAGACACAGGGCTTACAGTTATTGGGAAAATTTACCTATGAATGGCTTGCTTATAGTTAATTAAGCTTGGATAGGAGAAAGTATTTTTTCATTGACTTTCATTGATGGGCGCTATTGACTTTGACCAATAAGCAACCACCTAGCAACTGCACAAAACACTCTAGCATCCACATAGCAAAACACAACCACTTAGAACACCTTAGCAACTGCATGTCAACACCCTGGCAACCACCCACAACACCCTACCATCACAGCAGTGAGTTTATCATGTGTAGGCACCACTCACATTTACAAATCACATATATACAATGCATTTATGTTGCTCTGTGTGGTAGAACTGGCAATAGAATGGGGCCTTTGGTGAGACGCAGCAATGAAAATGAGCAGTTTTACTAAGAAATACTTTTTCAAGTTAATGCGGTGAAATGTCACTCCATCAGAAGCCATGGTACCTTAAGACTTTAATGACAAGCTTTTCCAATAATAGGATTAGGCTACCCTTACATAAAATCTAGAGTTCTGGCAAACTTGCCGCAAAATTTTTCTTTTTCTTTTTTTTTTCTCACATTTAAATGAGCTTGCCATTTGCCACAAATGTTTGCCAGAAGTTTGCAGCTCTCACCGATAGTGGTAATCCTGCAGCAAACATTTGGGGACTACAGCCCCTTTCGCACATACAGCCTTTTCCAGAAAATTACCTGCAAATTTTAGGTTAGAAGTCATGTGTGAACATGACATTTTGAAAATATTGGTAACTTTTTCTCTGCCAGTTTCCATTAATGAGAAGTTGTATCGTTACCTACTGTATAAATTTCCATATTGATGGTATGTGTGAACAGCATATGTGGTACATTTACCAGTAAAAGCAACCCAGCGGTTTTCCTGCAATATACCTGGTTGCACATGTGAACGGGGCTAATGAAGATCTTGCTGGAAAGCAAATTTGCATGTGAAAATTAATGAGTGGTGAAGTTTCTGCGAGTTTGTGGCAAGTTTATGGCAAATCTAGATTTGCTTACACTGATGTGATTTGGTGTGTGTTCATACTCCGCTATAGTTTAGGGACTAGTGAGCTAAAAGTGAGCTAAATCTATTAGAACATATATTTTTTAAATTCTAGAAATGCAAAAAGTTTTCTTTAAATGTATGGTTTGGGTGTCTAATCACTACAGTGTATACTGCATCAGAAAATGCTGTGAATCCACTGATTTCAATTGGAATGGTGCATTGAAAGGATATAGAGAAAGATTGTAAGGGTTAACGAAAGTGATGCCCTGTCATGCAGCAAAAGTTGCCTCTGACGTAGACATACAGGTACACTGATAAATTAAAATTTTGTAGAGGCAGGTCCTGTTGTGCTTTCTGAAATACATTTAGCTGTATTCCTGCTTGATTTCAAACTAGTCCATCTGTTTCCACAACCTTAAAAAAAGAGTTGACACATTCCTCTCCATCAAACACTCCATCTGAGCGTTTCCTGTTGTGTTGGTGCCTTAGTGTTAGTGTATACTATTTATTATTAGCTTTATAGAAACAGTAGAATTATATGTCCTCATTTACATAGTTTAGTAAACATATATGTGTGTAAATCAATGTGTATACTTATGTTCTTTTATTGAACACAGACAGCTTCATATATTTAAACGCTTAATGACTATACTGTAGGTACTGTAAGATTAAACCTTGCAGCACATTTTCCACATTTGCTATTAATAATGCAAGCTGGAAGCAATCTGTATGAAACTGTGTGAAAAATTCACAATCTTGCACACATTCACTCTCCTTGCAGCCACAATAGAGTCCATGTTTATTATCATCCCCTTTATCGAGACCTCGCTGCTTTGTTCCCTGCTTCCCAGCACTGCTGTGTGAGAGTGTGTGCTGAGTTATCTAGAGAGTTTTAAGTGTGACAGCTAGACAGAGGCAAATCTTTCTATGTGAGCAGTTTGTAGCTGCAGCCCCAGGCGAGACGACTAATATCCCTTTAACGAAGAATCAGAGAGAATCGATTCAACTCCCACTGACTGCTCTTCACCACTACAAGAGATTTTGTACAAGATTTCCTCTCTTTTTTGCTTTCTCAAAGTGTATATCCTTATGCCACTATAATTTGTTCAGTCCTAGGGAACATTCACAACCAGCTAGATGCAGGGTACCAGAATGGAACAGAATGCAACTTTTTAAAAGTTGAACTTTTGTTGAGTTATTTACACAAGACACTAAAAAAAAATCTTGATGCATTGCAACGGTCAAAAGTGTCTGTGTAGTGCATGCTTGCATAGAAAAACTATTCAAAGACAGTGCAGATACAGTAGATATAATAATGTCCCCTGTGTGAACATCCCCTTCGACACAACATGCACAGGAACACATCCACAAACACACATACATGTGTATGCACATACAGTACATATGTACACAAACAGATGTTCTCTACACTCAATCCTACACAAAATCTTTCATTTTTACTCGTTACGCACATCCACTGTGCTGCTCCACTGTGAGTTCTCATGCAACAGTGCTGGCACGTTTGTAAAACTCCTGCAGTGCAACAAGAACTACATTTGCTCCTCACGTGCTCTATTTCTCTAAAACACGCAGCTCCTTGATCACCAAATAATGCTGTGATAACACTGGCAAACACACCACAATCGATCGCTACACCCGTTGAATCCTTTGAAGACGGCAAACATGCATTTCAGATGCGTTTCAGATCAATCAGCAGGGTGGCACCATGTATAAGGAGCAGATGTTTGCTGTCTCCATGGGACAGGGGGTCGCTGATGGGGTAATCCATGCTCACTCTCTCTCCCTCTCAGCATGCAGCGTGGCTCTCCTCTCATTCAGTCCTGGTCCTTTTCAAGGGGGGACAATGACATTAATACCACATTCAATGGTGACCGCATGACAGACCTCTTACAGTCACTCACTCAGCCACCGCAGCCAGGTTCAACCAGCAAGTAATAGTTATTCTAGCCTGTTTCGCCTTCATTTTGATGTCTCTTCAGTCTTACCTTCATTTGAGTGCAGAGGTAGCTGTGCTGTGTCAGGGGAGGCATGTTAAGGCAGCTGCGCTCTGTTCTGACTCCAGCTCTGATGTGCTCATCTCCACTGCCTCTGTTTACACAGTGCTCCACCACCTCCTTACTTCACTCTCCTGGAGGATGAGAGCGAGAGAGAGATAGAGACAGAGAGAGAGAGCGCGGGGGGGGGGGGATGTGTGCTTATATGTAAGACGAAGAGAGAATGAGAGGATGTTTCCTCCCCCTGCTCCTCTCTCTCAGATCACATGATTTGTCTTTTGCGTACTTGTGAGTGTGTGTGTGGGTTAGGTTTTGCCTATTTTGTTTTACTATCCTCACAAGGAAAGTAAAACCTGAAATCACATCTACATTGTGAGGACAAGTCAGTGATCCCCATTGTCAAATGTCTTACGTAAAATAAAATAAAAAAATAGAATAGTTAGATCGGAATAAAAACAAATCAATGAAAAGTCCCCATGATGATAGAAAAACAAATGTGTGCGATTCGGATTTTGCCTACATTGTGTGGACCAGTCAACAGTCTCCACAATGAAATGGCTTAATAAACATTCTAAAAAATGTCTTAATGAAAATATAGAAATGCAAAAAAGGTTTATGTCAGGGTTAGGTTTAAGGATAGGGGATATCATTATCATTAGCTCAATATAAAATAAAAAGAACTCAAAGGAAAGTCCACATCATAATAATAATAAAAAATAAATAAAAAACGATTGTGTTTGTGTGTCAGGTGACAAGATGTCCCCACAAGGACAGTAAATTCAACATAATAAACATAGCTATGTCTATGAAAATGTAAAAATGCATAAAGGTTAGGCTTAGGGTTAGGAGATAGAAAATGCTATATCCTCAAAATACAAACAATAAAAGTCAATGGGAGCTCTCTACTATGATAGAATATATATATACATACATACACAGGGTTGGGGAGTAACGAAATACAAGTAATGGGAATACGTATTTAAAATACATAATCTAAGTAACTGTATTCCACTACAGTTACAGTTTAAATCATTGGTGATTAGAATACAGTTACATTCAAAAAGTATTTTGATTACTGAAGAGATTACTTTGCATTTTATTGTAATTTGTTTCATTTAATATTTAGTCCTTTCAGATAGAAAAATGTGTACATATAAATGATGCGATCCAAAGTGCATTTGAACTGCGGTGAAACACTTTCTTATGATGTGTTACATTCATACGAGCAGACAGAGAAGTAAGTTTGAAGTAAGTTTGGAGCAGAAGAAATAAAAATAAACCTTGTGTAAACTGTCAGCTTTACGTTAAGCTAAAATGCTATTTCTAGACATTTTACATGCACGTTACCAGGCACGATCATATTTTTTTATCAAGAAAATTCACATTGGATCATAATTTCTTTTTTCTAGTAAGACCTTTGATATTAGGGCAAAAATCATATTCTTGATAATAATTTTTGTATTGTTTTCCTGTAAAAAGATCTAAAAATCTTTAAAACAAGATCAATTGTATTTATCGTGTTTTAGAAACGACACTGCATAAAATGTTTAGGTTTTTCAGAGAATATTTTTTTAACGTGTATTTTGTCTTACTGTACTGGCAGTTTTTATAGTCAAAACAAGTGAAAAAATCTACCAGTGCTGAAGAAGTAATCCAAAGTATTTAGAATACGTTACTGACCTTGAGTAATCTAACGAAATACGTTACAAATTACATTTTACAGCATGTATTCTGTAATCCGTAGTGGAATACATTTCAAAAGTAACTCTCCCAACCCTGTATATATGTGTGTATGTATGTGTGTGTGTGATATATATATATATATATATATATATATATATATATATATATATATATATATATATATATATATATCAGTACATGCATCCTTCTACCAGTTTGTTTAATTCTTCAGCCTGAGGTTTACAGAATTGTGAAAATAGACACACAAACATAAAAACAAGAGAAGCGAGAGAATTACACTGGATAATCAATTTCTCTCATAATTGAGCTTAAAATGGTCCGAGAGTTAATGTAGCACTTTGCAAAAACTATTGAATTTGGTATACAAAAATGACTGAATACTGTATATACAAAAGAAGATAGAAACCAGGTATAGTGAAGGAGGATTGATTGAGAGAAAGAGAGTATGTGTGAATATGAGATAGAGATGAAGTTGGGGATTCCTCCTTCTGCAAGGTCATTGGATTGGCGAGCAGCTGTTTCGTTATGGCAGAGAACACTATGGCAAGGTTAAACATGAGGCCACATCCTTACACACCTCCTACATGGAAATGGACTCTGATTTATGACTCTGCAGTCTACACACACGGATACACACACATCATAATACTCCTCATGTCCTGTCTCCACCCAGCAGCAGTACTTTCTGCAGATTTAAGATCTATGGGCCTTTGAGAAAGTAAAACCAAAGAATCCAGTTATGGATCATGGTGGTCCGTAGTTAGGATCCTCTGTGTAAGAGGTTAGACCAGGCATTTCATCAAAGCTTTCATTATTGAAGCTGACTTCATTAGTGAAATTGACTTATTTTAGAAAATTCTCAATAATGAATAGTTTTCTTTTTTTTTTTTTCATACAAAACAAAACATCTCAGTTACATATGTAACCCTGGTTTCATGAGTAGAGAACAAGATGCTGCGTCAGAGCTGATGCACTGGGAACACCTCAGGTGGTCACGAGGTCTGAAGCCCTATGTTATCATGCCAATTTATTGGCTGATGGCACTTCACTGATGCCCAATAAGGGGCTGCATCATGGGCTTTTTATAAGGGTCCACTTGAAGCTATCTCCTCAGATTTTCTGCAAGGGGCACGAGCCTGTGCAGCAACCAGGGGAATGGCCAGCTACGCTGCATCTCGTTCCCTACTCAGGGAACCAGGGTTACATATTTAACCAAGACTTTCCTTTTTGTAATTCAATTTGTTACAGCATCAGAGCTGTCCTCACCTCGCTACGAGCCCCAAGAGGCATAAATTTGCCAATTTAGCTTATATAGTCTTCTTCTGGATGGGTCTCTTGCATTCAGAATGGTATCAACCACAGCAGGGGATAAACCATAATTCAAGAGAGTGCCCCATTGAGGGGCCAAACCCATAACTTCCATAAGTTCGACCTGGGAGCGCCTTATTGTTGTTATCCGATGAAAAACATATCTTCACTTTTTGTCATTTTGACTTTTTACCATAGACAGAATGCGCAGAATGAGCTCTTCCACTGTTTGAACTGTGCATCGAAATGACCAATGAAAAGATGTTTAATTAGGCTAATCTGTTTAATAAGTATCTCCAATGACCTTGAGAAATGTCCATCAAAACCGCAGATGTCATGCCCTTATGTTTTGAAGAGCATTTACTAATTTACCTCTGCTGTCTGTCTGTCACTTGAAGCTATAGTCTGCTCATCTATAACACCACCAACAAGGTAAAGTATCTCCTCTTGTTCTTGTCCTTGAAAAGAGTCCAAAAGCATAGATTTGTGTAAATAACACTGTTGTTTTTTAGTTTGAAGTGTAGAGAAGAGATTGCCTATATTGCGATGGCTCTGTGATTCCCCTGACAACCAAAGCCATTCATGCATGTACAGTCAGGAAAAGTAGGCTATACCAGCCATATACGGTTGCAAGATTTACATCTTCGCGAAACCATGAGTGAAAGCTAATTCTGACAGGCAATTCATGCTTTGGACCTGGAAATCGCATCTCAAAACCGAACTGTCCACTCACCAGACTAGAAACCTAGTAATTTCTGATTTCGATCTAAAATAGTAAGTGAAAGCTCAGATTATATCCAAAAATAAATTCTCTAGCAATCGATAACCTTCCAACTGAGCTCTGGGAACACAAACAGTTAGACTTGAGTCTGTAACTGAACAGTGGCACTAACAGGAGCTGAACTTGATCCTCCCGAACCCTCTGCAGAACAACGTGAATCAGATTGATCAGCAAAAACGCATACAGGTGCGTCCATGTTTTGCGAAAACTAAGACAGCTCACATACCTCTCGTGAGTATCCTCACCCACGATGAACTGCATACACAGAGGTGAACACTTCCTGAAAGACATTCTCAAGTTGCCACTCAAAAGGGAGAATTTAAGCCTTGCTTCAGCATGAGTCATTAGAAACAACACAGGCTTAGGCTAAATTTGTGCACTTGAAGTAAAGAAAATCTGAGGAAATGGTGTCAAGGGAATGCTTATAAGAAGCCTGTGACACAATTCCTTATTAGGAGCTTAAGCGCCATCAGCCAGTAAATTGGCATGATTCTATAGGGCTTCAGACCTCGTGACCACCTGGGGTGTTCCCAACGTGTCAGCTCTGATGCAGCGTTGAAGTGAACTATGAAAAGGGAACCCTTTATATTTTCCATACAGATTTAACATACTGAGCAGAGTAAAAATATCACATAAGTTATTATACACAATACATAGTGCATGGTGTAAAATCCATATCCGTTGATAAATCAACATCACTCAGATAACCATATTTTACTTCATATTTTATCATATCTCTATCATATGTCTCTTTACATTATAAACAGTAAAACATATACAGTATATATATTGCATATACACTCACCGACCACTTTATTAGGTACACCTGTACACCTACTTACTTATGCAATTATCTATTCAGCCAATCACGAGATTGGTGTGGCGTAGTGGGCTAAAGCACATAACTGGTAATCAGGTTGCTGGTTCAATCCCCAAAGCCATCACCATTGTGTCCTTGAGCAAGGCACTTAACTCCAGGTTGCTCCAGGGGGATTGTCCCTGTAATAAGTGCACTGTAAGTCACTTTGGATAAAAGTGTCTGCCAGATGCATAAATGTAAATGTAAATGTGGCAGCAGTGCATAAAACAGTGGAGATATGGGTTAGGAGCTTCAGTTAATGTTCACACCAGCCATCAGAATGGGGAAATAATGTGATCTCAGTGATTTCAACCATGGCATGATTTTTGGTGCCAGATGGGCTGGTTTGAGTATTTCTGTAACTGCTGATCTCTTGGGATTTTCATGCACAGTCTCTAGAGTTTACTCAGAATTGTGTCAAAAACAAAAAAACATCCAGTGAGCGTCAGTTCTGCAGACAGAAATGCTTTGATGACAGAGGTCAACAGAGAATGTCCAGACTGGTTTGAGCTGACAAAGGCTACAGAAACTCAGATAACCCCTCTGTACAATTATAGAGAGCAGAATAGCATCTCAGAATGTACAACACGTCAAACCTTGAGGCTCTCTGAGCTGTCTGAGCTTTCTGTTCTTGGCTGACAGAAGTGGAACCTGACGTGGTCTTCTGCTGTTGTAGCCCATTCACCTCAAGGTTCGATGTGTTGTGCATTCTGAGATACTATTCTGCTCACAACAATTGTACAGAGTGGTCAACTTGAACCAGTCTGGCCATTATCTGTTGACTTCTCTCTTCAACAAGGCGTTTCCATCAGCAGAACTTTTGCTTACTGTTTGTTTGTTTTTTTTGTTTTGTTTTTTTTTTTTTGCCACCATTTTGAGTAATTCTGGAGACTGCTGTGTGTGAAAATCCCAGGAAATCAGCAGTTACAGAAACACTCAAACCAGCTTGTCTAGCACCAACAATCATGCCACGGTCAATCACAGAGATCACTTTTTTCCCCATTCTGATGGTCGATATGAACATTTAAATGAAGCTCCTGTTGGGCCTCATGTATTCAGATAGAAGACAAAGGCAGGCCTAACACAGTTGTAAAACCTGACTGAGGCCCACACACAAAGTCATAAATCTTACTGATAAAAACTGTGCCAAAATCAAACAAAGGGAGTCCAAAACAGACTACAAATCCCATGAAGCCTTGCTCACTAAAGGATCGAACTCTCAACTCCTATTGGATGAGGCACACAACAGAACGCCCCTCAACCATGATGTCATCGGGAGTAGAAATACAGTACCTCTGAAATCCTTCCGGGAATTGCTTCCAGCAACTTTGCTCACTGTGTGTAGACACAGCTCATCACTGCTCTCAGGTGTGGCCTCGTGGCACAAAGAAGTAACATCCGACTTGAAACTGTGGCCATACAATCTCCATCTTGCTGGATGAGTTGAGATTACTCTGTGTTCCACCGAACATTCTAACGGATCTGAAGGAGACCGCCGAGCAATCCGCATCTTCATCCATTTGCCTGCAGAAGTGAAGAGAAAAGATTTCTCTTCCCTCTTCAATCAAGTTGACGTCGCTAATTTCTCCGCCAGCCTGCCAAGAATCAGCAGCCGTACCGCCCGCCGACAGAGCGAGGAAACGGCCTCCCGTCATCACCCGAGCCTCGAGGAACCGAGTTGGAGTTAAAGGATGGATGAACACACATTCTGCGTCCTCATACGATTCAAGTAAGAGGTTTACGTCTGGGCAGAGATAGAATATTATAATGTGTTATTCTTGTGTATCAAGGTTATTGCTTGCACAGTTTATGGACCGCCGAGTCTGCTCATTGTTGCTAATAATACTCAAGGTATTACAGTAATGTACTGTTATCACAAATGAGATCTGCTGTGTTGTAGTCCAACCACGTTGGACTGTTGTGTATTTCCGCCATCGCGGGTGAGACCGGCACACTGAGTTTATCCATTAAAGAACCAAAGACAGTGGGGCAGTTTACGAGCCATTCACCGCATCTCTAGTGATAAACTAACAGCTGTTTTCTCACCTACGATCGTGAAACCGGCTTTGGTGCCGCCACTTTATTCTCTCTCTCGTACTAACCACACACACGCACGCGACCCCTCACAATCATTCTCGCACACACTTTTGGCTAGTAGATAACTTTGTGATAAAGCTCAGCTTTGTCCCTAAGTTATCGTACAAGCGGAGACACGCGGTAAACTGGCAGACACCATTAACCGGCTTCTCTCCGCCCACATTCGCGGCCATATTCTCTGGCCAGAAATCTCGCGTGATGTACTCTCCACGAGAGTCACGTCCGCCATTTTGTGCACGTCACACCCTACAAACACACACACACACACACACCTACCTTCCTCTCATGTGTTATAGGCTTATTTTGGTTACCATATCTAATCATGTCACTGTTTAGTTTGTAGTTGTAAGTTGGAAGTTTATTGACTGCATTTTATTGATTATTAATTGATATTACTGCATAAATAAACTTTGTTATATTTCAAAGAGAAGTGTTTTGGTTTGTTTTGCATACACCTTTGTCAAATGCTGGCAGGGGATGTCAGTGCTCGGATTCAAGCCTTCATTGTTTCCTTCTGAATGTTCTCTTAAGAAAATCGACAATCTAATAATATCTGTTATACTGTCTGGTTATTAGTCCCTGATTCCAGGGTGGTGCCCCGGCAATATTAATCCTTATTAATATTCTATTGATTTTGATAATTGATAATTATCTTTGATGATTGTTGAATTTGAAGGATCAACAACTAGTGTTAATTCTAACCAATGTTCCATTGATTTTTAATAATTAATGATTATCTTTGATAATAATTAATATTCTATTGAACTTGATGGTTATCTTTGTTGATGTGAAGGATTAAAAGAGCTAACATTGATTCTAATCAATGTTCTATTGATTTTAATAATAGATAATTATCTTTGATAATTATTATTTATTGCTAATAACCAAACCCGCTCCTGAACATAGCGCACTACATTTACTGGAGCCCCGTATGAGGCTTTAATGAGTTAGATTCTATTATTTAATTTAAATATTAATTAATAACTAAAGAAATAATTATTTCTGATAGTAACACTGATCTAAACAACCAGTAGAACTTACACTCCTGACCTGTATCTGAATAATTGTATGCATTGCACTGCTGCCACACAATTGGCTGATTAAATAATCGCATGAATATTTAGATGTACAGGTGTGGTACAGCTGTGGTAGTGATCTCACTCATGTTTGAGACCCTGGCTCTCGACAGGTCTGTCTGGCATGCTTATTGTGCCAGAGGTACTGAAGAACTGCATCGAGCCGTACAACAGCGGAGGAACGAAAGATGCTCAACACCACAGATGGGCTGCTGGCACTGCCCTATCATCTGGCTGCTCCTCCCCCACATGCAACAGAGTGTGTGGCTCTCGGATCAGCCTCCACAACCGCATGAAGTGGCATCGCTGATGCCCTCCCCTAAAACCTACCCATCCCCTGGAGCAAGCATAATTATCGGATACAATGAACAGCTAAGAGATTTTTAATTATACATGTCTTAGCTACAGTCATAAATAATCAAGCAGTTTTCTTATTAGTCAACCTCACAGCTGAAGGACCATTAATATGTATTTCCTTAAATCTGATGATAGTACAAAAGTATTATTACAAGATCTTTCTAAATTTTATATGGCCAGAACTTTTAACGTGCAATTATATTAATTTGTAGTCATTTGTGTTTTGTATTAACAAGACGTTTCGAGGATTTTTTTTTTACGTTACAAACTGGTAATTACAAGGGTATTATGCTATAAATGTGGTTTATGAGGACATTTTTAGTGTCCCTATAATTCAAATCGCTTAAACATACTAAACAACGTTTTTTTGAAAATGTAAAAATGCAGTGAGTTTTTTCTGTGAGGGTTAGGGGATAGATTCTATAGTTCGTACTGTATAAAAATAATTGTCTATGGAGAGTCCTCATAAGGATACCAGCATCCATGTGTGTGTGTGTGTTTGTGTGTGTGTGTGTGTGTGTGTGTGTGTTTTCTAATCAGGGGCCCAGCTTGGAGAAACCACATAGAACCAATTGGCGAATGAAGAAACATCACAATGTTTAATTTTCTCTCTCCATCTCTGTGGTGGGGCATAAATCAGCTGGCCCTGTAACTGCGAAATCAATATTTTTATTCTATGGGTTATCAGTCCTCTAAGTGTAATCAAATGCTTAGTCCTTCGGAAGGAAATAAACTCTTAATTTTTCCCCTTTTTACATCAAAAACACAAATGGATTATATATATATATATATATTTATACAGAGCTCTAGAAAAAATTAAGAGACCACTGCAAAATTATCAGTTTCTCTGGATTTACTATTTATAGGTATGTGTTTGAGTAACAAATTTTACACAATAACTATTGCCCCTATATCTACATGATATCACTATAAACCCTCTGGGGGCCATTTACCCCAAGTGTGTGGTTAAAGGCCCCCTCGACAATTCTTTTTTCTTTAAGTTTAATCAAAACAACCTTCTGTCTTTTTTTTCACACAAATTATGTTGCTCCATCAATATTCATTATTTGTTTTTGTTTTTTTCAATCTTGATACACTCTGTGACCAGGAAAAAAGCTAATTTTCCTTAAGGTGTGCCTTTCGCCCTGTTGTATTGGGAATTATCTATCTGAATGTGAGTGAGTCAAAAGATAAAATAAACATCTCTTTTACTTTATTATTTATTTTTGCTGCATCTTTGATACATCAGTTACATTATTGCAATTAGGTATTTTGCACAACACATTTTTGTTTTCACACAGCTGTATTCTATGGAAAGGGCAAGAAGCAGAGGGCAGCATTAGGGCAAGAAAAAAAAAAAGAGTACACTATTGGCTTAACAATAAGGATGAGCTCAGCTTCTAAGAAAAAAAAAAAAGGGAAATTTAAAATGATTCACTCAGTTAGAGTGTGTTAGCTCCAAGTATTGAAATGTGTCCATTCATAAAAAGAAAGAAAGAAAGAAAGAAAGAAAGAAATAGATGAGAAATTGATACCTTTCAGAAAACTTTTTTTGGGGGGGAGACCATATTTATTTATTTATTTATTTATTTATTTACCATTTTATCCAAAAACCTCTGATTCAAGCTATTATTGCTAGTTGCTCAAAAGACAGACATTTGTTGTTTACATAATTATATATGTACTTTATACAGTAGTTGTGTAAATCAAATGTGGTATTTTCTTTTCCTTTATTCTTACTCTTTTCACATTTTATTCTCAATAGGAAAATGTGCATCACAGTTGATGTTACAACATAACCTTGTGTGTTATGCGATTTATCAATTTCTTTCACCTTTTTTCCCTTCTCAATAGGAAAATGGGCATCATAGTTGATGTCATAGCATGATCTTGAAACCCTGTTGTTTAGTATTGTTGTTGGCAGACTATCTGAAGCAATGAACTAGTTTTCCATGTAAATTGCAAATGTCATATTTACCATTTTACTTCTGAATTGCTTTCATATTTGTTTGCTGTGGAAAAAAAAAAAAAGTAAAACATGGTATTGCCAGTGTACTTTTTGTGTTTCTAACATGCTCCCCAAGGTCATTATTAGTATTGAGCGTAGGCTCAGGTTGAGTAACTAGGCCTTCCATTATGCCTGGGGAAGAGCCACATACTAAAGATAATGCTGTTTTTATTGGGGGCCCTTAGGTTTCAGAAATTTTGTAGGTAAGTTTGTTGATTGGAAATCAGAAATGCAACAGATGCTGCATGTTTAGTGCAGTACTAGTTCATTTTATGCAGTATCAGGTAGTTTAGAGGAAGAAGCACTTTTTTATATTATTTATTTATGTACTTATTTTTATTGTAAATTTATACCCAGGATTAAAAAAAAATTTTTGGTTAAAATGTATTATAACTTTTCTGTTTGTCATCTCATTTATTTCACACACACCATGCCTCACAATAAGAGCATTACAGTGCAAAGCCATAATAATGAGAGCATAACTAAACTAAGTCGACAGACCTAAATCTAGCAATTGGTTGGTTTTCCACTAAAATTTTAATCTCTTCGATGAGATTGCTGACATTTAATCTTCTGAAGTTGAAGATTAAAAAAACAAAATAATGTGATGTTAATTTTGACATGTTTAACATGTTGCATTTTAATCTCAATCTCATATTACTAATTTTTTATATGAAAGCTGTTTTGTGGACCAGAGTGGATCATGGTACCAAACGTAAGATTACCTTATTGTTCGCTTGCAATGGATTTGTGGCATGGTTCCAATGAGTGAGTAAGCAACCTGTACTCAGGTCCACACTTGTTCAGGAAGTAAAATAACTTGCATATGTGTTTTTGCTAATTTAAGCATGATAACATCATCAGTCGCACAAACACACATGTGCACCTTGAGTGACAGGCAGGGCAACATAAGCAGCGCTGCAAATAAAATGTGCCGAATGTTGCGAACCATTCAAAATTCGGCACAACACCGGGAGACAATCGCATTTGATTTCAGACTGCAGCAAATGTGCCCAGTATGAAAAAAAACCTATGACATCATCCTGGAGGGCGGAGATGTATTGTGAAGAGATCAGTTTGTTATGGGGTTGTGAGTTGTCCCTGTCCAGTAGAAAGAGCATACATTATGTCCAAAAAAAAATAGAAAAAGAAAAACTAGACTGTAATATCAGGAACGTGGCCTTACTCCTGGAGAATGTGTGGCCAGCCAACCTGCACAGTGGCAAGAAACACACACACAATAAAGAGAATGAAATAATACAACAATTATGATTATGAATTATCATGATTTATTAAAGTCATAAATCTTTATTTAGGAACCATAACTGTACATTAACGTATGTCACAAAATGTACATTTCCTGTCTGTTGACACCTTCTTCTACTTTACTAATGACAAAAATATTTTTCACATTTTGTCTCCAATAGGACAATGTGCATCAAAGTTGATGTAATAACATAGCTTTTAAACCCTATTATTTAGTGATTTTCCTGGCAGACTTTTGCAGCTTGTAACTAGTTTATTTTTTATTTGACAAAAAAAAATAAAAAATAAAATAAAAAATTAAATTACAATTATGTCTCTAATGCATTGTATGTGGTTCCCCTATGCTCCCCAAGGTCCTTTGTATTTGAGCTGGCTTAGGATATTGCCAACTTCTTTGGTGTAATGTGTTGACTGGAGTGTCTTTAAATGAACTTAAAGGTGTAATTTTAATCAATTAACACCATCTAAAAACAATCCTATATTCCATGCTTTACAAAAAAGTAAACTTTGGCTTTGTTAAGAAATAATTACTTACTTAATAATTAAGGTAATCCTTTTGGCTCCGTTTGGAGCTAGTTTTAAGATCTGTCTGAGGTGATCTAATCACAAGTGGTAAGACGAGACACATCGCCATTTATACCTAGTAATAAAAAGTGTCTCAAGTGGCCGCTTGTGTTGGGATTTTGAGGGAGGATCTCTGATTTCATGATTGCATACATCACTCACTGAGTTTGTGTGATATTGCATGTTAATAAAGCCCTAAAAAGTACACAAGACAAAGAAAACATGAAAAAATGGCACACTTTCTCGTGATTATATTTTAATTTTATAATCTAAGCACAAACATGATTTTTCAAGCAGAATTCTCGATTTTGTCTTGGAGGGCTCAGTAAGACTTGGGACTCTACGTGTTATGGTGCCTTTCAGTGTTGTCAGAACATCATTTTACTATTGCTCCAGGCTAATTATGGACATCACATGGCATTTAGAGCTCAGGTGATTGGCTAAAAATAGAAATGCCTTGATGTGAAACTTCATGCCCATGAGCGAAGATGTCGATTTAAAATTGCTTACTTTTGGCTGGTCCTGCTTCAGCCAAGCAACTGCCATTGAGATGAATGGGAATTCTAATGTATAACTTTCTCCAGGTAATATAGACCTTCTTGTAGGAGAGCACATGTTGTGTTCACAGTATGTGGAAAAAGGAGGGTTTGCTCAGTACTGACACCCTATTGACAGAACTGGAATTACAATGGTTCCACTAACAGGTGCTGTTAATATAAAAAAAAACTTTGTGCTTACAAGTGAGATTTCAATATACAGTACAGGATGTAGAGCAGCAAATCAGCCAAATTCATACCCCAATCCTTCATGACCCGAACAATGAGTTGATGGCTAATACACAGCCACTGTTTGCCAGCAAATCTTAGCCTTGTCTGTACTGACAGTTTTCTGCTGGCTTGACACCAGCTCATACTGTCGAAGTTTATCAAGACAACAAGGATATCAGCACTTTATTAAGTACTATGTGTCTATTTTGTGAACTCATTGTACCCTTAGAAACTGTGCATGAATAAAAAAAGGGCATTGAACTGCAGATTCAACTCAGTCTAGATGAAGAAGGAAACACCAAAGGACACTGCATTATCCTTCTGATTTAAGTTGTCCTGGCACTAGAGAATGGTGAGTCACAGTAAATACCTCAAATTGTATTGTCTGCAGTTAAGGATGGGATGCCAGCATTGGTAAAACTTTAAGTTAGAAAAAGAAAACTAAACCATTCTGCGAAAGAATATGTTATTCAGAGTAAGAGTTATGCACATTTAGACTGCATATTGGTTTGGGATTTGGAAACTGTCTTCTGGTTATGAGCACTGCTTAGGCATAAATGGCTGTTCTGATGACTTAAGAAAAGAGCAAAACCTTTTCCTTATAATATGGCTTTACTGATCTGAGTTACTACTCATCTGCTTTGGCTTATTTTGCATCTAAAGCAAGTTAATTTTGCTTGTTTTAGACAATCAAATTAGAGCATTGGGGTCACTAGCAAATTCAGTAAAACATCCAAATTAATTGAGGCAGGATCATTTATTCAATGACAGTTAAAGGCATGACTTGTTTCCTTGGATCTCTTTATGTCAAGTCAAGCTTGGCTTATGGAGTTATTCAAGTTTTTGCTTTAGTATTTAAATACAAAGAATGATACACTGACCATGAATGACAATGACTTCCAGGACTTGAAGTAAATGATACACAAACGTATTAAACTTTTTAATAAAATACTTATTAAATAGATTCCAGTTTGGCAAATTCAGTCCGACAACTAAGCCAGTTTTGTCTCTCAGTTGTTTTCCACATTGCACACTTTAAAAGCTGCACCAACTTTTGGAATTTAAAGGCAAAAAGCAGGCAAGGAGAGAAGAAAATACTTGCGGGAGTGGTGCCTGAAGCATGTGACCTTTTCGAGTCGTTCAGTGGAACTAAGTTGGCCATTACTGTTCACACTTCAATAATGAAATACCCCCTCAGACACCTGGAATAGGTGATTACAGTATATGATTATGATCACAGAAGAGTGAAGAGAAACTATACTTTTCCACCTTGACTAAGTGGCCATTGCTTTTTGAATTGTTTGAATGAGGGAAAAGTTAAAAATGTCAAGCATTTTGCAAGTTTAGAGAGTCCTGTTAATATTTATTGTTAAAATTAAATCATTTTCGAACATATTTTCTGTGGTCAGCAGTGAGTTTTTCATGGTTTGTAACAAAAGCATGTCCTGATTTGTCCTGGTGGCTGATTTACATGAAAAAAAAAAAAAAAAAAAAAAAATGGAATTATGAAGGAAAATATCCAGGTCATAGTGGCTCAGAATTTTCTGCGCAGAATAGAGAGAAGAGTTTTGCTGTCTAAAATGAATTTGCTACAGGTGACTCTTGCCATTTACACAAATCTAAAAAGTTCACTTCATAGCAGAAAAGTCAGTGTGGAAAAACTTTCTAGGATCATTGCTCTTTAATGGTAGCCTAAGGCAGCATTTTGTGGTTTGTTATTATTAAAAAGCTTATTATGGATTTTCCATTGAAAGATTCACTCTGGGAAATTTAGTGTTTGGCACACAAAGGTATTGAACTGAAGAAAAACTATAGTCGAATGATTGACAGGAGAACCAGGGTACCACTTAGAGTATGTGCAGAGTAAATGCAGAACACCTGAAAGGTCATAACTATTTATTTTTTCGAATGTTTTCCAATTTATAATTGTATGTTATGCAGTTTAATACTGTGGAATGAAGACTCTTTATAAAAAAAATAACTAACATTTTGCAATTTTGTCACAGTAGAAAAATAAAAAGGCCAAAGTGAGAATTCTCCCAATTCTTCCCAAAGTAATGACTGTAAGTGCTGTATTTTGATTCTAGAATACTAACGCAAAACAGGCAAAATGATGGTAATACTTCAGAAACATTTCTCTGTTTATGCTTTAGGCTCTTTGAATTCCAAAACACAATTGCTTTGAATTGATTCAGACACACAGTAAACAAACGCAGGGCCAATTTGTAATCCATGTAGGTGAGAAAATTATACTGTGATTGTAAATGGAGACACATTACATGACAATAAACAGCATTTTGCATTGGCTTGATTATCTAAAGTCTTTTTTTGATAGTTTTAAAATACAGCATAGAACAAACTCAGAGACCTCTGAATCCTAAAGCCAGATTTTTTTTTAAACAAGCTGGGTTTCAGGGCCTGGGTAGCTTAGCATGTACTGACACTGACCACCACCCCTGGAGTCGCAAGTTCGAATCCAGGGTGTGCTGAGTGACTCCAGCCAGGTCTCCTAAGCAACCAAATTGGCCCGGTTGCTAGGAAGGGTAGAATCACATGGGGTAACCTCCTAATGGTTGTGATTAGTGGTTCTTGCTCTCAATGGGATGTGTGGTAAATTGTGCGTGGATCGCGGAGAGTAGCATGAGCCTCCACATGTTAGTCTCGCGGTGTCATGCACATTGAGCCCCGTGATAAGATGCACGGACTGACTGTCTCAGAAGCAGAGGCAACTGAGACATGTCCTCTGCCACCCGGATTGAGGTGAATAACCGTGCCACCACAAGGACCTACTAAGTAGTGGGAATTGGGCATTCCAAATTGGGAGAAAATTAATTTTAAAAAGCTGGGTTTCCATCCACCTATTTTAATGTGAATTCTGGGATACTGCATAAATATATATTGCATAAACAATATATATATATATATATATATAAACACACTACCAGTCATAAGTTTTAAAACACTTGACTGAAATGTTTCTCATGATCTTAGAAATCTTTTAATCTGAAGGCGTATGCTTAAATGTTTGAAATTAGTTTTGTAGACAAAAATATAATTGTGCCACCATATTAATTTATTTCATTATAAATCTAAATTTAAATAATAATAATTTAAAAAAAAAATTGAAAATGAAATTGATGACTTGGACCAAATAATAAAGAAAAGCAGCCAATAAGTGCCCAACATAGATGGGAACTCCTTCAATACTGTTTAAAAAGCATCCCAGAGTGATACCTCAAGAAGTTGGTTGAGAAAATGTCAAGAGTACATTTCTGAAAATTCTAGGCAAAGGGTGAGTACTTTGAAGATGCTAAAATATAACACAGTTTTGATTTATTTTGGATTTTTAGTCACAACATAATTCCCATAATTCCATTTATGTTATCCCATAGTTTTAATGACTTTACTATTATTCTAAAATGTGAAAAAAAAATTATAATAAAGAATGACCGGTAGTGTGTATATATATATACAGCTCTGGAAAAAAATTAAGAGACCACTGCGAAATTATCAGTTTCTCTGGATTTAGGTATGTGTTTGAGTAAAATTAACATTTTTGTTTTATTCTATTAAGTACTGACAACATTTCTCCCAAATTCCAAATAAAAATATTGTCATTTAGAGCATTTATTTGCAGAAAATGACAACTGGTCAAAATAACAAAAAAGATGCAGTGTTTTCAGACCTCGAATAATGCAAAGAAAACAAGTTCATATTCATTTTTAAACAACACAATATTATTGTTTTAACTTTGGATGAGTTCAGAAATCAATATTTGGTGGAATAACCCTGATTTTCAATCACAGCTTTCATGCGTCTTGGCATGCTCTCTACCAGTCTTTCACATTGCTCTTGGGTGACATTATGCCACCCCTGGTGCAAAAAATCAAGCAGCTCATCTTTGTTTGATGGCTTGTGGCCATCCATCATCCAGTCTGGAGATTGGGCTGGCCATGACAGGGTATTGATCCGGTGGTCCTCCATCCACACCATGATTGACCTGGCTGTGTGGCATGGAGCATTGTCCTTCTGGAAAAAAAAAAAAAAAACGAGTTGCGGAACATTGTCAGAGCAGAAGGAAGCAAGTTTTCTTCCAGGATAACCTTATACATGGCTTGATTTATTCGTCCTTCACAAAGACAAATCTGCCCGATTCCAGCCTTGCTGAAGCACCCTCAGATCATCACAGATCCTCCACCCGGTCCTCTAATGGTTAGCCGGAGACCTGGAGAGGCCTTCAAGCCACAGTGTCTTGCACCCACTGTGAAATTTGGTGGAGGATCGGTGATGATCTGGGGGTGCTTCAGCAAGGCTGGAATCGGGCAGATTCATCTTTGTGGGACCTCCATGGATCTGACTTGTTGTTCTCATAGATGCTCAGTCAGATTGAGATCTGGGGAATTTGGAGGCCAAGTCAACACCTTGAACTCTTTGTCATGTTCCTCAAACCATACCTGAGCAATGTTTGCAGTGTGGCAGGGCGCATTATTCTGCTGAAAGAGGCCACTGCCATTAGGATATACCATTGCCCTGAAGGAGTGTATGTGGTCTGCAACAATTTTTAGGTAGGTGGTACGTGTCAAAGTAACATCCACATGAATGCCAGGACACAAAGTTTCCCAGAAGTACATTGCCCAGAGCATCACACTGCCTCCACCGGCCTGTCTTCTTCTGCATCCTGCTGCCATCTCTTCCCCAGGAAAATGACGCACACACACCCACGTGATCCACGTGATCTAAAAAAAAAATTTATTCATCAGACCAAGCCACTTTCTTCCATTGCTCCATGGTCCAGTTCTGACGCTCACGTGCCCATTGTAGGTACTTTCGGCAGTGGACAGGGGTCAGCATGGGCACTCTGACTGGTCTGCGGCTATACTGTGTGTTCTGACAACTTTCTATCATGGCCAGCATTAAGTTTTTCAGCAATTTGTGCTACAGTAGCTCTTCTGTGGGATCGGACCAGACGGGCTAGCCTTTGCTCCCCATGCGCATCAATGAGCCTTGGGCGCCCATGACCCTGTCGCCGGTTCACCTGTTGTCCTTCCTTGGACAACTTTTGGTAGGTATTAACCACTGCATACCAGGAACACCACACAAAACTTGCTGTTTTGGAGATGCTCTGACCTAGTCGTCTAGCCATCACAATGTAGCCCTTGTCAAAGTCACTCAGGTCCTTACACTTGCCCATTATTCCTGCTTCCAACACCTGAAATTTAAGAACTGACTGTTCATTTGCTGCCTAATATATCCCATCCCTTGGCAGGTGCCATTGTAACAAGACAATAAAGTGGTTTTATATATATATGCTTGAGGTGGATACATTTTTATTCAAAAAGAAAACATACGCAGAAACTACAATAGAAACACATTTTCCAATTAAATTCCTAGATGTGCATCAAAAAATCGAATTACAGTAATTCTTAAATGCGCATCATTTGACTTTGCCTCAACAAGTCACGTGACTTAATATTTTGTAATTTATAACTGGACAAACCAGTGGACCAATAGAATCACATATTATTGGATGGAAACCCAGTTATTGTTGTAACATTTGTCACAATAGCCAATTAAAGGCTTAACACAATAATCTAAATAATAGAAGCGAGAGCACAAATAACTAACCAACATTACAGCCATACAGGACAAAATCAGACCCAGAACAAAGAATCATGGGTTATAAACATACAAGTTGTTAATGGTTTAATAAGACTAATAAATAAGACACACCTGGAGAACAATTTATAAGAAGAACAGAAACTAAACAAGAAACACAAGACACCAGAAACTACAAAATCAAAGAGATGACAAAAATACTTCAAAGGACAAAAACGACAAAGGCTAATGAGTCAGAAACATGAGACAAAGTACTCAAAACCCTTTTCATGTGTTTACGGTTTCATATAGTTGTAGAGTGCATTGAGGTAAATGGATTTGGAATGCTGTCCATAAAGGAGGGGCTCGAGTTGTGGGCCCCTGTGCTTTAGCCTTTGTAAACCCATGCATTAATGTGCCCCTGTAGCTGGGAAGGTAGACGGATGTCCTAAGAATTGTGCAACATGATCACACATGAAATCGACCCCATTCTGTTGAATTAATAACAAACACCATCCCCCATCAGACATTTCTGAATCAATTCAATCGTGATTAAATGTCCCTCTGAGACATGAGTTCAGGTCCCATGGAAAACAGGAGTAATCGTGTTTACATAATCAATGGTGAGCGTGATTTGGATGTTGCATTTTCGCTCTAAAATTAAAGTTCAACTCCACTGATGATTAAGCTTTGGGTTGGGGTTTGGGTTGGGAGTATGGTTAATAAAATATGCATTCTGTTGACCCTCCCTCAATCTGCAAAAACACAACAGTCTCTAGTGTGTTTGTGTGTGCTTGCGCATGTCTTTAGATATGGGGTTTTAGAAAAAGAAGGCATCGCTAATTCATGGAAACACACACTGATGTAGAATCCTGTCACACATACAGATTTTTCCAGAAAATTACCTACAAATTTCAGGTTAGAGGTCATGTGTGAATACAACCTTTTTGAAAATTGCTCTGGCAATTTCCCTTAATGAGAAGTTGTATCATTACCTATAAATTTCCATACTGATGGTATGTGTGAACAGCACATGTGGTACATTTACCAGTAAAGGCAACCCAATGATTTTCCTGTAATTTACCTGGTTGCATGTGTGAATGGGTCTAGAATGATAAAACTTCTCATTAAGGGAAATTGCCAGATAAAAATTTACAAGTATTTTCAAAAAGGTCAGGCTCACACATGACCTCTAACCTGAAATTTTCAGGTAATTTTTTGGAAAAGGCTGTATGTGTGAAAGGGGCTAATGTTAAGGTATACAACCTTATAGTAAAATGTGACCAAAAAAAAAAAAAAAAAACCTGATTCAACAAGATTTCTATTAAGTCTAGGATTTCATACACCAGATGCACACCCTGATTCTATTTTAAAGGCTAAATCAGCTTGAATCAAATGTTCTTTCTGTATATTTTTTTTCTGTACATACCTCCAGTTAAAAACTCTTTAGTTTTAACAAAGCGTGGCCTGTAACCTTGATTTGCAACTTGCCGGTGACCTGAAACCATCCCAGAACACAGATTTATCACTTCATACATCACTTGATACTAGATTACTTGCACCAGTGACAAATGTTTATGGTAAAGAAATATGTGATATGATTTTGTGGGGGTACCCTTAACAGTTCATTTGTTACACGGTGTCCTGCTTGAGTGTGCAGGTGTGTGTGAGTTGTATGTTTATACTGACTTCCTTCTGCATGCATCTGTGCACGTGTGTCAGGTAGATGCAGCCTGCATGCTCTACTTGCGTAAAGCATTTTTGTGTATACATCTGTCGATTTTTGTGTATACATAAACATGGGATGACTGTGTGAGCAGAAGGGAAGCCTACATAAGGACAGAGTTGGGCATAAGGTGTCTCAGACAACTTGGGATGGAGAAAGAGTGAGTGATAGAGAAAGAGAGAGTAACAGAGTGTGAAACAGTTAGGCACTTAAGGAGGGACACAGTTTATTAATGAGTAACATAGATGTGTTCATTTCCAATTTCCTGCTTTAGCTGATATTTATAAAAAGGGAAAGTGAGAATAGGACCACAAGCAGGTGAACGAGACACGGGAAGAGAGAGAGAGAGAGAGCAAGATTCAAAGGATTTCATCCATGATTTTTCAACATCAGCTTGCCTGATTTCTGAATAACAGAAGAGCACCTTCAATAGCAGGTAAGCTAAACACTAAACAGGTCTGTTATCACTCTAGATTAAAATAATAATAATAATAATAATAATAATAATAATAATAATAATAATTTTAATAAAAAAGGATAGTTAACTGATTTTTAAGTTTTTTATTATATTTAAGTTTTTTATGTTGACTGGTGATATGGGTTTGGAAGAACATGTGGGTGGACAATTTTGTTTATTTTTGGGTGAACTATCCTTTTAACATGATCACAAGTGAGCTGTAAAGAAGACAGCCATCTTCACTCATGTCTGGTCATCTGTGAATCTTTATATTAGACGTTCTCATCTAATATACAGTCCGGTTCACTCATCAGCACCAATATTCCTCAAGGTATTTCGGGAACATTACATTAATAAATCGGCACAGCAGATGACTGGCTGTGGATGGGAACTGCCGGTGCTTCTGGCCGGGCTGAACAGTTGCTATTCTGCTGTATAAATGAGCTTTGGAACAGAGTTGATGTGTATTCTAATAGACTCTACATTAAACATTAAGCACACTCCAGAGATGAAACAAATGGGTTGAGAGTGAACTGAACACCACTCAGCCCCTCATAAACGACAGATAAACAGGGATTACCTTCAGCTGACTGTCCTGAACACAGTACCATGCAATGCCTGCATTTACCAATGCTTTTATTTACTGTTGTAATTAAGTACAAAGAAACATCCAGAATGTGGCCATAAATCAAAGCCAGCAGTGAACTGAGAGGCCATGACAAGTGCACTCTGGTGCAAGGCAAATTCTTTCACAATTACACAATTGCTTGAATTCCCTGCCAGCTCAAGGCTTGTTGTTTTAACTCATTTGCACTTATTCTTGTACTCACAGCTGATTTTAAGAGCAGAATTTTTTTATCTCTCTTTTCTTTTTTTTCTTTTTCTTTTTTTTTTAAATGAGGAGAGGCAAAATCAATTGAAGATGAAACACCATTGTGACCATATTTTAATATCTCAGCCATTGTGCTAATTTGTATTGCAGTGTTATTTTTATGTCATGTAGGCATTATTTTACTAAACGCTGGCATACAGTTGTGCTCAAAAGTTTGCATACCCTTGGAGAATTGGTAACAGAACTGGAGCAGGCAAAACACATTTATTTTATTTCTTATGGGATTCATATTCAACTGTAGGTTATAACAGAATGGCACAATCATAAAACAAAACATGGCAACAAAGAAAAAAATGAAATGACCCCTGTTCAAAAGTCTGCATACCCTTAGTTCTTAATGCTGTGTATTGCCCCCTTTAGCATCAATGACAGCGTGCAGTCTTTTGTAATAGTTGTCTATGAGGCCCCAGATTCTTGCAGGTGGTATAGCTGCCCATTCGTCATGGCAAAATGCCTCCAGGTCATGCAAAGTCTTTAGTCATCTTGCACGAACCGCACGTTTGAGATCTCCCCAGAGTGGCTCGATGATATTAAGGTCAGGAGACTGTGATGGCCACTCTAGAACCTTCACCTTTTTCTGCTGTAACCACAGGAGGGTCAACTTGGCCTTGTGCTTTGGGTGTGAGAAATTAACCTTTAATTGCCATTTAAACCTGTGTGTGTCACCTTGTGTGTCTGTAACAAGGCCAAACATTCAAGGGTATGTAAACTTTTGATCAGGGCCATTTGGATGATTTCTGTTATCATTATGATTTAAAAAGGAGCCAAACAACTATGTGATGATAAATGGCTTCATATGATCACTATCCTTAAATAAAGACATTTTTTTGCATGATCAGTCATATTTTCAAAATCAGTGCCAAAATGTCACAATTTCTGCCAGGGTATGCAAACATTTGAGCACAACTGTAAGTAATTTTGAAAGACTTTTTACTTGCTTTCTATGGTCATTTACTAATATTTATACTGAAGGTGTCACGTTAAGAAACAAATTTGGGATATATATATAAAAGGTATTGTTATATCACCAATGTGCAATTATTACTGACAAAATTTTGTCCTGGCCTGTGGTCCATGAGGAATTTTTATGGATTACGTTATGCCCTTAAATACCTACAAATGAGCAGTTTTTTTTTTTTTTTTTTTTTTTTTATGACCATTTTTTCATATATTGAGAAAAAGACATATCTTATCTGTACAGAGCAGTAAAATCTGTTGTATTTATATACACAAGATTACTGAAGAAAGCCACTCGGACAAGAATATAATGTTACATTGCAGCCACACAATCCCTTTGCTAATTTCATTTAAACTAACTTGTGCAGTGTGGCGTGCAGAAATCATGGCAAGCTCATGATGCTAACATCAACATTACATGCATTTGACCTAATGCAGTACTTTGGGATTTTGTGAAATGTGCAAGTTTGTGGTTAGCAGAGGGTTTGTTATAGATGTTTTGGCTAGTGACTTGATGATTTTAGCATGGAATCTATGGTTTTCTGCATAGCAATTCAGGAATTGGCTAATGTTATCTGAAATGGCCCAGTTGAAAGAGTTGGACATTATCATTGTTTACAGTATGCCAAATCTGAAATGGCCTAAAGTGTTTTTGCACGTACAGTATGTGGATGGATTTGGCATAGGGTGTCCTATCTCATGCATAACAATGCCCAATGTTTATCCCTAAATACTCTTGTATGTGGTGCAGCACATTCTCCATCACCTTTTGCAACACTATATCAACCTCTCCAAATAAATTGTAGCTCTTTAGACGTTCACACTGAAACCTCAGTCAACATTGTTTGTGTTTTGTATTACAGTGTGTCCTGATTTGCTTCTAGTCTTATTAACAGACCTTTGCGTGAAGTTGAACAATGTTTTATAAAGTATACCTCCACTTTCACAGTGCTTAAACAGATTAACTTAAAATAACCCTTTATTCTCTCCCCAGATTGACAGACCCTCAAAATGACGTGTTCCTTGAGAGAGCAGCTAAAAGAATACTTTGCAGAACGGCGTGTTCGCAAAAACCGCCTGGTGACTAAAGATGGCCGCTGCAACATTGAGTATGGCAACATTATGCATCGCAACCGCTTTGCCTACATTCTAGACATATGGACCACCTTCGTGGAGACTCGATGGCGGTTTGTCATCCTGTACTTTGTGGCTTCATTCACTCTCAGCTGGTTCATCTTCGGTCTCGTCTGGTACTGGATTGCCAAAGACAATGGTGACCTAACATGGCAGAATCCTCCACAGGATCACGTACCATGTGTAATAAATGTCCAAGGCCTGACCGCGGCCTTCCTCTTCTCATTAGAGACCCAGACCACCATCGGCTATGGTTATCGAGCCATCACCCCCCTTTGCCCTGGAGCTGTCGCCCTCATTGTAATTCAGTGTCTTATTGGTGCCATCATCAACTGCTTCTGGTGTGGAGTGATCATGACAAAGATCGCCCTACCCAAAAAGAGAGCCAAGACCATAACATTCAGTGAGTCTGCAGTTATCTGCCCGAAGAAAGGGACCCTCTGCCTTCAGATTCGCGTGGCCAACCTACGAAAGACCCTGATGATCGGCAGCCAAATTTACGGCAAGCTGCTGAGAACAACAGTAGCTCCTGAGGGTGAGACCGTCATCATGGACCAGGTCAGCATTGACTTTATGGTGGATGCCGGCAAGGACAACCTGTTCTTTGTATGCCCATTGACCCTATACCATGTCATTGATAAAACAAGTCCATTCTTTGATATGGCAGTGGACACTCTGCATCAGCAAGAGTTTGAGCTTGTGGTCTTCCTGGATGGCGTGGCTGAGTCCACTAGCTCCTCTTGCCAGGTCAGGACTTCCTACATACCTCAGGAGATCATGTGGGGTTACGACTTCCTCCCTATAATCTCCCGGGGCAAAGAGGGGAAATACCGTGTGGACTTTTCCAACTTTGCCAAAGTGGTGGCCGTACCAACCGCTCATTGTGCCTACTGCTACCACAATGAGCCAGGGCATCATCACTATTCGAGAAATGGCATCGATAACCAGGGCTTTGAGGTGATTGATATTGGCGAAGTGCCCAGCAGTACCAAAATGTAGCACTGGTTTTCAGAATCTATAGCTGTTGGAATGACATGTATCTGTATGATGTCACCATCTTGCACTATAAGAAGGACTGGACACTGACAGACTCTGGTGCCTTATGCTTACTGCAAATGCAAGCAGGGGCGAGCCGCCATATACCCCATTGTTTAAGAAAACCTGCAAAATGATGAAAGTTGAGAGGCTAAAAACAGACTGGCAAAACCAAACTACTGAAAAGAATAGAAAATTGCTGCAAAAATGTATAATTTCTATGTTAAATAACATTCATTCAACTGTGTCAGATTATTGCCTGAAAGTGTGATACACAAAGCCAAGTGTCATGTCTGACTTGTGAAATGCACAGCTAGACTTCCATTTAAACTTTAAGTAAAACAATATTCCTTTCCCTTTTGTCCCCATAATATGAGAAGGATAAAAGTGTGAATTATCATTGATTTGAAGGTGAAATTAGAGCTTCTGTGTTGTGGTCATTGCCCTGAGAGTAGGAATATAAAGTGGAGGTTTATTAATATGAGATTGATTTATATTATCTGAAGATGAGTTCAAATGCCAATGCCTCAGCAAAAGTCTGTATTTCTACAGCTGTTTTATGCTATGAATTATATTGGAATGGTGTATTATTTTGTAAATTAATAGAAATTGTTAAAATTGTAAAATTGAATGTGTAAATATCATTTGTACTTTGTAAATATTAGTTTTTTACACAAATAAATATATATTAAATAATTGCATTTCTTGGGTGTATTTGTATGTCATGATAAAATCTTTATGGAAAAACTTGTCAATTATTGACAAACTGAATTTTCCTGCAGTAACAGTTAAAAGTTACCACACGAGGGCGCACAAGACAAAGCTATGAATACCCACGACTGCGAGCTACAGTAGAAGACACTCTTAGCTGGACAACATTTCTGATGTTTTATGGTTGATTGCTGTAGGCCTATAATATGCAATGCAGACAATACAGTAAAAATCTAGTATTTTTGTATGATTCCTTCTGTCCATTCCAAGTTCCAGGCTCGCAGTCAGACAACTGGCCGCTAATGTACAGTAGATCCCTGCACAAAAGTCTCATCATACAAAATAAAAATGAGTCATTGCTCTGCAATTAACTGTGCTGGCTTCTTGGAAATTCGTGCGTGCATGCGTGTGTGTGTGTGAAATGGTGATGTGTTACGGAATTCTGAGACTGTAGCCCTTGGACTCACTACTTGAGATGCCAAATAATGAAGAGGCCTTTACAATATATTTGATATAGGATTAAGATAGTACCCTGAGGAGCTTTTACTGCAAATATATTGTGACAGAAGAGCTTATCTGAATAATTCTCATCATTTTTAATAAGCATGCCAGCCCAGGTTGTTGAATGAGTTTATCCACAGTCGCTCTTGATAATAGAGTTCAGTTCAGTTCAGTTGTTTTTTCTTCACATCTCAGGATTTTTAGTGATGGTTTAATGATGTAATCTTTTCCTCAACACAAAATCTAAAAATAAATAACACTATACAGACATGTCATGACATCTGTTATCACAGTGGTTTACAGTATGATCAATCAGTACTGGATTAGATGAAAGTCATGCAGTCTAGACCATCAGACTAATTTAATATTTGAGTGAAAAAAGTTGAGGCAAAGATGATGACATTAATTTACAAATCATCTACCGGTTAGTCAGCTAGTTTAGCCATTTAGAATGCTACGCTTTTTACATAGCATCACTGCAAATTCAATTACAATGTTAATATATTTTGAGTAGTGAGAAGCATTGACCAAATGACTGATAGCAAAAAGTTATCTGGAGAGCTTCTTTAATGTAAAAACATTTATTTAGTCACATTTTGCCTATGAAACAAACCCCTTTTTTACAAAAGGTAATACTTAATAAATTGCAGAAACAACAAAATTAACAAAAACGATTAATTGCAATATTTCTTATTTTTTATATATATATATATATATATATATATATAGTCTTAAATTTAATATCCAAAATACATTGCATACTGTATATAAAATAACACAATTCCTTCATATCTGACAATGATCCCTTATAGAGATGAACTGGTGGAAATCATCTTTTACCTTAATGCTCTTAAGTACACAAAGGGGAATTGCTTGCATGGAACTGACACTGGTATAACACTGCCCAATCAAGTTTAGGCACACGCAAAGTTTGGCTTTAAGGCATTTGGCATTACAAGAACTGTTATTTTTGCACTTTGGAAAACCCTGATTTATGTAAAACCGATTGTCACTTAGCATAATGTTTTGGTAAGGCATTTGCTTTTAAGGAATAAAAAATACATATCAAAATAACTTTCTTATTATCATGGCAAGTAAGACTTTAGAAAAAAGCATTTTCCGAAAAATACAAGAAAACATTCACAAACGTATTGCCCATATGTACAGATACAAAATACCTACGTAGTACAAACTTCCTTCAGTAACTGATAAAACAAAAAAAAAAAAACAAAAAAAAAAACGTTTGCATTTTGAGCGAGGTCAACTCGTATTAAAGTATGATTTTTAACACTGTCACATATGAAAATAGCTCTGCATAATTTATACAGTAAGACGCTTTTAATGCCTAGTTGACCTTTGATCAAAATAATACTAGCAAATAGGTCTGACAAACGCACAGCGTTTGCGAATCTCTGGTTTCAACGTTTTGTGTTGCTGTTTTAACTGTTTATATGTTTACTTTTTTTTTTTTCTTTCAAAGAGGTACTTTGCATGATGCCCACATTCAGTTGTTCAGCAATCCAAGAATCTATTCAAGAGTTTTAAGACATAGGAATGTATATTAATTACATATGAACTAAAATAACACTTGGCTATAGATTGGCAATTTTGAGATGAAATGAAATGAATTTTCCCTGGCCAATGAGGGGGGCACAAACAGGAATCCCCCCAGCAGGAAAGTGAGCATTAATTGAAAGCAAGTTAAAGCTGCATTAGAAATTTAGGACAGATTTAAATTAATCTATCATTTACAGAGCATTCACATCAACACCATCTTGGTCATCAGCATAAAAGAGTGCTAAAGGTGAATAAGTGATTTTAGCTTGAGCCAGCTAGCCTGAGAAGCTCCTTTTAAACAATCATCCGCCACGTCCTCCAGTTTGGAGAATAACTGACGGGTGAATGCCAACATTTTTCCAGTTGCCAGATTTGCTTTAGTAAGAAAGTTTCAGTCACAACTTAAAAAGATAAATTCATGTAACCAAGGTGGGTTTAGACAAAATCCAAAGAGAAGGATGGACTAGGTCCAAACAGATAAGCACTCAATTCACAATTGCATTAACACACAGGGAGAGTTTACAGTGATTAGTTTTTTCGGTCATTGACCGACTTTATAACTGTGGTCTTTATTTGGTAGAAGGGGACTCTGGTCCATTGGTACAGCTTTTGGGAGTAGAAAGGTACAATGACATTTAGAAACACGCACACACTCTCCAAAGCAAACATCAAAGAAGATGTTGTTTGTTCTTTGAATAAGTAGTACTCCATTTTATAGAGGATCAGCCATTTTTTGGTCTGTTTTTCTTCTCTCTGCTTACTTTCTCTGTCTTTCCAGCTTCTTCCAACATTTTCTTCATTGTACAAATTTTTGACAGGCCTCTCCAAAAAAAAAAAAAAAAAAAAAAAATCTTCCCCTTTCCAGCTTCCTTGTCTTCCATATCCAGGTCCTTTTGTCTTCCCTCCAAATGCAGTTCAAGTTTTGGCATGTAGGGAGCAGGGTGAGAGGTGAAGGGCATTAGTAGTAACTGCCTAGGTGGGAAGGCACATGAGAACTGGAATGACGTGGAACGCTTGGATTAGGATAAATCCCCCCTGTTGGAGAGCTCCAGTATGGGGTGGTGGGGCCAAAAAAATTGGAGGATGTGACAGGCATGGAGGGGGGATGTGGTGAAACAAAGTTGACCTTCTGCTGGTGGGCGTGGTAGCTAGGTACATATGGCAGATCGGTTGGGTACTTGTACATGGTAGACTCGGTTGGATGGGGCTGCAAGGCCTGAGCAATGCCATGGAAGTCAAACTTATAGGCATAACGTTTGCCGTGAACTTTGGTCATGATGTTTTTGTCATAGTAGTAGCGAAGGGCGCGGCTTAGTTTGTCATAGTTCATGTTGGGCTTGCTCTTGCGTTCCCCCCAGCGACGCGCTACTTCGTCAGGGTCTGTCATCTTAAACTCTCCGTTGGTCCCCTCCCAGGTGATGCAGCCAGCATTGGCACTGTCAGAGAGAAGTTCTAGCAAGAACTGCCACAGCTGAATCTGACCTGAACCTGGACAACGAGACATCAGGGGAATTTTACTCAAATCTAAAGACTGATGAGGTCAACTTAAAAGGAATGTTCTGGGTTCAACACAAGTTAAGCTCAATTGACAGCATTTGTTGCATAATGTTGATTACCACAAAAAAAAAAAAAAAAAAAAAAAATTCAACTTGACCCTTGGTTATCAAAATAAAAATGATTGCACTTATAGTAAGACACTTACAATAGAAGTGAATGGGGCCAGTCCATAAACTCTAAAATACACACAGTTTCAAAAATATAACCACAAGATTTAAACATTATTCGTGTTAACGTGATTTTAGTTTGAAACAATTTCTTGCTAACCTTATCTGTGTAAAGTTATATCCAATTTTACAACTTCGTTGCCATTATGGCATAATACCTGTAAACTCTGTAACCTGGTAAATGTTGTAATGCCGATAAATCCCTATTTTTGTATCACACTAAAATCTTGTGGCTATACTTTTTAAACAATGTGCATTTTAACTGTTGGACTGGTCCCAATCACTTCTACTGTAAGTGCCTTGTTGAAATATTTGCTTTTTTAACGAGGGACCAGTGGAAATTTTTTATTTTTTTATTTTAAGTAATCAATGTTATGCCACAAATACTGTCAATTGAGCCTAACTTGAATTGAATCTGGGACATTTCCCTATTTTAGGTATCTCAGATATGTTGTTGAAATACTGTAAGCCATTTTGTTGTTACCTGGGTTGGCGAGTCGACTGCTGGTGGGACCTAATATCTGGTAAGGGTCTATGGGAAAAGAGAAATTAGTCTGTATGTTATCATTTTGTTACCCTTACCATGTTACCATTACCATGTTCTCATTACTTGAGTTCAGCTCCCGTAGCTAAACAGAGCATAGCACTTCCAATGCCAAAAGACATTGGTTCAATTCACAGGGAATGCTTGGACTAAAAAATGTTATACCTCACATGCACTATAAGTTGCTTTGGATAAAAGTGTCTGCCAAATGCATAAATTTAATTAATGTTTGGATGAGCATGCATGCTTGTGGCACAGAATTCCTGGTTACCTGGCTGAGGCCGAGCCTGCTCAGTGCTCTTGGACGCATTCTGAGAGACCACTGTCGGAGAGCCTGAGAAATGGAAAGAAAGAAAGGGAAAGCGACATAAAAGAGAGAAAAAGGCGAGAAAAAAAGTTAAGCACATTCGTCTGGGTGAGCAGACACATCAGTCCTGGTCCAAAGAAAATGGGGATTTGCTGGCCAAACTGCTGAGTACTTAATGGGCCTCTTCAGTTCCCTGTGTCCCTAAACTAAAGACTGACATTATGTGGCAGGGTTGATTCTCTATCATTACTGTAAAGGTTAAAGTACAAATCCCACAGATTCAATATAAAAGTCTGATAGAAAAAAAACAACAACAAAAAAACAAGATCAACTTTTGGCAGCTGTTGCCATGACACTCACCTTTGCCACTGTGCATGCTGTTTGACCAGCCTGCCCTCCGTACAGCATCATAAGACGCATCTGGAGAATATATATGTAATTATTTAGTACATTTTAGTAACCTTGATATTTCATGAGTAACTGGAATTCTTCTATTATTTGTCCAAAATCAATTTCAAATGATACATTTACACTTGGAACTCACACAAACACAAATTATGTGAATTTAGAGTTTATCATTCATCCTTCTACAGTATATTGTAGTTAAAAGCATAGCTGACCCTAACTGCTGAGCTAATGCTTTTTCTTGAGTTAATTGATTTTCTTGCCCTTTCCATAAAACTAAGCTGTACACATTTTCTTTGGAACACATGAAACAGAAATGATAATTGTGTTGCTCAATTGCATAAATACAATTATATTATCATGAATACTTTCAAATAAATAACTAATATAACTGATCTATTAACAACATCTATTTATTTTTTTAAAGATCCAGAAAACAAAAGAGATGAATAAGAAATGTACAGAAATGTGTTTTTAGTGCAGTTTGAGGAACCTTCGTCATGTGTCCTAAAATCAGCATTTTCTTGTTTCTTTCTTCTTTTTTTTTTTTTTTTTTTTTTTTGTTGTTTCCAACAATTCATAAAGATAATGGATTTCTGTGAGCCCACTATAAAACCTGAATAGGACCCAACAGTTCTGCAACTATGACATAACACTGCCCTCTGCTGGTGATTAAGGTTGAAATCTTATCCAAGCTGTGGGTGGAACTATTAGACATTAACCTCTAAGGACAAAGAAAAATGTTTAGTTTGGAAAGTGCTGATAGAACTACATGGCCCACGTTTCAAAATCACAACAATATCTCCAGTCAGCGTTTCTCAGCAAAAGCAGTATCCAAGAAAAAGTAAGATGCTAATCTCTAAAAGCATCTTAAACCTACTGCACAAAAAGTGAGAAAGAGCAAGACTTTCATTGCTCCTGGTTTACATTAAATCAAATAGAGCAGCACTTAACTGAGCAGACATAAGAATTGCATCTAAAGACATTAATCATCAAAGACCTAAGTATTCAGCACAATGTGATACAGTTTCAATGTTTCAATCTGTTTCCTTTTTAGTTTTTTTCTAGATTCATGAAAAAGTTCACCCCAAAATGAAAATTCTTTCATTATTTACTCACCCTCATGTAATTTCAAACCCTTATGCTTATCCATGGAACACAACAGGATCATTTTTCAAGAATAATTCACAGCTATGTTCCATACAATGACAGTTTAAAGTGACGACATCTGTCCAGCTCCAAAAACAACATAAAAACATTATAATACTAGCAAGTAAAGCTCAGCAAGTAAAGACGTTGACTACGACCCCTGCAATCGTGGGTTTGAATCAAGGGCGAGCTGAGTGACTCCAGTCAGGTCTCCTAAGCAACCAAATTGGCCCAGTTGCTAGGGAGTGTAGAATCACATGGGGTAACCTCCTTGTGGTCCCTATAATGTGCGGTTCTCGCTCTCTGTGGGGCGCGTGGTGAGTTGTGCATTTATGCCACGGAGAATATCGTGAAGCCTCCACACGTGTTACATCTCTGCGGTAATGCGTTCAACATGCCACGTGATAAGATGCGCGGATTGGCGGTCTCAGATATGGAGGTAACTGAGATTCATCCTCTGCCACCCAGATTGAGGTGAGTCACTATGCTACCACGAGGACTTTGGGAATTGGGCATTCCAAATTGGGGAGGGAAAAAAAAGTCTATTCCAAGTCTTCTGTAGCAATATGATAACTTTGTGTGAGGGACAGAACAAAATTTAAGCCGTACTCAACAAAAATCTTCCCTCCACTGCAGCTCAAATCAAATATGGCACCGTTAGACATACACATTTGATTTCACAGCATCGAAGAAGGGCCTACATTTCCATCCTTTGTCACACAAAGCTATCCAATGGCTTTAGAGAACTTTGAATATACAGCACATGAGTCATATGAATTACTTTTACGGTGCTTTAGTGGTGTTTATTTGTCTTATTCGGACCTTGACATCCAGGCCACAATATGAATGGAAAAGAGCTAGGTACATTTTCTTTCATTTTCTCCTTTGGTGTTCCACAGATGAAATAACAGCATATGGATTTGGAACACGTAAATAATTACAAAATGTACATTTTTGGGTGAACTATTCCTTAAATGTTCAATTCAGATTATTTTCACAATAAATATTGAAACGGCTACACCACCATACCATCAAAAAGCAAGAGCACTAGGGACTAGACACAATGACATTCTGCATTAAAGGAATTAATGAACACAATGATTTCAGGAAACATTAGGCAAACCAACAGTAGTCTCATGACAACACATGAGATATGACTTATTCATACGAAATGGTAAAATCACAAGAAATCATATGACTCGACTGATGTTTTATTTCTTTATAGTACACAAAAGTTATTTTTCTATTAAAATCTCGATTCGATTTAGGGTTTAGGTAAGGGTTTAGACTTAATGGTTAGAGGTTAAACTTGGGAAAAACCATAATAACAAATGAATAATGTTCTTTGGTTTGTTTATGAGAGTACAAGTCATCTGTTTTTGTATGAGCTAACTCGTAAAAAATCTTACGATTTCACTGTGTCATACTAATTATTACCACTTGTCATGAGACCAGGTTGAGCAAACATTGCTTTCCATTTAATGTTACTCTTTTAAATCTTCTATCATCCTCTGTTTTAAAAAACTCACTCTTTCTCTCTAACGATGTTTCATCCCTCACTCTCTCAATGTCTGTCAGATCTGATCTGGAGACCGGGCCAAAGAAAAAGAGAGAGAGAGTCCTGAGAGAGTTACATTTCCTGCCTGCCGAGTCTGCTCACACAACCTCTCTTTGTTTTACTGGCCTTTTTTCCCTCGTTTTTTCATTCCCCTCTGCCATGAAAAAATACACAGCAGCAAGGACGAGAAGAGGGGTCACAAACCGATGGGGAGAACGGAGAAGAAAGAGAGAGTGAGGGAGTGAGAGAGAGAGAGAGAGAGAGAGAGAGAGATGGAGAAAGAGAGAGAGAGCAGACGGAACACATCATCGGAATTTAAAAAGAAAACAATGGTGGTGGCCATTGCTACTGTCTGATAGAGCTAAGGAACTTGTAGAGGAGCGAAGCTCCACTCTTTTGAAACATAACAGTGAGAAAGACTGACGGATATGGCCACCAGCTCTCAAATGTAAAATTATGTAGGGAAGGGCAGTGGGGCCCATAATCCTAATTTAATAACATCAGAACTCAACTGCAAAACAAGATACAGGCGTGCATCTGGGATATGGATAAAACTGGTCAAATGCTTCTTTAAAATTTCTCCTAGCCTGATTAAGTGTCCATAATTTTGTTTTGCTTCACAGTCAGTAATGTACAATATGCATCACTATTTTATTCCATAAAGACCCAATGCAGAAAACGTGAGTATTATCTTGCTTAAACAACTGTGTTCGGTGCATTGCTCAGAGATCTAAGCTTCTCCCTGCTCTGCTTTGCTTTGGGTGTGGTGTCTTCTCAAGAGACCAAGCTGCAGCTATCCTAGTCAAAACAAGATCCTGGCCCAGCCAGTTGTCTAGACTAGCTCAGTTTTAAAACTGTATGCTCAAAAGTTAAGTGTTTATAGGCATTTTTCACCAAAAGAAGATCTGTAAGATTCTATTATGAACAGTTTTGTCTAAGGCTGGTCATGTTTGTTAATTTTATCAGTTATTAACATAACATCTAAATGTAGAAATGTGAATGTTTTAGGTTCCAAAAATACTGTGATTGTACTGACTGTCATTCATAGGGTACTAAAGACAAGATCGTTAGTTTAGATCAGTGTAATATAATAATAATTGTTAATACAGAGAATTAATCTGTATTAAACTTTACCTACATGTGGGAAATTGGTCTAAAAACTAATGACATAAGATGAAAGATTAAGCCCATAAATCATCCTATCAAGATCTTAATCTTCTACGGAAAGATGCAGAGCTGTTAAATGGACACTATTTTGACAGTTTTAGTATGTGTGCTTTCTTGGATTAAACTCAAGACTCAAGGGGAGGTTTATGGATCACAAACTAAAGTAAATATCATATCCAGTGACATTTGTACACTGAAAGAAGGCATTCATTTAATAATTTGTTTTCCCTGTTGAAAAAACTAGCATTGCTTTTGTGTACTATGGAACAATGAAACATCGGATATGGGACTAGAAGAGGGAAGCATATTTCAGGTTATTGACATGCATCAGTTAATTGTATTGCATAAATATATATATATATAAAAAAGTATAAAATGAGTAACCAAATTTGTGCACTATTTTTGTTTTTCCTTTCATTAAATAGTGTTGGACAGAAGGCTAAAATTTCATGACTGGTTTGCATCGATTTGAAATTCTGTTTGTTGTTTGGTTGGTTTCTATGGGAAGAAAAGTCGTACAATATACTACATTTCTGCCATGACAAAATAATTATTATGAGTTGTCATGAGTCTATGTTGGTTTTGGATACTATTCCCCAGCATAGGATGCTGGTGTCCATAGCAGGCTTTTAACTATTGCAACTTAACAAGCAAGCCTCCCTTGGTCAACCGGCTTCATCAGAAAGACCATGCTAGTTGACACGCATTTTTTGCTGGTGAACAACATGGCTATGATGGTCCACCAGCTAGACCAGCACCAAACCAGCACAGACCAGCATGGAAAATGGTAATACCAGTGTATATGCTCTTATACAGATACCTTTTAATGAAGCTTTTCTCTTCTTGGACTGTCCATCACATTGCATATACTCTGTACAGTGCTATACTATGACTGACAACTGTGAGAAGGGGTCAAAGGTCTTACAGCCCTCTCAGCATTATCTTATCTCCAAGCCCACTGTACTAATGACCCTAATATGTGTCTCTCAGTATAGAACAGGTGGTCTGACTTCTGGCTTTTATCAGGATAGCCAATCCTCTGGTCTTACCCAGATAGCACTTCTCTCAGGAGCTCATGGCTATCACTGTTATTGCAGCCCTGTGCTTTCTGAAGTGGGAATGCCCAAAGTGGTCAATTCTCCAGAGAGATTGTCAAATGTTTACTTAAATGGTTTATGGAAACTGATTTTCTTGATGAGTTTGGAGCTTGATTTAATGTGGATGCTTATCTTGTGTCATCAGTAGAAAGTACACAAGTAAATTGAATAAGTCAAGGCACTCATTGGCTGTTATCTCTGTTGGTTATTATTTTATTTTTTTTATTAATTAATTTTTTTATTTGTGCATCATATGACACCACGGATACTCACAGCACGGGAGGCTCATGCTACTCTCCGCGATCCACACACAACTTACCACGCGCCCCACTGAGAGCGAGAACCCCTAATCGCGACCATGAGGAGGTTACCTCGTGTGATTCCTCCCTAGCAACTGGGCCAATATGGTTGCTTAAGAGTCCTGGCTGGAGTAACTCACGACTCCAGGGGTGGTAGTCAGCATCAATATTCGCTGAGCTACCCAGGCACCTTTCTCTGTTGGTTATTTAAGCCAAAGAGTATTCTCAATAAAACAACAATCCACAATAAAACCTTCTGCCTGACACCACTTTTTAAAACTGACTAAGGTTATGCTTCAAAAATCTCTGTTGGTCATTTAAGTCACAGAGTATCCTCACTAAAAGAACAATCCACAATAAAACCTTATGACTGACACCAGTCTTTAAAACTGACTGTGGTTATGCTTGAAAAACCAGTTAGCTAACCTGTTGTCTGTTAAATGTCCAGCTATATAAACAACATCCTGACTGTAATGCAACTCCATGTGAAGTAAAGCTCTTCACAGGTAGTAACCTCTACAGCCATAAAACCTCATATGATGAGCACCCCTTAGACAAGACACTAATGCATATACTGTTGCTGATTTGATGTTAGCATATACTGTAGCTAGCTAAGCTATAGTCTAAGAAAAAAGAACATGCATTTCTTAGTGTTGGGTATGTCCAACTTTTGCTATAACAAAAGCATGCACTCAAGCTGGAATGGACTTCACAAGTTTGTGCAAAACTAAAAGATTTGAATGCTCTAAACAGCATCTTTGCAATACATTGTTGAATGTTGTTATACAAGGGGATGCACACAATTCTACCTCATGTTTCCAAAGGAGTATAATCTGCTGCTTTCAATTACAATATATCAGGAGCATGCATATGATTCTTAAAAATACTATCACGGTTGGTAACTCTGTAGCTTTTGAAACAGACCATTTTGGGGCACACCACAATAAAGACTGAGAACTGTTTTTGTAATAAATAGAATGAACCCCTTAAAGCAAACTTTCAATGCTCTTGTGGCATACAAAATCAGTGTATTTCACTCAAATAGACACTTAAAACAATACACATGTCTTCTATTAACTCAATGTGTACACATTTCATTTTAAGAATAAGCTTTTCTCTTTTTTTTTTCTCCTGCATTATTCACAGAGACACCTGTCTCTCTACCCGTCCTCTCAGTGTCACTGTCTCTTTCTCTGCTGAATGCTCTGATACTGGTTTTTGTCTTGCTAATTGTCTTCCTGCGATGAGAGCCCCTTTTCTGTCTGTGTTCAGGTGGAAACTGAATGGTTGATGCTTTTTATTTGTGCCACACAAAGACAGCACCTGCTGGGCAGCTCGCCACTGCCTGGAGCCTTGCTCTGTTATACAAGGAAGATGGAAAGAGGGGACAGGGGCCAACTAAACACTCTGCAATGCCATTATTGTAGTGAAATGATAGGACTCACTTCCTCAAATGAATCCTAATGTCATATCCATATGCACAACCCGTTCTCACTCCTAAAGTGTCAAATACTGCCGCTTGTGCAAGAGCCCAGCGCATCAACAGGTGGACGCCAAAAGCACCCTTTGGTGTCAGTTTCCAACGCATCTGGCAAGCGCATTGCTTTCAATGACAAACGTTCTGCATCAAAGACTTTTACCATTGTCAAATTATGTGTTGGGGTAGAATTTTGTCATTCTGACATGATATGTTGGGGTATGATTTTCATTATGTTTGAAATCAGCCACATTTATTCACAATGGTAATGTTTAATCAGCAACATGTAATATTTTACAGTGGTTAATGTTTAATGCGTTATTTTATATACACATTCTGCTCTGCTGATGTGACCTGTTCATTTCTGGGTGTACCTGTTCATCTCCGCCGTACACATTCAGCTCTCGATTCATTCTACTAACAAATTCAAAAATCACCGCCATGAGAAGGCGTCAGTGCGACATCAAACACCATGTCTTGTGACCGATTACGACCGATTACGATGAGCTCAAGTTCAGATGTATCTTTTGAATGAGATGTGTGACTGGTATTGGATGGCGCTACCTTCACGGGGGGAGGGGGGGATTTTCAACTATTAAAATCTTCGGTTTCACTCTGATCCTCATACAATGTTTTCGTATGGTTTGGAATTATTATAGTGATTTTGTATCATTTTTATTTTAAATAAATGATTGTGACTGTACTTTTATCTACTTGTTATGTCTTTAATATTGTTGAGAATTGGTTAGGTTTAAGCATAATGGTGGGGTCGGGTGCTTAAAAATATCAAATATATTTTGTAATGTAAATTTAAATTATTGTTACTAAATTTACCCAACCTCATCCCTAAACCTAACCAATTATCAAAGATGTTAAACATGAAACCTCATTCATGATTTATATAGTTGATAATGGATTGTGGGATCAATCAACATGATCGTGTTATATAACCACACCAATATATGTATAAGTATAATAAAACATATTGCAGTTAAACACACACAATACTATCCAAATTTTGGCAGTGATGCCTCCCTTTTAGACTGCCCTCTGCATCCGTCGGTTACAGGTGCCAGAGGATGCTTTTGGCATCTGTAGATTGACGCGCTGGGCTCTTACACAAGTGGCAGTATTTGACGCCTCTGGAGTGAGAATGGGTTCATATACATTGTTCATGTAATGTGCCATTTGTGTCTCAGAATTAGTAATCCATGGTAGCATAAATTAAAGAGGGAAGATTTCCAGTGAGAAATATTGCATATACAGATAAGAAGAGCAAAAAATATTTAGATGACAATCAGTGTACAGTATGTGCTTATTAATACCTTCTTTGGCAGACAGGCGAGGAGATTGATCAGTATGAGATGGTGTGTTGTATGATATTGATGAGCTACCTGCAAAAGAAACACAACAAAAAAATAGTTGGTAACACTTTATAATAAAGTGTCATCTGTTAACATTAGTTAATGCATTAAATATAATTAACTAACAATGAACAATATATTTATTACAGCATTTATTAAGGTTTGCTACTATTAGCTAATAAAATTACAACTGTTCATTGTTAACTAATGTTAAAAAATACAACTTTAGATTTTAAAAATATATTAGTTAATATAGTAATTAACATTAACAAACATTAATTAATGCTGTAAAATTGTTCATTGTTAGTTCATGTTAACTAATGTTGTTAACTAATGTTAACAAATTCTAGTTTATTGTAAAGTGTTACCAAATAGTTGTTAGAAAATAAAGTAATTCAATAAGGTGTATGTTTAAAACATGTGAACAAATCTGCCAAAGAAACAAAACAAAATACTTCAATACATGCTGTATTCATATATTCTGTATTCTGCTGTATTTTGTATTCAATATTCAATATGCTGTATAGTCTCTGAAAGCAAGTCAAAACATTTTGTAGCACTTTGTCTCACATGCACCTTTTTAAATTGATTTTAGATCTTTGCAAAACAAGGAGAATATATTGATTAAGATTATTTTCCCACTGCAGCAGTAAAGTATTGTACAAATACTGTATAAGCACTCTCCTTCATAACATTTTTTAAGCTGCTATATTCTATGAAGTTATTGCCATGATGCTAGGATTTGTATTAAATTTTCTGGCCATGGAAATTATACTTACAGAATAGTTGAGATTTCCAATTGAGGTTTGTAAATGTATATTAACTATGTAACTACAATGTAACAAGCCAAATAATTAATCATTTTAAATCAAGGCACTTAATCAACCGTCTACCATTAAACGCTGATTCTCAAAATGTATTTCTTTTCACGCAAACCTCCTCAATTTTTGTCAACCAGAATTATCACAATCCCAACACAATCTGCACTGTGCACATTTTCCAGTGATCCACCACAGGCCTGTCCTGAAGCTCTCTCTTAATTTTTAGCTGCTTAACTCATAAATCAGCGCAAAGGAAAACAGAAGGAAAATTGCTCTGGCAAAACACAAGTCTTTCTACTATGGATGGAGCGGTGGGATTTCAGCAGACGTTAAAGGGGGGATGATCTATTTTCTGAATGAGCAAAAAGAATGGGAAACAGTCAGGTGATGTTTGAAATTTCTGTGTTGTTTGATCAGTTCAAAGGAGAAGGGAAGGTGTTTTAATATAAGTACGTGTGCTTGTTTGAGTGTGTGTAAGAATGTTTTATGGGGAGGAGAGAGTATTGAACACATATTTTAACCTCCAGGCCCCTAACCCCACTAAGCGCTAGTGTTTGGGCCACAGAACAGGGCAGCCTTTGTGAGGGGTGCGATCCCCACACAGCAATCAAAGACTGCTGTTCCCATATAAAAATAAACCCCCACATATCCATGTGGAAGAGAAAAAGAGAGAAATACTTGTATAGAGAAAGAGGTGAGTAAAATAGAAACAACAACAAAGAAAAATCTGATAGTTCATTACTTTTTCTAATCATAAGATAACTAATTACAAAAAATTTCACCTTGATAACATCCATCACACATCCCCTGTGAAAATAGTTACATTACTAATTTTTGGGGTTTCAGAGACCCCAGATGCACTAAATGCAATACATTTTTACACGTAAATTGATGGGGTCTCTGGGACCCCAAACATAAAGCTTTTGTACTACAACATTTTGCTAGCAATTGCCAGCTGAATTTTGTGTGCAGTTGAAAGTGTGCTAACGTTTCTGTGGTTCTTGTTGCTCCCCTGTTAGATCTGAATGCTTTAGAGTGGTTTGGATTAAAACTCTTTGAACTCACAACTTACATCCCTGTTCTCTGTTAGCCAACGACCACATACTCTCATCAACACAGAGTAATGGGGGAACAACAGATGTGTGACAACAATAGTGCATAGAGCTGCTCAGATCACTGATACAGGTTCAAACCTTGCTAAGTTGACCGTTCAATAGTGCAAAAACAAAAAGGTTGTACAGTAGTACAGATACACAAAACCTCAAGGCACTACTGAGGAAAGTGCTGAAAAGTCCAACTCAAGTGATAATCCATTACAAATGGAGGACAGATCAGTAAAAGCTTGTGGGAAAGGGAGCACAAGGGAGAGAAAGAGAGAATAAGCTGTCCATATGTTTAAGGTCTGTGTAAACCATCAACGGTCTTTGAATGTCCCACTCTGAAACATCACTGTGTCTCATACCGCCAGACCTCCAGCACTGAATGTAACGAGATATATATATATATATATATATATATATATATATATATATATATAAACTGTATATATTTATATTAATTAAGAGACCACTGCAAAATTATCAGTTTATCTGGATTTACTATTTATAGGTATGTGTTTGAGTAAAATTAACATTTTTGTTTTATTCTATGAAGTACTGACAACATTTCTCCCAAATTTCAAATACAAATATTGTCAATTAGAGCATTTATTTGCAGAAAATGACAACTGGTCAATCTTCTTTAAGCATATTTTTCAAGGTAAAAAAAAATATAATCTGAATCATGAAAATTCAGTTTTAAGTTTGTGTGTGTGTGTGTGTGTGTGTGTGTGTGTGTGTGATTGTTCCATTATTCCTTTGTGATATAATTTGCTGTTTTAAGGTTTTCTAGTCACATGACAACAAAATGGTTTCTTGCATGTTGGTTATTACATGGCCCAGTTCGGAATGACATATTACCATACTACTCTTACTATTTCTGCCATAAACAAACATGGCAGAAGTACTAAGAGTAGTATGGGTAGTATGGCATTCCAGACTCAGCCATAGACTTCGATTTGACGGTCAAAAGTATTTCAATTATAAATGTCAATGTAAAACAAAACTGATTTACTTGTTATTTTTAAGAATAAGTTATTAACAATTATGCCAAACTAAATGACAACCTAAAGCTTTTAGCCTAAAAATAAAATCACCACTTTTAATGGATTTTCTTTCTTTATTATTATCAAAATGAGCATTAATTAGGAAACTGAATACTTGTTGATCAGATATGTTCATCATATATTCAAGTCAGTATATGAAATGTATTTCCAATGTGTTTTTAAATAACATAATAGTTTCAAACAAAAGACATGAGACATGTTATTGACCTTTGTATTTAGATATGTTAAGTATTTCTGTGTGTATGTGTGCTTATGTCTGCCTATGTGCACATCGAATGTATTATTCTGTCACCTTTCAACACTGTAAACATGTTTTGCCTGGTAACCTACAAAAATGCCTAATGTATAACAACCGCAAGTTACCGCTTTTTTTTTTTTTTTTGCCTTTTTAGCACATGCACATGCACACACACACAAACACACACACACAGACAGACACACACAACAGTCTGCACAGTGTATAAGTTGAGATAAAGGCACCAGTTGGGCACGGCTCATCTCCTGCACTGAAATTCTGACAAATTCCCAAATTGCACCCAAATTGAAAGCACATTGGTGAGTAGGTGGCAATCACTTATAAAATCTGGATAAGTGACCAACAGCATAGCCAAAAGAAAACCTTATGTAGATACCAGCACTGTAGAGCTCACCACCGTATCGCTGCATACAGCACTGAAACATATTCAGCAGTTCTACATCTAAATGATCTGTTATAACCCATCAACCTGTTATGATATTAATGTGTGTGTGTGTGTGTGTGTCTGTGTGTGTATTTGTGTATGAGTCAGTGTTAGCTTGCAGTGTGGCCTGAGGCGGGACTCGTCCCTGCCCTACTCCACTGTGTATAGGCTTAATGACACACAGGAATGTTAATCAGACTATGTGTAAACACCACAGCATGCACACAGATGTGTATGAAATGATTATGCTGTGGACTGTCACATTTGCAGATAGCAGGGACAGGAAACATGTAGCAGGCCAAGGGATGCAGTGTGTTGGTGTGTGTTTGTGGACCCATTGTGTGAGCAGAACCACAGGGCTGTATTGTGGAGTGCTCCACTGCTTGTGTGTGACTGTGTTTGTTTGTTTTCCAAAAGGGAAGAGATCAGTTTTAGTTTCGGCCCCTGAAAGCCCCATGTCTTGAGAGAAAGAGTCTTGGCAAATATTTGGTCCTACATATATATGCACTCACATTCCCAAACGCTCATCTTTTTCAGTGGACACATGAGACATACATGAGACATACATGAGACACATATATTAACTGCATTAACATGCAGTCCTCTTAAAGCCACAAACAGGTAAACGAATCCAAATGTCCAATCTAGTCTCAAATAAACACATTAACATACTTATATTTTTGCAAATTCATTTTTAAGTGACAAATTGTACATATTCTAGCAGTTTCCTGGTGAAATTGAAATGATAGAGGCTCTAAAATAATTACTTTTATTTCTTTTCAAACAAATCAAAAGTAAAATGGCAGATAATTTTTTTTTCTTAAAGACATACTTTTCACCTTGATCCTCACACAATGCTATATTATCACATCTAAACATTTTTACTATAGCACATTACTTCTAAGGCAATACTGTATGTTTAAAGGTTTGCATATTCACATAATCAGCTACATGTAATTTCATTTTATGTACATTTTATTTTAACTACAAGTTTAGTTTGAATAGTGGAGTAACTCAACTGAAAGACAGGGCCGGCCCATCCTACAGGCAATACAGGTGACCACCTGGGGCCCTGGCGTGTCTTAGGGGACCCCGCGAACACGTGCAAAGCATATGAACAAGTCATAGAATTTAAAACATCGGTGACTTTCAATTTGAAATTCTCCACAGTCCAATGATTTCCAGAGTGCTTACACACTGGATATCATGCAACGCATGTGGACCTAATCATTTACCATACACGTGGACCTGATCATTTAACATACAAATCACAATGATGGTAAAAACTAAAAACATCATATTACTTATAAAATGAGCTCTGACTAATCCCAAAAAGACAAATAACTGAAAGTGACAACAAATTAATTAACATCAGTGTATTTAAAATCGGCAAGAAATAAAGCTAAGCACTACACACTAATCTGCATAATTTATTCATAACGCTGGGAACTAGAGCGCGGTTTCTTTTCACAATATTATTAGACAGGAATTCAGACACTGCCGATATAAAGATGCAAAAAAACTCACATAGAGTGAAAATATGAGCATTTAATCTGCAAAATAGCCAAACCATCCTATCTGCAAAGATGTTAGCGCTCTAAGAGGCATGTGCTTTTTCTTTACATTTGTTTACAAAAATATATTTCGAGGTGTTGTGTTAATAGGTCCTATTTAAAATATGTAATTTTATTTATAAATAATAATACATTATACATTGCTGTAGTTACCTTATTTTCCCTGATGTTTTAATTTTTATTAACTTTTGCACACAATCTGGCCAACTTTTTTGTTTTCATTGATATTGTTGTTCTAAATAAACATTTCAAGCATTTTAAGCAGAATTTCAAGCATTGTCAGCAGTGTCCTATACAATTAAAACTATCTAAAACTATTTTAAACAGCATTTTCTTATTTAGTGTAACTTTAATGAGTAACACTTATGGTTATATTTGTTAACATTAGTTAACTACATTAGTTAACATGAACTAACAATGAACAATACTTAATCTTATTTAATGTTCATTTCTACATATACTAGTCCATATTTGAAGGACAGTTTAACACCACCAACTCAACAAAAGCATGTGGCAGGGAATTAACATCACCACGGACTTTAAAGGGAATAAAAACTCCGCCATGAACACCGCTGCCTCTCTCCCGGATGAGCTAAATACTTTTTATGCTCGTTTTTTGGGGAATAACACCGCCCTCACGGAGAGAGCTCTCGCGGCCGAAGCTACAGAGGTTAGTTCACTCTCCGTCTCTGTAGCGGATGTAACCCGATCCTTCCAACAGGTGAATATCTGCAAAGCCGCGGGCCCAGACGGCATTCCGGGCCGCATCATCAGAGTGTGCGCAAACCAGCTGGCTGGTGTTTTTACAGACATTTTCAACCTTTCCCTCTCTTTGTCTGTAGTCCCCACATGCTTTAAAACATCCACCATTGTGCCTGTTCCAAAGCAATCAAAAATAACTTGCTTAAATGACTGGCGTCCTGTTGCTCTGACCCCCATCATCATTAAATGCTTTGAGAGACTAATCAGAGATTACATCTGCTCTGTGCTGCCTCTCTCTCTTGACCATTGCAATTTGCTTACCGCAACAACCGCTCCACTGATGATGCCATTGCATCTACAATACACACTGCTCTCTCCCACCTGGAAAAAAAGAACACTTATGTGAGAATGCTGTTTGTAGACTACAGCTCAGCATTCAACACCATAGTGCCCTCCAAGCTAGATGAGAAACTCTGGGCTCTGGGTTTAAACAGCTCGCTGTGAAGCTGGATGCTGGACTTCCTGTCAAGCAGACGCCAGGTGGTTAGAATAGGCAGCAACATCTCCTCATCACTGACCCTCAACACTGGAGCCCCACAGGGCTGTGTTCTCAGCCCACTCTTGTATTCCTTGTACACACATGACTGTGTGGCAACACATAGCTCCAATGCCATCATTAAGTTTGCTGATGACACGACGGTGGTAGGTCTGATCACTGACAATGATGAAACAGCCTACAGAGAGGAGGTGCACACTCTGACACACTGGTGTCAGGAGCACAACCTCTCCCTCAACGTCAGTAAGACAAAGGAGCTTCTGGTGGACTTCAGAAGAAAAGACAGAGAACACAGTCCCATCACCATCAATGGAGCACCAGTGGAGAGAGTCAGCAGCTTCAAGTTCCTGGGTGTCCACATCACTGAGGAACTCACATGTTCCATCCACACTGAAGTCATTGTGAAGAAGGCTCATCAGCGCCTCTTCTTCCTGAGATGGCTGAGGAAGTTTGGAATGAACCGCCACATCCTCACACGGTTCTACACCTGCACTGTAGAGAGCATCCTGACTGGCTGCATCTCCGCCTGGTACGGCAATAGCACAGCCCACAACCGCAAAGCACTGCAAAGGGTGGTGCGAACTGCTAGACACATCATCGGAGGTGAGCTTCCCTCCCTCCAGGAAATATATACAAGGCGGTTTGTGAAAAAAGCTCGGAGGATCATCAGAGACTCCAGCCACCCGAGCCATGGGCTGTTCTCACTGCTACCATCAGGCAGGCAGTATCGCAGCATCAGGACCCACACCAGCCGACTCCATGATAGCTTCTTCCCTCAAGCAATCAGACTTTTGAACTCTTGATCTCCCACGATCAAAATACAACAGCACTGCACTTTATTACTCTTACTCTTATATCTCACACTGGACTGTCATAAATTATATTATTATTATATTATATTCTCTCTTAACAACTTACTATCAGCCGACAGCCTGAATGTCAATACAGTACAATACAACCTACAGTACATTCTATATATACTACTATATATACTTTTTTAAATTTTTTAATTTTTGTTGAATAATAAAAAAAAAGTGTATCTATATTGTGTATATTGTATACTGTACAGGGTATGTTATTATTTGTATATTGTTTTGTGTAATTATGTGTATATTAGACTTTAAATTGTGTTGTGTTAATTTGATGTTATTGTAAATTGGTATATGTCTCATCGCTGTCACGACTGCTATGTTGATTGGAACTGCACCCAACAATTTCACACACCATTGCACTTGTGTATATGTGTGACAATAAATGTGATTTGATTTGATTTGATTGATTTGATTTGATATTTAACAATAGTTAATACAATATGAACTTACATGAACAATCAATAAACAACTGTATTTTTATAAATTGACATTAGCCAATTAATAAATGCTTGAAATTGTATTATAGATTGTTAATGATAACTAATGCAAACCTTATTGTAAAATGTTACCCAGTAATTATCATACTTGCAGTTTCCATGACCTCATTTTAAATGAGACACTAGTTTATTTGAACTTCTAGAAAAAAGTTGAAAGGTGGTCAAAATAAGGCGATAAAATGGTGACTTGTTAAACACCTAAAATACACATATTCCTTTATGCATGCATATATGCATATATCTAAAAATCCTTAAAACAAGATCAATTTGATTTATCTTGTTTTAGAAACAACACTGCATAAGACATTTTGGTTCCCTATCTGTCACTCACTCGACATTGTGTCGATGTAGTGACAACAGGGGTCGCTCTTGGGAGCCCCAAACACCTCTGATCTTTGAGAAAAGGCCAATGGGAAATAGCGAGTGGAATTTGCATGCCACTCTCCCGGACAGATGGTATAAAAGGAGCTCGCTTACAACCACTCATTCAGATTTTTTATTCGGAGCCAAGCGGTGTTCATTCATTGAATTCCACTGCCGTTCCATTCACCTCTGTGTATGCTGTTGGATATACGGCGCATTTCAGCGGTTTCTCCCCCTCGTGCATGGATTAAGTGCAGAGAACGTCCCTGGACGCTTCGACAGCTAAAAAGAGAGAATATATTCTAAAGTAGAAGAGTATTAGGGTATTTTCCTCAAAAGAGTGGTACTGACGGAGAGCGTCTTTTAAAGATGCCTTTCCGTCTGTGTATAGTTCCTGGTTGCGGTCGTTACCTCTCTGCCTCTGACGGCCACAATTGCTGTCTCACCTGTTTGGGCTACAGCCACGCTGAGACAGTGTTCGTGGATGGCTCATGTTCTCACTGCGAGAGCATGACCATGGCAACGTTGCGGTTGCGGCTTTCCTTCTTCAGGGGGAAAGCCACTACAGCCGCTCCCCGCCCCTTCTACCTATGGGTACGAGGCCACGACAGTTAGCGCTGGGGGCTATTTGGGGACCCCAATGGGAGTTGTTCCGCCGGGTAACTCCCCACGGACCTCCCATTCCCCAGTACACTTGTTTGCCCCGGTCGAGTTCTGGGATGAGACAGACGGCTCGCCCCTGGGCAAGTTTGATGTCTCATTCGGGGCTCGAGAGCAGGATGAGCTCTCGAACGCAGCATCGGAGAGCGGGCTGACCCAGTCGGACGTGAAGGACTAGACCGGGCTCCCACCTTCGGGTGTGGTTGCCCAGTCTGAGGCAGATGTGGAGCTGGCAATTATCAATTATCTCGATGACTGGTTGATTCTAGCTCACTCTCGAGACCTGTTGTTTGCGCACAGGGACCTGGTGCTCAGGCACCTCAGTCAGTAGGGGCTTCGGGTCAACTGGGAAAAGAGCAAGTTCTCACCGGTTCAGAGCATCTCTTTTCTCGGGATGGAGTTAGACTCACGAACAAGCGTGAACAGTCGGTGCAAGTATGCATTTCCCCCAGAACAGGTCATCCTGGTGGCACCCTACTTGCCCACACAGACTTGGTTCTTGGAGCTCATGCTCCTCGCGACAGCCCCTCCCTGGCAAGTTCCCTTGAGGGAGGACCTCCTCTCTCAGGGACGGGCACCATCTGGCACCCACGACCAGACCTCTGGAATCACCATGTCTGGTCCTTGGACAGGACGTGGAAGACCTAAGTGGCCTACCACCAGCAGTGGTAGACATGATCACTCAGGCCAGGGCTTCTTCTACTAGGCGCCTGTATGCCTTTAAGTGGCGTTTGTTCGCAAATTGGTGTTCTTCCTGAAGTGGAGACCCCCAGAGATGCGCAGTCAGGTTGGTGCTTTCCTTCCTGCAGGAGAGGTTGGAGGGGCAGCTGTCCCCCTCCACCTTAAAGGTGTATGTGGCTGCTATAGCAGCGCACCACAACGCGGTGGATGGTAAGTCCCACGGGAAGCAGGACCTGATCATCAGGTTCCTTAGAGGCACAAGGAGGTTGAATCCTCCTAGACCATGCCTCATTCTCTCGTGGGATCTCTCCATGGTCCTGCTGGGCCTGCGGAGAGCCCCGTTTGAGCCCTTAGAGTCAATTGAGCTAAAGGCTCTCTCATTGAAGACTGCTCTCCTGACTGTGCTCACATCCATCAAGAGGGTTGGGGACCTGCAGGTGTTCTCTGTCAGCGACACCTGCCTGGAGTTCGGTCCGGCATATTCTCACGTGATCTTGAGACCCCGACCGGGCTATGTACCCAAGGTTCCCACGATCCCTTTTAGGCATCAGGTGGTGAGCCTGCAAGCACTGCCCCAGGAGGAGGCAGACCCAGCCTTTTCGTTGCTGTGTCCGGTGCGTGCTTTGCGCATTTACTTGGACTGCATACAGAGCTTTACATGCTCTGAGCAGCTCTTTGTCTGCTTTGGAGGACAGCGGAAAGGGAGGGCTGTCTCCAAAGAGAGGATCGCCCACTGGGTCGTGGATGCTATCGCTTTGGCATACCAGGCCCAGGACGTGCTGCCCCTTTTGGGACTATGAGCACACTCAACTAGTGTGAATGTGGTGGCCCCCTGGGCCTTGACCAATGGCACCTCTCTAGCAGACATCTGTAGAGCAGCAGGCTGTGCAACACCCAATACCTTCGCGAGATTTTATGATCTCCGGTTTGAGCCGGTTTCGTCCCGTGTGTTGTCAGGTACGAACAGGTAAGTATGCGTGGCAGCTGGCCGGGTGTACCACTTGCGTACAGAGCCTTTCCCCTCCTGGAGGGGAAGACGTGCGCTTTTTTCCCCCATGCGAGTTCACGAGATGGTGAACTCTGGATGTCTTTCCTCCTTAGCCCTGTGGCAGGCGAATTCAACGGAGAAATTCGATGCTGGTTCAGTACAAGCACTAGTATGCCCTGTACTGGGGTAGGTGCTCCACATGTGCCGGTTGCCTATGGGTAAACCCGTGTGAGGAATTTTCCACGGTATGGTTTCCCTGTTGGTAAATCCACATCTTCCTTGGGCAGAGCTCCCTCTGCCACCAGTCGTCGTGTTTGTAGGGCTACTCCTCTCCGGGTAGGACCTACTGCGGGGACTTCTTCCACATGCGATACTGCCGGTCAGTAAGTCCATGTGACGTATTCTCCGCACGTTACCTCCCCTTCAGGCATGGTGTAATCTCTGCGGTGTCTTTCCCCTTGGGAAAAGACAGATAGAGAACTTCTTGGTTACTGTCGTAACCTCCGTTCCCTGATGGAGGGAACGAGACATTGTGTCCCTCTTTCCACAATTCTGAGCTACCCGCTGAAATGGCTGGGACCCTGTCTCGGCTCCTCAGCGCAAAACCTGAATGAGTGGTTGCGAGCCAGCTCCTTTTATACCCGGATGTCCGGGGGAGTGGCATGCAAATTCCACTCGGCAACTCCCACTGGCCTTTTCTCAAAGATCAGAGGTGTTTGGGGCTCCCAGTTGTGACCCCTAGTGTCACTACATCGACACAATGTCTTGTTCCCTCCATCAGGAAAGGAGGTTACGACAGTAACCAAGACGTTTTTCAGAGAATGTATTTTTAACGTGTATTTTGTCTTACTATACTGGCAGAGTTTTTATGGTCAAAACAAGTGAAAAATCTACCAGTGCTGAAGAAGTAATCCAAAGTATTTAGAATACATTACTGACCTTGAGTAATCTAATGGAATACGTTAAAAACTACATTCTACAGCATGTATTCTATAATCTGTATATACAAAAATACATTTCAAAAGTAACCCTCCCAACCCTGTATATATACAGTTGTGCTCAAAAGTTTGCATACCCTGGCAGAAATTGTGAAATTTTGGCATTGATTTTGAAAATATGACTGATCATGCAAAAAAAAATTATTTTATTTAAGGATAGTGATCATATGAAGCCATTTATTATCACATAGTTGTTTGGCTCCTTTTTAAATCATAATGATAACAGAAATTACCCAAATGGCCCTGATCAAAAGTTTACATACCCTTGAATGTTTGGCCTTGTTACAGACACACAAGGTGACACACACAGGTTTAAATGGCAATTAAAGGTTAATTTCCCACACCCTAAGCACAAGGCCAAGTTGACCCTCCAGTGGATACAGCAGAAAAAGGTGAAGGTTCTGGAGTGGCCATCACAGTCTCCTGACCTTAATATCATCGAGCCACTCTGGGGAGATCTCAAACGTGCGGTTCATGCAAGACAACCAAAGACTCTGAATGACCTGGAGGCATTTTGCCAAGACGAATGGGCAGCTATCCCACCTGGAAGAATTTGGGATCTCATAGACAACTATTACAAAAGACTGCACGCTGTCATTGATGCTGCATCATTTTAAACAATTTTAAACAGAATGCAATGTGGAAACTGCGGTAAGAGGTAAGTGCCTTGAGTTCTGTAATCAATCAGTCTGTTGTGTCTCTTAGCTGTGATGAGCCATAATGCTGAAGTTGTGTAGTAATACTAGCGATCACAGAGCACTGTTGTATGTAAACAGTGGCTGATGCGGATTCACTTCACGTCACCAACTGGCTCATATTACACACAAAAATTATCTTTTGCCACCACCTGCTGGCTAACATATGTAATGTAAAAAAAAAGCAACAGTAGCTCTTAACACATCTGCACTGCTCTTACAGTTTAGTTTAGAATGGCACGAACACAAGCGGAGTGATACACAAACAGTGAAGTGTCTGAGTGCTGATGGTGTCAGTCTCTTGTCCAGTCAGATTCGAGGACCAGAACTAACTGTTTTTATATATATATATATATATATATATATATATATATATATATATATATATATATAATTTAGGATTTGCTCAACAAAACAAATATAAGAGGGACCATTGGTAGGGAGGAAGGTTTTGTTCATTTAAAACTTGATAAGGCATGAACCTTAAAAACCTCATCTGTTTGGGATAACATTTAACTTGCTTTTAGTGCCACAAAGTGGACTTTTCACCTCGGAACTGCTGCAATACGTGTATGGAGCAACGCAATATCATTTTTCAAAAAAGTTGCCACAGTCACGTAATTTTCATGAGATCAGGCTACAAATGTCTTTTGGTTGAGAATAGAGAATGAATGGCCTCCAGTAAAAAGGACAAAAGCATCTCTCTTATTATTATTTGATTTTTGCTCGGGACGCCTTCCAAGGCAATACAAATGGTGGAGCAGAGGATTATGAACCATTTCTTCTGTTTCCAAAACACACAGAGGCTAAATCAAAGAAAGAGGCGGAAGGCAGATCCACAATGCCTGGCGCGTAAGCTCTGGCTCAGTCCTGCGGCAGTCGTCCCTAATGAAAGCTCGTAAGACCAAGTTCCCTCAAGAAAACAACCTGACAGCTCACAGACAGGCCGGGCTCTGCCCTAAAACTTACAATGGCTCTCTGTTATATTCCAAGCCTGTATTCAGGCTCACAGCCCGGCCACCAGCACTAAACTGTTGACACCCACGGAATAAAGTTCCCATTACCTCACAGCTGAATCCATGTTTTTTAAGGAGGACCATTTTAAACCACTCAGCCCTGCTGGGACTCTACCCACCTCTGAACCGAGCTGCTGTCATAATGTTTGGATGGGCCAGCTGCTCTAAACATTCAAGCAAAATGCATCTAAATGTGACTCTTCAGAGGACACATAGCGAACGTAAGCCTCTGTTTACCGACTTGCAGCCATGCCGATGGTTCTCGTGCAAACAAAGTCTCAGAGTGATCAGTGTGAGTATTGCTGATGCCAAACAATCCACGCTCACAAACAAAGTTTAGACGATGATCTGTGCACAGATGTGATGTATCCTCCAGACATTTCGCTTATATATGGCACTGATGTATTCAAGTGGATGAGTGGACTTAGTTTTCTTCAAATCCAAGGGATCCTTGCCAAAAACATGCTGGGCCATAACATAAGAAAGCCCTTGGAAGAGAAACGGGGCAAGATGCCTCTGTTGTAAATTAGGGATAAACATTCCCGTGCAGCCTGTAGGCAGGGGCCTCGCAGGCCAGTCTCCTGAGGCCATGCACCTGGGCTTCATCTCTCTAAGTCTGAGGCCGAGAGCACTCAGGGGGAGATGCTCTGGATGGGATGCTTGCTAAAATTCATAATCATCATGACTCTTCCAAACCAAATGCGCCTAGTAAAAGTCAAGCAGGTGGAGCAAGACAGGAGTCCTGCTTTAACTGAAGGCTGTTCTAGCCACAAATGTAATGTGCAACTTATTAAATGAATTTCTTGTAAAATATTTTTGTAAATTTGCTGGACGTTCTCAGTGTGGTTCAAGTGCCATGGCATGGCAAATACAATGACAACATCCATGCAGAATAAAGCCTTTAACAAAACTAGACCAGTTTGATTCCATTTCTAGCATGACTTGTCATGCATTCAACAGTTTTGATTGCTTCCAAGCATTTTACTGTTGTGGTACAATTAATAAAATAGTTTTATAAATAGTTGGGGAACAATTTATTGGTCAGTTGCTTGGCACCTCGTAAATACTCTTAAACAAATATAAACACTGCCCTTAAAAGTCTTGGGGGCAATTTTCAACCAAATTGCCATTAAGCTGGTTTTGTTTAAAAGTAATTGATGCGATCTGCCATGGGAATAGTCAGTTATTCTTAGAGTTAGTCATTGATATTGATTCAAATGCCTCATAGTCATGCTTCATAAGGCTGAAGATGCCTTGTGTTGCACAGTTTGGACTTTCCACTACTAACATCATTGCAAATCACTCAAGTCATTCAAGTTACATTCACATCACACACACTGTAATGTCACAAAATCCTAACAAAAATATTACAATATCAGGTAATATTGCTGTGTGTTCGTCTTTTCACATCATAACAAAAGACTTAAACATGGTTCCAACATATTGGTTTAAAAACAAATTCTGTCAGCCAGGGGTGGACTGGGTCTAAAAAGTGTCTCTGGACTTTTCGGCCTAGAGTGGCTCACCAAACCCGGCAAACCACACCACACAATAATACATCGGCTCATTGATTTCTTTTTCCAGCTCAATTTAAAATTCTTCTGTTGAAAAAATAAAATTCTATTGATAACTAGTCATGACAACGGACCCCATTGGTGTGAAAATTGTCGACGGACACCCGAGGTGGTAACGCATTACACCTGTGCGTTGTTTTTCAATAATTCAATGGGCCAGAGTCAATTATTCCGCTTATACCATGGTTACCACACTTTAAGACATTGTTCAGTGTTTTATCTCAAGACATTTTCTGCTTTTTGTCCCTAAAATGCTCTTGTGAGAGGAACTAATTTCTTTCGCCATGGATTCAGTGTCTTGTGTTAATACAGTCTGAGCCTTCATTGCTAGATCGAAAACTTCACTTTAGATCTAGCAACGGAGGATTGCGAGGCTTGCGCTGCTTGACCGGAGCACTTACTGGAGTAATAAGGTAGTGCCTTTGTGCATGTGTGTGTGAGTTTGTTTTTGAGGGATCGAAAGAGAGAAACTCAGAAACTGAGAGAGATCGCTTCTGGGATTACCTTTTTTGTTGCAGCTCTCATCGGAAGTAAGATTGCTGCAAAATCACCAAGATGTAAGTTTAAGCACTTCTCAGCAGCAGCGAGTGTCGCCATTTTTGTATATAGCTTCTCCGATGTAAAACTTAACAACTGTTTTCAACCTCACTAAGATGCAGGTGTGCACTGACATGATGGCTCTGTTATCAATCGTGAGTAAGTGTGTGCGTAAAGCATAGTGTATGTGTGTCCACATGTGTGGGAGTGTGTGTGTGAGAGGAAGAGGGGGGTGTGAGAGTGTTTCCCACATATATTTCAGATAATATAGGATCTGTTGTATTGATCAAGTGTATCTAGCTTTGATACAGCTCAAGCATTCGTTGCTAGTTTGAAAACGTCACTTTAGGACTAGCAAATGAGGATGCACTGCTTTTGGAGTAACAAGGTAGTGTGTGTGTGTGTGTGTGTGTGTGTGTGTGTGTGTGTGTGTGTGTGTGTGTGTGTGTGTGTGTGAGCGAGAAAACGAGAGAAACTGAGAGAGATCGCTTGTGGAATTATCTGCGTTTAAAGTGGCTCTCCTCAGGAATAACATCACTTCAAATTGCCAAAGTGTAAGTTTAAGTATACTTCTCAGCAGCAGCGAGTGTCGCCATTCTTGCACAGCTTTTCCATTGCTAAACAACTGTTTACAATCCCAGTGAGTCACGGGGGTGCACTGACTTTACTCCCGAGAGAGTTTATGTGAGAGCGAAAGAGAGGGGGAGGGGTAACATGGTGCTTTCCACTATAGCTATGTGAGGCTGATTAGGGCGAAATACATTGAAACATAAAAAGATTCACATATTAAAGTTATTTCAGATAATAGAAACTTTTGTATTGATCAAGTCACGGGGGGTGCGGCTTTATTTATTGGCTGCGACTTGAGTTTCAGTGTGTGTGTGTGTATGTGAGATGAGATGAGAGCAAAAGAGAAAGAGAGAGAGAGAGAAAGAGGAGGAGTCCAAGGATGCTTTTCAATCATAATTTAATTAAATTTAGGACATTATAGACATTGTTTGTCATTCTTATCTGATGTACTTAACCAAAGTCTTTAATTGATTATTTTGTTATGGTAGCCTGTAGGGCTCTTTGAAATAACTGACATAATTTTGCGAAGTGATATGAAACTGTTATGCGGTCAAGACCTGGAACTACTTCATAGCTGTGCATTTACTTGAAAAATAATTGCACACCTTAGTCAAGGTGTCAGAATCAAGCATTCAACAGACCCTTGGTATAAGTATAAACATACATCTTAGACCGCAGGTCTTTGAAGAGAGGATAGTTTGGTTATTTTGCAGGTTAACTACTCATATTTTCACTTTATGTGAGTTTGTTGTGTCTTTATATCGGCAGTGTCTGAATTCCTTCCCTAGATTATTCTTGAAAAAAACGTGAAAAGCCCTATGCTAGTTTTTGCCATCCTTTAATCAAAGACTTAAATAGGAACAAAGTAATATTTTTCATGACTTATATTCTGCATTTCTGTCAGACGTGAGCATTATTCAGCAAGGTGTGCAATCTGTGTCTAATAATACTGTGAAGAAGCTGCGCTCCAATTACCAGTAATGCTTTGCGGTATTAATAAATTATGTAAATGACTGAGTACTGCTCATAGCTTTACTGTTAGTGCTGTTTTTGTATTTATTGTAGCTTGCTGTTATTTGACATTTGGTGATTATTCTGGAGTTCATCTTATAATTAATATGTGTATTTGGTTTACACCATTATTGTGATTTGTATGTCAAGTAATGAGTTCCATGCTTGCGATTTAATATGTGTCAGAGGAAATTTCAAAATAAAAGTCCCTGTAATTTTGTACCATTAGAAATTCTCTATTTATTATTCATGAATTTGGTCAACCACCTATATCGCCTGTTGGATGGGCCGTCCCTGATCATTGCTATCATTATTTCGCTATACTTGAACAACAGCGGGCCAGCCCACATTGCCCAGCGGCCCACTGGAAAAACTCCCGATGCTCCCGATGGCTAGTCCGCCCCTGCTGTCAGCACAAAACCTGACACTACCACTACAAGAATTACAGCAAAAATGAATCAGCAAATTATCTTAAATTAATACAAAAGGAGATGGACTTACTTTCCCTGAGGTAATTAAGATGTGAGAGCAGGACCTCTGTGTTATAAACACTAGTAAGTCTCAGGAAGTCCTCTTTGCTCATCTTGCAAAGTTCTTTTCCATCTGTGCTATGGAACATAGCTGTGTCGATCTCCTGAAGACCATACTCTTTAATGGCCCAGTCTAACCATTGCCGTACGTGGTCTGGAGACCAGAGAGAAGGGTCTGAAATGGCAAATGCAAAAATAAAGAGACTAATTATCTGGAGACTTAAGGATTAGGTAGCTTCCAGACCATTCCAAAGTGTGTGGGAACATTACAGTACCACAACAAACATTGTTGTCTGAGTAATGGCAGATAATTTAAATATTTCATTCAGTCATTTACATAAACATTTAGTATTTTCAGAGAAAGAGAGCAATATGGATTAAAGGTGAGATCACCTTGAGTCTCTAAACATACAATACATATAAATCCTTCTTCGTTTTCTTTTTCTTCTTCTTATTATTATTATTATGATTATTATTATTAATAATAAAATTGTGTCTATTTTTCTTGAGATAACATGAGAAAAAGTAGCTTTAATTCAACTTTTGTTTTTCTCTGTATCACATGAAAATTAAGTCTCAAATATTATCATGAGAAAACAAGACCGATCAATTATAATTCATGGCATTTGAGGGACTCCATTTATTTGGAAACTATTTTTGTAATTCTGTTTGGTGCAGCTAGTTTTGCGAAAATTACACATTTCACCATACTCAAACTAGAGTATGAACAATATTATTAAATTCTAATATTGAGAAGAATTTTTATACATACTAGTTTAAATATTATATACATTTCCCTGCAGCATTTTTTTTTCCCCTTTTCTCCCCAATTTGGAATGCCCAGTTCCCAATGCGCTCTAAGTCGTCGTGGTGGCATAGTGACTCAAATCCGGGTGGCGGAGGACAAATCTCAGTTGCCTCCGCATCTGAGACTGTCAATCCATGCATCTTATCACATGGCTTGTTGAGCACGTTACCGTGGAGATGTAGCACATGTGGAGGCTTCAATGCTATTCTCCGCGGCATCCACGCACAACACGCCCCACCGAGAGCGAGAACCACACATTATAGCGACCACGAGGAGGTTACCCCATGTGACTCTACCCTCTCTAGCAACCGGGCCAATTTGGTTGCTTAGGAGACATGGCAGGAGTCACTCAGCACGACCTGGATTCGAACTCGCAACTTCAAGGGTGGTAGTCAGCGTCAATACTCGCTGAGCTACCCAGGCCCCCTTCCCTGCAGCATTTAATATTTAGTTATAAGTCTTGTTAAAAAAGGTTTGTAAGGGGAATTATATATATATATATATAAAAGGACGCAATGCAAAGAAGAAGAAAAAAATAGAATTAAACATTAAATGTCCACATGCTGTTATTATAACTCCAAAATGTACTCCAATTCAAATCAATTTCTAGCAATAAAAACAGTGTGCGGACATTTACTCATTTTCTACAAGGTAGAAAGAAGAACTGCATATACCTGCTGGAACAATAACTCTCCTCTCATTGGTTGTCATGTTTGGGGGTGGTGCATTCTTCTCGTCCATGTAACCAGTATAGTTCATCTGAGATGCGTCGTTCCCACCCACCATCTTATTGCATTTACCCACACTACAGTCCACCGGAGACTCTCTGCCGGGTACACAGGGAGAAAGAGAGAACAAGAGAGAGACATACAGGCATAGATAAAGAAACAAGGTTGGAGAAAATGTGAGAAAATCAGAGACAGAAAAAGACCACAGAATCTTTAATAAAAAACACTAATGCCTATTATCAGAAATAACCACTCTCAAAAATGCAGAATAATTGTGCCAACAAATGATAACAGATATTAGAATTTAAAATGCCAGTGGTTGAGGTCTTGGTGCTGTACCTGGATCCATTGATATGATCATATTCCCGTTTTACATTGACTCTGACAGGTTGGTTGATCCACTCCTGCTGAGGGGGAATAGGGTTGATCTTGTGGGGTTGGCCATAATCCTGTGTGACAGACGCAGTCATGTCTGTCTTGGGTAAGGGAGCAGCAGCAGCGTAAGGAGGCTCAAACAGGGACTGGTCTTCACTCACCACTGACAATGCCTCCTGGAGGGTTGTAGGGCAGAAACCGTATCACTGCTTGTCATTATAGTGCAAATGACTAATTTCAGTACATCAGTACACAAAAGTTTGTAATCAGTATTAAGTCACACATATTTGTCAGTTGTCTAGCTTTTTGTTAAAGGATGCAAATGAACAATTAATTGCTTATACAGAACATAACCACACCACTGCCATGGAAAAGTGAGAAACATCTTAAAGTCAAGATGAAGCATAAAACACCAATTGCAACTCTGATCTGACGTATTTCGATGTGAAACAGGATATTCAACGAGAAAAAAACAATGGTAGGGTGGGGATTGATTTTACACAAGAGGAATTCATTGGATTGTGAAAAGTAGGCATTACTTTATATATCAGAGGGGAGCCAGGTTGGAAGTAAGGGGTTTAAAAAGAAAGAGGGTTTCACAGATCTGTGATGTCAGCCTGTAAAGCAATGTTGTTTTAAGTAATCACTTTTAAAGACAAACTTTGTATTATAGGGTGAATTTTGACTCCATGTTGAATTCAGTCATTTATATATCAGGTTGCATAGAGAAAATAAGAAAATAAAATGTTCAGTAATAAGATTGAGGTTAACTGTCTAAACATAACCAAAAACATCAGTTATAACAGTTAACTTCACATTAACCACCAAAGCTTTTCTTTTTGAAAAGAAAATTGCAAAACATGACTTCCATGTGTAAATTTAAAAATCTGGCTCATCTTTTTGTCTTATTCATGGCTCACATGTGAGACAGAACAGAGGCAAATAAATCTGTCCAAGGTTACTTCTACATTTGCTCTCATTGCAGGCGCTCAGCTGGGGTGATGTAGTTTTATTAAAGAAAACAAACGGAGCAGACAGGCCCCTCTGGAGAGAGCAGCGTCTACACGTGCATGCAATCGTCTCCATTGGCTATTTTTCAACCCATTCACTGCTAAAATATTTACATTTAATTCAGATATTTCTTTGGTTTCTTTCTTTCCTTTTTAATTTTTTTACCACTACAATCAACAAGCTAGTCTGCTTTTCTTGTGAAATTTGTAAAAAGTGTAAATCCCTGTCCTTTCTAACATTCACAATGAATGCATAGATTCGCTATTCACACTACTGAAGATGAAAAAAATGCAGAAACAAGGCTTACAGATGCTGCAAGATGCTCAGCATTGCGGCCGGCCATTGAGGGGTGATTTTAACAGTTTTAACAGATTGAGGACTTTCATACTGTTTAACACCAGATGACTGCTCCTTCTGTCTTTTTTTGGTCCAAATATACATTTCATGCAGCATCCAAGTACAAATCTGATATTGCAGATTTTGCATATCACTATTCAAACTGTAATGCAGCTATTCAGTACAGCTGAAAAACAAAAAGTTCTCTCTGTGGCAACAGAGATACTGGGACACTCTATCAGCATTTAGCTGTTCTTTTCTCCTTTTGGCTTTCTGAACTTTCGTGACAGTCGTCATCAATTTGATCAGTGGTCCATGGACAGTATCGGGACAACCCACAGCAGCAGGAGTGTGGCATGATAAGTATGACAGAGTTGAGGAATGCCTTCATAGTGCCAGATAAGGCCAGAGCTGCTATTATGACTGTTACACGTTACTTACACACAGACATATCAGCCTCCACCATATAATTTATGATTGGCAGTCAGTCTTTCTCAAGATTATAGGGTTTTAAAAATAGGAAAATCTAATTCCACACTCATATACACGTACAGAATAGTGCAGTCCTGTCAAATCTGTATGAAACAGAGTGCTAGTCAGCGTAGCTACTAGTGCAGGGCCAAGTTTCTTATTACAATGAGGTTAAAATACTCAAAAAGGTGCCATTTTCCTTAGGCCATAAATTGGCCGTGCCTGCATGGCTCACTTGAACCACGCAGAACCACAGGCTTACACTGGTTTGGTGTTGTAGATTTATGGCGAGGTCTGCCAACAACCGATCTTTGCACAGCTGAACATACTACATAAATAATACATGGCAGCATTTATGCTACCATATATTATGAATTATCTCACTAGTAAAAGACATTTTGAACATTTTCACATGAGAATAGTCATATTTCTCACTGCATGATTGGTGTATGTTAAGGACTGTTTAATACAGGACAACAGGCAGGAATTAGCATTGCTTGTCCCGCAAAAGATGTGTCATAAAGTTGGGATGAACAGACTCCATTCAAAACAGAGAGCTATTTTATACACAGGGCATTCCTGTCTTTTGTTTCAGGAGGAAAAGGAAACCTGACAGGAAACCAGATTGTGTGGAACAGGAAATACCCGTGGACTGAGAACCCGCCTTATTGTTGAGTAATTGTGTTCAGTTAAAAATCAGTCATGAGAGTTATCTGTGTCAAATTCCAAAGCCATAATAGATCAACAGATTCTAAATAAGATGATATTTAGGCTTAACATATATTATCAAAACTAATATAATAATAATAATAATAATAATAATAATAATAATAATAAATATTATAACTAATAATAATAATAATAGTAATAATGATGATGATGATGATGATTATGATAATATTAATAATTAATAATAATAATAATAATAATAATAATAATAATAATAATATAGGCAATAACAGTGCATTTGATAACATACGGATAAAAAGCAACACGTTTTTATATTTCATGCTTTAAATATAATAACCCGAGAATTTTATGCTGCTTTTGAGCGTTAGAGGAGTTTTGCAGCATTAAAATCATCACTGTTCTGATGTCCTCTTTCACCCCACTGCAATCGAAACAGTCTATTTAACATGATAAAATCTAACACAAGCATGATGTGTACGGCCATAAACATATACCACACCCAAAACCACTTAAATGACCGCAAAAAAAAAAAAAAAAAAAAAAAAAAAAAAAAAGATCAGGAGTGTTTGAATTTGCAGCCCTGGCCCTCCATTCAACAATCACGAGTCAATCAGTGATCATTACCTTTATTAAAAAAAAATGTTTCCTCCTCTCAGAGTTTTCACCCTATTAAATGGTGGATAAGGGTATGGTGTAGCCTAGCTACATTTCTTGAATAACATATTCAATGTTGCATGACTCTAACCATTGAAAAAAAAGCACAGTTATTTGAAGCAGATATATGACATTAAGAGCGCAGTTTATATTTAAAGCGAAACACAATAGGCTGTAACGCAGCTAAACCTTTTGAAGATTGCTGTATAGTGCTTATTGTCAGTTATCAGAAGAAGAAAAGGCTGTGAAGTAATATTTTACTGTGGGTGGGCTCGGGTTTTGGACAGTATGAATGGCTGGAAAACCTCGGCACGGTGCCACTGAATTGTGCAGCCAGCCTAAAACTTTATGATTTATATAAACCACAGCACTGCATTCACACGCAGGCCACAATGTGCCGAAAACCCAGAACAGCCTCATCAAGCGCTGGACATTTGCTATTCTAATTTTAAAGTCGGCGCGTATTTTTTTCTTTTTTTTTTTTTCTTGCCAAAACACATTTTCTCCATCACAAACAGCTTCTATCCGAGTGTTTATTTCAAGTTCTTTCTTTTTTCTCCAAGCACCAAGTGTGTGCGTCTGAAGAGTCCGTCTGAATTCCTCGTATCCTCCGCGACAGTTTTCGACTTTCAACAAAGTTTAGACAAAAAGGAAAGGAAACTTGGGAGGGAACCCGTAGAAAATCTCCGTTACCGCTATTCGGAGCGGCTGAAAAGCCTCAGACAGGCAGAACTACAGGCGTCTTACGCTCTCAAACTTATCCATCTCAGAAAGAGCCCTCTCCACCACTCTTACCTTAATAGTTCCATCCATTTTGCGCAATTTTCAGTGGAGCCCGACAATATTCCAAACATGACACGCGTCTGAATTAATTCCAGCCCCCGATATGTGGCGGAGAGACAGAGACAGTTTCGCCGGATGGTTTTTTTCCTCTAAATTTGGGAAGTGAAGTCACTGCGCTTGAGAAGGAAGCCGTGTGTGTATGTGTGAGTGTGTGTGTCACTAGCCCTGCCTTCATTATGGCACCCAAAAACAGGATATTTGTCCCGAGGAGATAAGACACCAAAACAATAGGTTTTTTTTTTTTCTTTCTTTCTTTTTTTTTTTTTTTTTTCTTTGTAGCCTACATGTTTTTGCCTGGAAATATTTACAGAATGTCTGCCAGCTCTTTACATATGTTGCGCTTTTTTATTTGCCTTTCTTTTTCTACACATTAACGAAACTGACTTTGTAGAAACATTACATTAACGCATACATTGTTTTAATATGATTTAGAGGTGTAAAAAAAAAAAAAAAATACGAAGAAAATTCTTAATAATTAAAGTCTCAGATAACAAACCACTAATAAAAATAATTATTAATAAAAGATAGACTAGTGACGCATACGGATTTATTTGCAATGAGTAAAACGTCACTGATATATACAGTATAGGCCTAGGCCCTATATATTTTATTACATTATTGCAAATAGTTATTGCTGTGCAGTCTATCTGGTGCATGTACGATCATATCTCTGATACACCTCTAATGAATCGGCGAATTTAAAATCTCGGTATTCCGCTCTTTGGGAAAAACGCGAAATGGATCTACCTATGATGAAGAATGTGGAAAGTCTGTCCGAACTTCTGTGGTCTCTTTCAGTCCTGAAATGGGCTTCCATCAATAAAAGCGAAGCCCGCAGCGCCGAGTCTGTCTGCTCCACACGTGTGCGCCCCTTCTCCTGCGCACCTCTGAATGCACATGAATTGTACCTCCAGAAACACTGGCGCTCTGAGGCTGTATGGACCATATAGAGAGGTTGATAACGCTCCTGTTCAACATTTTTCCTAAATCAATAGCATATGGCCTAAGATTGTTCATGTCCTAGTGGGCGATGAGGACAACTGTGTCTATTATAGGCAACATTTAACATTATGGACAAATGTTTTACCTGTAAAAGGATTTAAACGTATTATTTACTCGGTATATTACGATATAAACAAACTCTGCATTGTCAAAAACTCCTATTTGCATAAAAAAAAAAAAAATGTGGCATTATGTGTTATATTATACAGTGCTTGTAATTCCCTATAGCCTAAATGGGAGAGTAAATCTCCACCCCCTATTTTTCGGTGCACTCTGAAGAAACCCTAGCCAATTCCGGCGCGTTATTACCGCGCACATACCAGACATGAAGCCAGCGCAGAACGTGACAGACCCCCGGATCCTCAGACCCCCCTGACCGAGAGAGCCATGCCTGGGGGAGAAAGACTGAGTCTGCGCCTGCTGACTTGTGCTGTTTGCGACTTGGGGGTCTAGAGGGGGAGAGGCCCCCTCGACAGAACCACATCTGGATCCTGCTAGGGGTCAAGGCTTCTCCTGCCTGAGGCCTGCGCAGTAATTAACGGAGACACCTTGTGTAACCATTTCGAGTAAGGGCCTCTTTCTCAGTGCACAAAACAACACTATCTTTCCTTTAATTCAAATAAACAGCATTGACATATTTATCCATTACGGTGTTCTGTGTGCTTGTATTTGAATGAAAAGAGTGGGGTCTCCGGACAAGACAATTGATGGAAGGTGAGAATGCAGAAGAAGAGGAATTTTAGACTGGTTTTAATCTGAGCAAACCATTTATCCTTAACCATTCACCATAACCACAGTTAAGTTATAGTACTATATAATATGGATAATCATATCAGTTTTTGAGACATGTTTATATCTGTATTGCAGTGGAGGAGTGGACATCATTTTCACAGAGCGTGGGACCTGATAGCTGGAACATATGTTCCCTAGAGGTCCGCTTAGACTCCACTGTTCTTTTAATTAAAATACCATTATCTCTGAGCGCATGATGAGACAGAGATCTGGCAAAGAGGGGTCACTAATGACAGTATAATTATGTTTTATGGTCTCCATCTTGATTATTGTAAATGAGATGTCTCTTTAGGCTACTTGAAGTTGAACTTTATATATGATAAATAGTGAACACAAGAAACATTTTATGCGATAGTACTGCAATGTGGAGTAAAGCGTAAACTGAGTTTGTACTGAATATAAATTATTCTGCTTGGAGGCACTTTGATGACAACAGTTTTGCCCTGCTCTGGAAGCTGAATACTCACCATTTAGACATAATTTGCTTCTCTGAAGCATGTTGTTCCAATATATTGTATCACTCTCAGGATGTACCCTAATGATATCATGTCAAAACTAGTCCTTTTTTTAAAAAATGTTTTGTATTTATTTATGGAGTGAACATCTTCATTGCATTATTAGATGCATTAATAATTATTAAATCTAGAAAAATCATTCTTTTTTCCAACGTGGCACCTGCCCAGGTCATTATGAGTCCAGTGGTAACAAACATTTTGGAAGGCCAATAAACAGATGCGTGTTGGTTTATGTAGTGAGCCACAGAACATCTGGCTTGACGCTGAAGCTTGACAGCCAGGCATTTCTCCCAACCACGACCTGTGGGAAGCCAGTGGCCCAATACTGGAAAAACCCTGAAGTGCTGGAGCAAGACAAACCCAGAGTAGACCAGAGGCTTCCTCAACATAAAAACAGAGAAAAAAAAATGGTGTGGGAACAACGTGGTTATCTGACTTTTCAATTGCATAACATCAACCGGTCTAGAAGTCTACAGCTAATGAAATCTACAGCTAAGGCTTATATGTGATAACGGTGATAAAAGATTTTGAGGGCATTTGAATATGGGTTTTGTGACAGACATTCAAGATATATTAATTGAGAGGCTGTCCTGATGGGGATTACACTTCTCAGGTTGTGCGAGACTGTAGTGAGCCCTTTCCTCTCACTTTCCTCTTTCCTCACACTCTGAGAAATACATGCACATCTAAAAAATGGAGACTGCAGCACACAACACCAACTGTCTTGCCTGCTGCTCCAGGCCATAATTAATTTGAGATTTATTTTTATTGGAGGGCTCTAGTCTCGCCTGGTCTTAACCAAACAAAAGCACTAGCAGGACCATGGCTTCGCTTGAATGAAGCTGAATATTTCTCTGAAACTGGTCTTTTTGAGGCGTGCTGAGGTAAATCCCTTTATCCGCTCAAATTCTGCCCGATAGCAACAACACTCAAAATATTGTTAAATAACCCTGAATATAACCCACAAAAAAACAACACAAAAGGGGGCATTTGAAGTGAATGGAGTTACCTTTCACCTAAAGGACCTTAGGTATAATTTAGACCAAAACAAAAATTACAGACATGCAAAGATCATGGTGGAAGAGTGGGTCTTTTCAACTATATCCGCCCTTGAGTAGTATCCACTTATTATTCAGTTTGTGGAGAAAAAGCTAGATTTAAAAGAAAAGCTTTTTTCCCTTAACATGTCTCAACTGCTAATGTCTTGAAACAAATCGAGGACTGTTCGTGGGACTGTGAAACTCAGCCCCTCTGTGGAGGAACACAAACTAGCGTCTGCATGAAAAGCTCCCTTATGCAAGGGGGCAATAAGTCTCCATAACATAACAACTCAGCTCTGGAAAGTATGCTGATTGTAAAGATATAATGAATGACTTTAGCAGGCACAATACTTCATTTTCATGGTTCTGTCTGTAAGCAGTGCACTAAGCCTTTTGATACATTAAAGTTATTGCAGAGGCACTTTGCCATACATAATCATCCAAATATGCCAGTCTCTAAAAGAAGGAACAGTGACAACACAGCATACTTTTGAGAGGCATAGAACCCCATGTTAGCACCAGAAGTATGCAAATCAGTAGGACAAGTGGTATAATCAATGTGGGTATGACTTCAGTCAGTATGGGTTCATCATTGGCTTACAAAGGACTCAAACCCATCTGCAGAGAATTCTTAAACTCAATTTGAATGGCTATAAATATTCTATATGGAAACTTTTCTATACGTGGTTGGTTGGGCTTAGTTTTGGCAAAAACAGATGTCAGCCATGTGCAATGTTTACATTCTTTAAGAGAATGCAGAGAGAGAGAGAGAGAGAGAGAGAGAGAGAGAGAGAGAGAGAGAGAGAGAGAGAGAGAGAGAGAGAGAGAAAGAGAGAGAGAGATGCACTACAATAATGTACAATAATAACATTTAAGAAGATTAGAGATGACAAGTCACCTCTGTTCAATGGCCAAAGTTCAATTTTAAGACTAAACTATAGTGAGACAGTACACACTCTACCAGAGGCATGATAAAGTTAATCAGCCATTACATCAAAGTAGGCTAAACGTCATTTATCTTGCAAATGTTTAAAATTAATCTCGGATAAAATAGTCGTATATAGCTAGAGGTGAATCATGGACAAATAATTGACATCAGTCATAAATCTAACTTGGAAGAGGAAAATGGCAATTAAGAAGTCCCAGACTGTTTCCTCCGACATTACCTGCTCGTAGTGACGATGTTGTCTTACCTTGACGTAAGACGAAGTGTCTGGGACGGTCTGAAACATTTTCATTGGACAGAGAGCCCAGAAATGTGTGATGTTCACTTCACGGACCCTTCAAAAAATAAATCCACAGGTCATTAAAGAGGAAAATAGACTTTACCCAATGTAAAACTAAGTATTTTTTTTAAATTAAATTATACAATTCAAACAAAAACAACAAAAAATAAACAAATAATAATAATAATAATAATAATAATAATAATAATAATAATGATAATAATAATAATAATAATAATAATAATAATAATAATAATAATAATAATCTTCAATAATTATATTCTCCCTAAATTTGTAATAACATTTTTAAAAGCAAACCAGTCATTTTTCGTACGTTTTTCACATTTCCGTACGTCTGTTAGGCTACAAAAACGAATCCAATCCTTATTTTATTTCATTCAGTCATTCATTCATTAGTTTCTATACGTCATTTCACAAATCAGCACAAAGCTATTTTATTTATTTATTTATTTATTTATTTATTTATTTATTTATAATTTTTTATTGCACAGGTTCTCCTCAATGAAGAAGAGAAAGGAAAAGAAAAATCCCCATGGCGTGCCATATACTTTTGAAATTGATTTCCGTCACGGATTCTAAGAAATGACTTTATGGCCAACAGTGATATTTTCAACAACAACAACAACAAAAAAGCTGTTTTTCGTTATCGGGGGTTGTTTTTCTGCGTTCTTTCTTTATATCATGAACTAGCAGCATGTTTTGTGTGCACAAACTATAAAATTGACGGAAAAAATAAATAAATAAATAAATAAAAATAAAAAAACAAAGCAGTAGCTAGTGTGCACTTTGGGCACCTTGCTTTCCACCCCGTAAAAGAACATCCAGACCACGCAGAGAGGTCAGATTTGGTTCACGAGCTTATGAGAGACACGACTGTAGCACAGTTAAACAGAGCTACATTTATTCGTCGAAGATTTGTAACCTATACCTTTCATCGCTCCAGAGGTTACTTTTATTTATTTATTTTTTATTGACAGGCCTTCATTTCATTAAGAATTTTGAACAAAGATGGAACAGAACAACAGTAAGCATTTTTTTATTAATAACAATAGGCTAATAATAATAATAATAATAATAATAATAAATAATAATAATAATAAACATTATTAGGTCTACACACATTAAGTCAGTTTCATCTATATATTATTGCTTTTCTCTTTCTCTTTCTTACGTTTATATCACTTTATATAGTGTAGGCATATATATATATATATATATATATATATATATATATATATATATATATATATATATATATATATATATATATATATATTGTTTTTGTTTTAAAGACCTAAGTCCATTACTGAAGTAAATATAAGCCCAGCCCCCTTCACGTTCCTGCTAAGACCAGCCACATATTGAAACACTTTTCACTTTAATAAGTGTAGCTTACAAAGTCTTGGGTGAAAGGGCACCTCGGGGACGGTGTCTTTTGCCTTTCCTTCAGCGAGCAATTACAGAGCATGCTGGCAATAGCATTATTTAACATTCCACAGCAGTTCAGAAACACAATGAAAATAACTGATTGTCATACCAAAACACAGCAAGACAAACAGCGCAAAACGAATATGAACTTTATTGTCCTCCTGCAACAACAACTGACACGTTGTCTATCCTTCTTTGGGTATGGTCGTAAAATGCAAGGAATTATATATATATATATATATATATATATATATATATATATATATATATATATATATATATATATATATATATATATAAAAAGTTAGGTCTCAAGTTAGGTTTTAACAGAAAGGCCTGTCTTGAAGGTAGCTGTCCCAAAACACTTGATCAGTGAGACCATATTTCTAATCCATCAATGTACCTTCCATCAAATTGTGGATCTAGCAATAAAGCAACAATATTCGATTCCACATTTTTCTAAATAATTATGTGTAACCCCTGTTACACATTTTACTTGAAATTTAATAACGCATCTTTGAAAGGAAATTGTAGAATTAATGGTAGCCTACATGACAAGCACGAGAATGGAAGTTGAAAAGCGTTCAACTGTTGTCTTTAATCGCGATAAGAAACGAGACTTCGCGATTTCGATCCCTAAACATACTGACCGTAATGAAAAAATCAGGAGTCTTATATTTCGCTCGATTTTTATTTGCAGGGAACCTCGTGCGTTAGACCTCGGGCTCTTGCGGGCGAGAGCTGGGCTCGGCTCATAAACTTCCCCAAATGCATCCAATTTCTAAACGGTAAAAGAGCATAGAATTCCGCATCTGTTGCCAATTAAGTGACTGGAAGCTCAAGAGGACTGTTAAATAACTACATCGGCTCTCCTCCGAGGAGGACGTGAGCCTCTAGTGTTACATCTGAAGCCTCATACCTAATGTGAACGTGTTATCCATCAAATTACATGTCCTTCTCGACTGTCAAAACACTCGAATCGAGCAAAGACGCGAAACAGCAAATGGACAAGGAACTCCGAAAATAAATCATTCGCGAGTGAAAAGCAAGTCCACAAAAAGCATTTGGTTTTGCAAATACGAAAAAAAAAAAAAAAAAAAAAAAAACATATTGCAGGTCAAACAGATGCAACTCGCCCTAGCGAGTTCAAGCTCTGCTATGCATTATCTCATACCATGCCCATACTCACCTGTCTTGTCTTTGTCACTCGTTAATCTAAAATTGAACTGTTTCCAGTCTTTAGTAATTAGTCCCGTCTATGAGAAAGTGGTTATCATGGATAAGTGTGAGTTGAGGCGTCGTGTATGGAGGAGAGGAGGGATGTATGAATGGAGAAAGTGAGATGGGAGAGCGTCGGCTTGCTGACCAATGAGAGAGCACGGACTCACCCCGCATGCAACTGCACATCCACTGAACCGTGAAATAAGGGAAATCTGACTGAAATGAGAACAGCACCATAAAACAGAAGAAGAGAGGAAAACAGCGTGAAGCTCTTTTGCTTGCTGGAGGACATTCATCTTCTTCTACAATGCCTTCGTTATTTTAGAATGTATTTTAGAATGTATTTACTTATTTATGAAAATATAGAGCACATTTCACAGTTTGTAGATTGACGAGCGACACATATGCAGCCTATTTGTGTCCTTCTGTCTTAAATGCAAGACAGCGAAAAAGTAAAAAGTATTTAATTTAATATAAAATGCAATATATATATATATATATATATATATATATATATATATACACACACACATATATATATATATATACACACACACACACACACACACACACACACACACACACACACACACACTACCGTTCAAAAGTTTGGGGTAACTTGCCTGAAATGTTTCTCATGCTCTTAAAAACATTTTGATCTGAAGGCGTATGCTTAAGTGTCTGAAATTAGTTTTGTAGACAAAAATATAATTGTGCCAACATATTAATGTATTTAATTACAAAACTAAAATTTAATAAAATAAAAAAATAAAATAAAAAAAAAGTTTTTGAAATGGATGACTAGTACCGAATATTTAAGAAAAGCAGCCACTAAGTGCCCAACATATAGATGGGAACTCCTTCAATACTGTTTAAAAAGCATCCCAGGGTGATACCTCAAGAAGTTGGTTGAGAAAATGGCAAGAGTACATTTCTGCAAAATCTAGGCAAAAAATAAAGAATGAGTAAGTGACCCTAAACTTTTGAACGTTTTATATATATATATATATATATATATATATATATATATATATATATATATTTTTTTTTTTTTTTTTTTTATTTATTTATTTTTTTTTTTTACTATTGTTGACTATTGGCTATTTTATTTTATTTTAATGTATGTTGTGTTGTTGTCACGTCTCCCCGAGCAATCACCACCACACCAGGATGAACATACTCACACACTGCATGTGGGCGCATGTCAAATCCACGTGTCTCCCTTGAACGTCTCTTTCCTGTTAGGTTGTCCCTGCTCACTTCACTAACTTCATTTCCTCCACCCGAAAACTCCATCAAAGAAACAGCGACAGGTTTACAGTGGGGAAAGCTACTGGAGCATGACTTTTGACTCTCAGTAAGTAACTAAACACTTGATAAAGGCTCCAAATAGATCTATATAATAGATCGGGTCTATTAAGTTACCTAATTTACGGTTTTTCACGCCTAATATATGGTGTGACAAAACTGATGTCTTCAAGGAGTGATCTCAAATTATTATTATTATTATTATTATTATTATTATTATTATTATTATTATTATTATTTTAATGGGGAGATTTTAGATTAGGGATAATATTACAGTGTAAGTAGGCCTAAAGAATTCTGTAATTTACAACACCAAAAGAACAAATGTAGGCTACTTAATATATTGTGGAGCTTCTTATGTTTTCTATCGTTATTACTATAGTAATCAATAATTACACATGTAACATGCAACATGGACAGTTAAAAATGGTTACCATAAATTTTAAGAAATATATGTGTTTTTGCTTATTACTTTTAATCTAATAATTTCATTAGAAGTCGTGACCCCAAAACTAGATTGAAAATCCAAATGAAAGAAATAGGTCACCCAAAAATGAAAATTCCATCATGCCATCCAAGATGTGTAAGATTTTCTTTTTTCTGAGGAACACAAAGATTGTTAGAATAATATCTCGACTCTGTAGGTCCATCCAATGCAAGTCATATGTGCTTTTTGAGTTTTAAAGTTTTAGACCCTGTTAACTTGCATTCTATGAACCTAGAGTTCATAGCTTAGATATTCTTTTAAAAATCTTTGTGTTCCACAGAAGAAAGTAAGTCATATACATCTAGGATGGCATGAGGGAGTGATGAGAGAATTGTCAGGGTGAACTATCCTTTAAACAATTATTTTGCTTTTTAATTGAATGTGCAGAAGTTGCTTAACCTAGCTGAATGAAGTAAACCTTAGTATACTCTGACACAGTTGAACAGTATTTTGAATAGCACACCACTTCCCTGCAAGATCACATACATTCTTTTGAACAATAGCAGGAAATTGCCACCTTAGAGAGAAAGGAAACATATTGTATCTAGAGGCAGCCATCACCATTTGTTAAGTCTGACTGCAATTTGCATGTCAAATTCAAAAAATTAAATAATGCAGTTTTGTAACCTAAATGGCGAAGTCTTTTTATGCATTATTGATGTTTTATATTCATTTATTTTATTTGCATTTTTTCTCTAATCCATCCCAATTGAGTACTGGCATCTAACAGATGTCGGGACTGAGGACATATCAATGGTTGGATGACACACTTCCATCCAAATGCCTTCTGATGGGAGTGATGAAAAATAAACAAAAATGTGAGTGTTAGTTCTCAGAAACTGGACTTTCTGGATTTTCTTTCATATCCTTCATCTTGTTTCTTTAAAGCTGTTACTGTAATCATATTAAGAAAGCCATTCTGAGTTCAGTGAACTAAAAGATCTAGATAAAGGAACAAGCATAAAGGTTTTTTCAGGGGGTCATGGGATCCTTTATCACAAATAATGTAAAAACAAATATATTCAATCATGATTCATCCTGTTCTCAATAATAATGACCAATGTCCAGATTTGATTAAAGGGATAGTTCACCAAAAAAATAAATACAAATTGTCTATGGTCTTTTTTCCATAGGCCACAGATGTTGGGCTGAATGTTAGGGATTGACTGCTCAGCAGGGGCGTAACTAGAGGTAGGGCAGGGTGGGCAGCTGCCCTAGGGCCCAGGGTCAACCATAAAAATGTCTGCAGGCCAGAGGGGTGATGATAAACGACCAAGGCCCCCCAAGGAGGGGGCCCGATAGTTTCTTTGCACTGAGGTCCACAAGATCCAAGTTACACCACTGCAGCTCAGTCACCATTCACTTTCATTTTATGAATAAAGACCAGCATCAACATTCTTTAAAATGTATCTTTTTTCCAGTTTTCATTTGAAACCCTTGAAACAAGTTTCAAGTTAAAGGGATAGTACGCCCAAAAATGAAAATTCTCTCATCATTTACTCACCTTCATGCCATCCCAGATGTATATGACTTTCTTTCTACCGCTGAACACTCGAAGATTTTTAGAAGTATTTCTCAGCTCTTTAGGTCTATACACTGTAAGTTAATGGGTGCCAAAATTTAGAAGCTCCAAAATTCACATAAGGGCAAAATAAAAGTACTGCAGACAACTCTTGATGTTAAATACATATATTCTGAAGAGATTTGATAGGTGTGGGTAAGAAACAGATCAATATTTAAGTCATTTTTTTTACTAAAAATTATCCTCCCTGCTCAGTCAATTTCCACTTTACTTTCACTTTCACTTTCTCATTCTTCTTCTTTTGTTTTTGGTTATTCACATCCTTGTATATCTCCCCCTAATGGGCAGGGAGGAGAATTTATGACAAAAAATTACTTAAGTATTGATCTATTTCTCACCCACACCTATCATATTGTGTCTGAACACATGGATTTAACCATTGGGATCATATGATTAATTTTATGCCCCCTTTATGTGGATTTTAACCCTAACCCGAACACTAACCCTTCCCTTGTATTGTGAGGACCTACAGAGCTGAAATATTATTCTAAATATCTTAATTTGTGTTTTGCAAAAGAAAGAAAGTCATACACATCTGGGATGGCATGATGGTGAGTAAATCATGAGATAATTTTCTTTTTGGGTGAAATATCTCTTAACAAACAATAGTGAAACTATTATAGAGATAAGCTACTGTATGAGTCAGAAGAACCCACAGTCTAACATTTAAAATGTTATCCCTCACTGGGTTTCATCATGTTTAAATACACATTTACTGCTTGTCATGTATTTTTACAGGTCTGACTCATGTTTTTACAATAAAAGGATAAAGGGGTTTAGAATCAGCAAACAGCAAAAAAAAAAAAAAAAAAAAAAAAAACATTTAAGAACATTTGAACCAGAATCATAAAAACAACGTTAAAACGTGACTGTCTCTTAAGGGACCTGGCATCTCACAAACAGAATTCCTGCGTCTCATCTGCGATCAGCCCCCTTGGCTGGTGTTAACTCTATAAACTTATCTAACCCCACCTCCTGGGACCTCTCTAATATCTTGCTATTTAGGAATATACAGACGTGTCTGATTACATCGAGTAAATAGTAATGAAGGCTTGGGACCTCCAGTGTAATGTCTTATTTATTTAACTGGAGGAGCAAGAGAGCAGCAGAGATGAAGAGGAGATGGAGATAGCTCATTTTCCACATCTCTAAGTTTTCTCAGGGGGGACGGGTAAATGAGATGGCGGCACCAGTGAAGGCAGGGCAGGAGCTCTTTTCAAGCTAACCCCGTCAAGGCCCACACGCAATGGGATAAACCCAGGGGCTTAGGCAAACTCAACCAAACTAAAGCACAATCATACTCAATGAAATAATGTCTTACTATTGCCATGATTGCTTAATGCTGGTAATTTCAGCACTGTATTTTGAAGAAATCTAACATTAAGCTAAATAGTGTGACTTAAAATTCGACTAAAAATAATGCTCAAAACGTCATCAAACCATCATATGAACATAGAGAATAATTATGGAGTTCTAATCTGGGACTTCTGGAGAAGGTTTTGAGGAGCTATGTGCTGGGTGGAGATCTCTTTGCTTTTGTGGAGTGGAAGAATTGCGCAGGAGGCCCACAAAACCTGAATTAGATTTCATGTGCTAGGTGTTAACTCTCTAGATTCATGGTTTGTAAAATGAATTCATAGACAGGTGATACCAGACCTGGAAAAGTATTTCTATGCAATCAACACACCACTTATGTGTGTCATTAGAATTTGCAAAAGGAAATTAAACTGCTGTGGTCAGTTTATAAGAGAGCATTCATAAAGGTAAGGCTAGTGAAGGTGCTGAACCTCCTAATAGGATGCCAATTATCACAGCTGTTAGCTCAACAGATGCCTTTATATGGGTGTCAAACATCTGGTAATATCAGACCAAATGCTATCTTTCTGACAGAGAGATTTGTTTTTAGACCAACAGAGAGCACAGATACACTCTATAGAATTAATGACCGTAAAGTGAGCCCACCAAATCTTTGGTCCAAATTATGTAGTAGATCACATTCTTAAAGTTCACCCAGAAAATGAAAATGCTGTCATTATTTACATTATTTACAAAGTCATTTGACTTTCATTTTTTCTGTGGAACCCAAAGGGAGATATTTTAAAAGATGTTCTGTTTGCGGATTTCCATACAATAGCAGATGATAAGGACTCACTTTAAAGTTTATAAAAGCACCCAAAACCAAAAGCATCATAAAAGTAGTCTATGTGACTCGTGCATCATATTCCAAGTCTTCTGAAGTCACATGATCACTTTCTACGATAAACAGACCTTAATTTAAGCTATTCACTCCTAAATCAAATCATTGTAAACAGCACAAATCTAATATGGCGACATGTCAATAACATCAAACCTCACTGGAATGTCATGACATCATGACACAAGAGCCAATGAGATTTGATGTTATTGACATGTCGCATATTGGATTTGTGCTCTGTTTAAATTAGTTTATCAATTAATTGATTTGATCTGAGAGTGAATTATGACTTAAATGTCAGTCTGTTCATCATACAAAGCCATCCCGTGCCTTCAGAAGACTACTTTTATGAAACTTTGGATGCTATTTAAAGTGAATCACTATCAACTGCTATGGTATTGAAATCAGCAAGTGGAACATCTTTTAAAATATCTTCTTTGGGGTTCTACAGAAGAAAGAAAGTCATATGGGTTCTGAAAAACATGCGTGTGGGTAAATAATTACAAAGTTTTCATTTTTGTGTGAACTGTTCCTTTAATATGACATCTGAGGACTGATAGGAGCAAGGCAAATATGTGTCATAGATAGATAGAAAGATAGAAAGATAGATAGATAATAAAGCCCTAAAGAAGAAAAATAATCCCTCAGTGGAAAACAGCAAGTCAAGGCATTTAACTCCACACCTCGTCTGAGAAAATTTTAAATCATCTCAGTAAATCCTCTGACCACTCATCATTCAGCAGGCTTTTAGTGGGCCCTTAAAGAAAAGCAGCGACTGAAATGAATACACTGTCACCTCTCATTTCTGTCCACAGCCCTGCTCTGTGAGAGAGCATATTGTTCCTGGGAAAGTGGGACGGTACTCTCAGGTTTATCGTGCCATGCTCGTTTTCTTAGGCATGTGCTGTGAGGGCCCCCCCTCCATTTCCCCGAACCCCCACCAGACATGTCTGACAGCCTGAACTCGACATGAGCTGCTCACCAGACTACAAAATTCATTCATTGGTGGCCTCCAACGGTCAAATCTGGATCCAATAAAGCAGGATACGATTGATCCCGTCTCACTGCAACTTGCTGTGGCGGTTCTTCACCACTAGGGGGTTCACTGATCCAGGTTTGTGGTAGGAAAATGAGAATGGCAGGACATAAATGTGCAGTGAGCTACTTTAGTATGTGTTCAGTTATTTGTTTATGTGTAAGAATATTTAAACTAGAGATGTATGCAACTGTCTTTGCTTGAAATGAGGTTACACGAGTGAGACTCTTCAAATACTGTAGATCTATAAACGGCCACAATGACACAACCACATACTATGAAATGAGGTTGACAGAACCACACTCATCTGTCTCTAGACATCTGGTCACAACACAACATGTGAACACATTTATTTTATGCATGTGTTACTGAAAACTTGTAGGTTGCTCATGTGCATGTACAGTGAGATCCAAAAGTCAGAGACCACATTGAAAATCTAAGATTAAAAGAGAAATAAACAGGTTTTAGCATTTAAAACAATAAATGGAAACTAAAAGTAAAATTAGACAGAAATATGCATATATTCTTGGTTTAACATTTCCTTTCCCCCCACAGTTGCCAACTAGTAAAATAAAACAAATATGACAATGTGACAAATATGCCTATTAGTAACAGAATAATGTAATTTTATTGTTTGCATTATACTTTTGGTCTAGCCTAAATCGCTCATTTGAGTCGGTTCTTTACAACGAAATGGCCACATGTGATAGGAAAGCGGTCTGAATCGGTTCGCAATTGAATCTGAATGACTCAGCTTGCGCGTGTACTCACTTGTCAACAAGCTCATGGAATATTTTATAACACGGCAAATAAAGATAATGCTGGTTGCAGTGGATCTACAGTCAATCAATGGAAACCAAACCTGCAAATGCATCCTATCGTTTGCCAGTGATGAAGAAAGTCTTTATTAAGTTCAATACGTGTTCAGCTTGTGAACGACTTCTGCAGGTAAAGAGATTTTCCAACCAAAAGAGTATCAAAGCACTTATTAGCCTACACAAAAATACTTAAAAAAGTACCATGGCATTACCATGTTTTCGGACATGTACCATTACCTTGAAGCACCATGTAAATACAGTAGTATATGAATGTGGTAATATAGCGAAGTACCATAGTATTTTTCTAATTTCCTTGAAGCACCATGTAAATACAATAGTATATGAATATGGTAATCACATATCAATTTACCATGGTAGTAACATGGTATTCTTTGAATTACTTTGAAGCACCAAGCAACTACAGAGTGGTGCATAATTCAAAAGTCAAATCAAAGTGCCATGGTATTATTATCTGATACCATCAGAAATCACACTGTTATTGCCCAGATGTGCTCTCTCTCTCTCTCTCTCTCTCTCTCTCTCTCTCTCTCTCTCTCTCTCTCTCTCTCTCTCTCTCTCTCGCTCTCTCTCTCTCACACACACACACACACACACACACACACACACACACACACACACATAAAAACTCTCCACAGACTTCCATGCTTTTTATGGATTTTATACCGATCTAACGATAATTTCTATCCCCTAACCCTAAGCCTACCCCTAAACCTAACACTTACAGAAAACGTTTTGCATTTTTACATAAAAAACAAAAAACAAAGAAAAAACATAATTTAGTATGTTTGTTAAGCCATTTCCCTCGTGGGGACCGCTGGCTGGGCCCCAAAAGGTAGGTGATCTCAGGTTTTACTAATATAAACATGTACACACACACACACACACACACACACACACACACACAAACACACACACAAACACACACACAAGGAATTTGGCCTCTAATCAAAAGCTTCCAGTACATACAGAAATACAACAGCTAGACACAGAATTACAGGATAAGATAAATAGTATACTGTATGTTCGCAGAGTTTTCTATACAGAAATGTGCAAATGAAATTAATTTTAAATGAGTATGGGTTTGTAGAGGTAGTAGTATAAATATGACAACTAAAATGTAAAAATTTTGTAAAATGTAAAGATTTTACATGTTGAACACATGGGTTTGTATAGGTAGCATGCCTAAATATGAATTTACATGTTTGTTTGTTTTACGTGCACATATGTATTGTTCCTACTGTATACTCGTATACTGTATTGCACTAAACTGTAATATACTGTACCATGGCTTTGATAAATGTCATACGAATAAGTCTTTTAGACACTTTGTCTATGGCAGTGTGCTCTGTGCATCTGTGGTTGAAAAAATATGAAGTAGCTTAAATGTAGCAAGCTACTTTTGGCGTGTAGCTTGTAGTGTAACTTGCTACTTTTTCTGAAGTGTAGCTTTTAGCTTAGCTTAACTAATCTTTCTGTTGAGAAGTTGGTAGCTTAGCTAGCTAAATTTTTTGAGTAGCTTGCCCAACACTGCTGATGAGTTAGGGGTTTGCTGATTATTTAGTGAGACAAATACCCCAAAAATAAAAGGTTTGACACACAACATGAGGTGTCTGTCTAAAAGTATGAAACTTGTGATCCAAACTTCAAAAGAAATGGGAGACAGGGAGTTGGCCAAAGTGACTGCTATATGCCTTGGCAAAAACCACAACATTCTTCCCCGACCTTAAAGGGACAGAGCATTTTTTGTGGTTGTGCCACACACACACATACACACACACATGTTGGTGCGGCTATCCTTATGGGGACTCTCCATAGAATTAATTATTTTTATACTGTACGAACTATATATTCTATCCCCCAACCCCTAAATCTAACCCTCACAAAAAACTTGCTGCATTATTATATTTTCAAAAAAAAAAAAAAAAAAAAAAAAAAATTGTTTAGTATGTTTTTTAAGCGATTTGAATTATGGGGACTCTAGAAATAGAGTCGTCCCCCCCCCCCCCCCCCCACACACACACACACATTCAATTAGATTAGCATCTGAACGTGGTCCTCTGTTTGATGCTGTCTTAATGTCAACATATGCTAAGCTCTTTCTAGTTCAACATTTGGGCATGATATATTTTTCAGTGGTACTAAACATAACCCATTCTATATCTTTTTCCTTTTCTATCACAAGTTAATCTTCCAAAAACTTTAGGTATGCAATACATTCCAATGACTGATAGAGGGCAGAGGTGAACTGTGGAAGAGACTGAACACATCACAAAGGCATCACAGTCTCTTACATATATATATATATATATTACTCATGAGAGTACATCCCTAAATAACAATTTAAACTGAAATAAATACATATTTAAAATACATAAATAAAATGTTTGGCAATAAAATAAATTTTATGTACATAGCTTGTTTTTGTTTTGTTTTTGTTTTTTTCCTTAAAAAACAAACAAACAAACAAACAGATAATCGTGTACAGTAGCCTATGTTGCAGAATTAATTTTTTTTTGTGGAATTAGTATAGCACTGATCAAATCACCTAATGCCTATTTTCTTCTAGAATATTTTATACTTTTATGCTTTTATCTATTTTTCTTCTTAATTTTTAAAATTATTATTATTATTATTATTATTATTATTGTGCTAAATTAAAACATTAGTTTTAACAATTCTGATTTAACTATTAAAAGTGTCATATTTATTTAAAAAAAAAAATAAAATAAATAAAAAATTACATTCCAAAGGTATTTTCAAAGATCATCATGCTTATATTTAAGCTGATAATAGCCACTGTATAGTCACAGTTTTATACAGTTTTTATGTTACTTTTCCATGTTACACTTGACTTACATGTTCCTCTGCATGTTTTTAACAAGCTCTAACTCAAATACGTATACATACTTGACAACATCTGTAATTTGGGGAGAAGAAATCAAAAGCACCAAAAAAGAGACATGTAAACATAGACAAACACACAAAGATAGACCTAGAGACAATGACAAACACACTGCACCCACACAGTCACATACATGCAAACAAGCAGTCTCTTATTCACACTGACACACATTCTCTAACACAAACACCTGTCTCTTCATTTCCTGTATCTTTTACCTACATCTTGTTACAATATACTCTGGTGGCCAGAAGTTTGGAATAATGTACATATTTTGCTTTTATGGAACGAAATTGGTACTTTTATTCACCAAAGTGGCATTCAACTGATCACAATGTATAGTCAGGACATTAATAACGTGAAAAATTACTATTACAATAAAAAATAAAATAAAAAAATAAATAAAAAGGTTCAGAACTTCTTAAACTACTTCAAAAAGTTCTCATCAAAAAATCCTCCACGTGCAGCAATGACATTTTTGTAGATCCTTGGCATTCTAGCTGTCAGTTTGTCCAGGTGACATTTCACCCCACGCTTCCTGTAGCACTTGCCATAGATGTGGCTGTCTTGTCGGGCACTTCTCACGCACCTTACAGTCTAGTTGATCCCACAAAATCTCAATGGGGTTAAGATCCATAACACTCTTTTCCAGTTATCTGTTGTCCAGTGTCTGCATTTCTTTGCCCACTCTAACCTTTTTGTTTTTCTGTTTCAAAAGTGGCTTTTTCTTTGCAATTCTTCCCATAAGGCCTGCACCCCTGAGTCTTCTCTTTACTGTTGTATATGAAACTGGTGTTGAGCGGGTAGAATTCAATGAAGCTGTCAGCTGAGGACATGTGGGGCATCTATTTCTCAAACTAGAGACTCTGATGTACTTATCCTCTTGTTTAGTTGTATATCTGGGCTTTCCATATTTCTTTCTGTCCTTGTTAGAGCCAGTTGTCCTTTGTCTTTGAAGACTGTAGTGTACACCGTTGTATGAAATCATAGCTTTCAACTCTGTTTTATATAATGGCAAGTGATTTTCTAGTACCAAATTAGCAATTTATCATGATTACTCAAGGATAAGGTGTTGGAGTGATGGCTGCTGGAAATGGGGCCTGTCTAGATTTGATCAAAAACTTTTTTCAAATAGTGATGGTGCTGTTTTACATCAGTAATGTCCTGACTATACTTTGTGATCAGTTGAATGCCACTTTGGTGAATTAAAGTACCAATTTCCTTCTGAAATAGCTAAATCTGTACATTATTCCAAACTTTTGGCCGCCAGTGTAGATCAAGAGAACTTCAAGGCTCTGCAATAATTTTCTCTGCTTTGATATGTAATTTCATCATAGGCTTACGTTATATGTAGGCGTTTTTTAAAATATATTTTAAATAAATGAACAGGGGCAGACAGAGGCTGGTTAATGCAGAGAAAGGTGGAGGAGTGTTGGGACAAGTATTTTGAGGCTGGTTTGTATTTTGACTCTGTGTTGGGTGCACTGATTTGAGCTCAGATTAAATATAGGACAGGAACTAACCACATTCACAAGGCTACAGATAAGAGGAAAAAAAAATTGTAATCACCAGAAGAAAGAGAAAAAGAGGTAGAGAGGCACAGAACAAGAATGGAGGAGGGAGTAGAGCTCAGTCCATTTCCTCACTAAACTACAGGATAGACGCTACATCCTTAAAACATCAACCATGTCTAAAAATAATCCTGTTGTTTTGTGGTAGGGGTAGTTTGTAGTGTGTGTGTGTGTGTGTGTGTGTGTGTGTGTGTGTGTGTGTTTGTTGTGAGAAGCTGGGAATTCCTCTATTCTAGGCTAAAGTTTTATGGGAAAGTGGGCTGATTATTTATGTGGCTGTAATCTAACCCCTTTCAGCTGCACCCAGATCCCCTCTATCTCCCTCCAGTCAGCCATCATTTACTATCAGGAAACAGAAAATACAGCCTCAAGATGGTCTGCAGGTTATGACACTAGGCTATAGCTTGGTCTTTACATCTTCATGCTAGTTGCAACACCTGAAAGACATTGTGGAAATAGGACAACATAATCTTGCAGGAAATCAACTTGTTGCTTCCGAAAGTTCAAATACCCTGAAATCAACCCCATACTGCTTAATTACTGACAAGCACCATATCCCATCAGACATTCTTGCGTCAGTTCAAGACTGATCACCTTTCCCTCTTAAGCAACCTCAGAGACATGAGTTCTGATCTAGAAACCAGGAAGAAATCACATTCACATAAACAAAGAGGTTCCATTTTCACTAGGTTTAGGTTTAGGGTTGGGGTTTGGGTTTGGGTGGAGTTAATAAAATATGCATTACTGTTGACTGTATTACATAATTTACAACTAAAAATACAACATGCTTTTGGTGATATTTCACTCTGAAACTGGAGCTCACACATGCCCTTACGTCCAACAACACTTCCAGATTTGGCCGCTGGGGGGGAAGTGATTCAAATTTTATGCCCGTTGTACAAAGGTGCTACAGTTTGTTCCTGGCAGGCAGCAGATGCCCTATCCCTGCCCCCAACCTAATCCTAACCTAGTGTAAGGCAGAGTGGCCAGCCAGGAACAACAGATGGCACCTTTCTCCACTTGCACAATTTTTTTTTTTGGCGGGGGGGGGATTTTCCCCCTTTTTCTCCCAATTTGGAATGCCCAATCGTGGTCGCATAGTGATTCGCCTCAGTCCGGGTGGTGGAGGACGAATCCCAGTTGCCTCCGCGACTGAGACAGTCAACCCGCGCATCTTATCACATGGCTTGTTGAGCGCGTTGCCACGGAGACATAGTGTGTGTGGAGGCTTCACGCCATCCACCGCGGCAACCACGCTCAATTCACCATGCGCCCCACCGAGAACAAACCACATTATAGCAACCACGAGGAGGTTACCCCATGTGACTCTACCCTCCCTAGCAACTGGGCCAATTTGGTTGCTTAGGAGACCTGGCTGGAGTCACTCAGCACGCCCTGGGATTCGAACTAGCGAACTAGCGAACTCCAGGGGTGGTAGCCAGCGTATTTTACCACTGAGCTACCCAGGCCCCCACTTGCACAGTTTTATTAAGCACAGACCAATTCGCTGCATTTACAGTGTTTGGAAATAGGTTGGAACCAAATAAATTTGGAACTGGACAGCATGATTTGGTTTTTGATTATAGTTAGATGGTATGTTTCAAAGGCAATCATCACTATTACTATTGCTCAAAGGGTTTTTCTAGCATTAAACTTCTGTGAGTAACTTATCCCACAACATTTGTGCTACAGATGTGAAGGATACCTCAAACTGAAAAGCTTTTGGAACGGTTTGATATTACTTTTCTAAGCATTCAGAAGTTTTGCCTTGCAGACAGTGAAATGTATGAAAAAATCCTATAAACTTACATTGAAAGAGGGACCTGAGCCATAACTAAGGACAGGAAAATCATAGGCCCCATTTAAGCCTGGTATTAACATACATTTTCGATGATGGGATTTGTAAGGAAATGTAGTTATACCTGCATAAAGAGACCAGTATGAACAATGATGACCAGGAGTCAAAGTTGAAGTTTCAATCAATAGAGAGAGAGAGAAAGAGAGAGAGAGAGAGATAGTTTACTGAAGACAGAGTTCTCCAGATTTCCAAAGGTAAAAGACAGAAAGAAAAAATGAGTTGAGGATCTAACCTCGAACTAACTTAGATTACAGAAACAACAGTAATTATAGGCATATGCAAATGAATTGACATCATCTCTTATGAGTACAGAGTTCTGATAGGTGAACAGTACAGACAATTCTAGAAATCTTACAAACATGTTCAGTTCAACTACATGAATGCAATAATTCAAAGATTATATTTTTTAAAACACTAAGTCAAGTTGGTAAGCATAAATGGGTCAGAGGTGTGTCTTCTCTTTAGATAAACTTAGTCAAATGATTCTCAAATCTACAAACAATCCCTCCACTGACATCATTAGACAGAACACAACATAGGCTATCTTTTCTCTCAAGGTTGAGACACACTTAGGCCTTATCCAGATGTATATTTGTTCTCTGGGAGCCAGGCTAAATGAGAAAGCACTGTTAACTGCATTCCTGACATGGGTTAGACCCTCAGTCACACCTTAGAGGTCAAATACACAAATGACCTGTAACATCCATAATTATAACATAACTGGAATAAATGCACATGACTAAAAACACTTTGATTACCTTTTGATTATAACAATTGCCAGTAAATTTATTCAACTCATCAATAGGCTGAAGAGACGGGTAAATCCACCCCTTCAGATTTCAATCAGACAGCATTTGATCACATTAAAAGCCAAGTGTAATTGCACCCAAAACACATGATTTGATTAGATCACTTAATGCATTCTTAGGTAGTCAGGCATGGTTTCTGACCTCATTCAATGAAGATATAAATGCTAATGCATTTTCATTATCAATAACTATGCAAGTGATATGTACTATGTAAGTGCAGTTTTCCCATTATGCAAGGTGTAAATCTAGCTAAAGAACATCCAGATACTATCCAAATATGAAACATTTGTTAATGCCAGGTGTAAAGGAAGCCATAGCCTAGTAATCAACTAGAACATCAGCCTGGTCTCATGAACAGGGCTGCATTAACGCACAGGCTCACCTGGGCTGAAGCCCCGGGGGGCCAGTCACGGCAGCCGGCACGCTATTGTCCCCATCAATGTTCGCGGGAGCAAGCACATGTAAACACGTGCTGTGAGAGTCGCAAATGTAAACATGAAGATGGTGCACAACAAAAACAGCAGTCCGTATAGCGCATGATCACAGACAAAAAACTTTTTGACCTTTGATGTGCATCCTGAACGGTGTCATCAGTTTTAAACCAGTGTAAATCAGAGAGCCAAACTGAATGTAAAATTTTGGAACTGTTAGTCTCTTATCCATTCATCTTATCCATTAATTGGCTCTATAACTCTACTCTCTCCTCTCCACCAATAGCTGGTGTGTGGTGAACGTACTGGTGCACTATGGCTGCCGTCGCATCATCAAGTTGGTGGTTGAGGAGAGTCCCGTTAACTGTGTAAAGCGCTTTGAGTGTAGTGTCAGAAAATCGCTATATAAATATAACATTCAACATTCATTATTTATTTGGTGATTCGTTATTTATTCATTTTTATATAAAATAAGAATGTTTTATGTTAAATTCACTTTTACACTTTAACTACGTCACAATTTTATTCAGCGACATATTGTCATGCATTGGGGGCAGATTACTGCCATCTGTTGGAGAGAGAAAAAAAAACTTTCGACATGAAATTATGACATAAAACCAACAGATGGCTGCAGAGGTCAACTCTTTTGCCTATAGCAAATTGTAGCAAACTGATTTTTGTTTTCAGATCTTATGACTAGTTATGCATTTAGATATATGTTTAGACATTATAAAAGACATTAAAAATCTTTTATTTATTATTTATTTATTTATTTATTTATTTTTGTCAAAGTTGAGCTTTTTCTTTTTAATTTGAGGTGTTTTGAAATGTCAGGTTTTGTAATGATGCCACATTAGATTTTAGTTACCTATTATTTATGTCAAACATCCCAATTCAATAACTAAATTGAAGAAATTAATAACAGATGTCAATAAAACCAACAGCAATAATCATGCGTGTGTGTGGGTGGTTTACGGGGACTTTTTTTTAGGTTACAAACTGGTAATTTTAAGGGTATTATGCTATAAATGTGGTTTATGAGGACATTGCTAGTGTCCCCATAATTCAAATCGCTTAAAAAACATACTAAATTATGTTTTTTTTTTTTTTTTTTTTTTTTTTTTTTTTTTTAATGTAAAAATGCAGAAAGTCTTTTGTGAGGGTTAGGTTTAGGGGATATAATCTATATTTCATTCAGTATAAAAATAAATATGTCTATGGAGAGTCCTCACAAGGATAGCCGCACCAACATGTGTGTGTGTGTGTGTGTGTGTGTGTGTGTGTGTGCGCACGTGTGTTTTCTTCATTGTGGATGTGTAATGTCTCACCCTTTCATTTCTGTGTGTGTGTGCGTGTGTGTGGGTAATCTTCATTGTGGATGGTTCCAACCCTTCATTTCTGTGTGTGTTTTGCATTTGTGGCTGATTTAATTAGATTTAATCTGTTATAGTCTCACCTTTTCATCCCTGTGTGTGTGTGTGTGTGTGTGTGTGTGAGAGAGCATGTGAGTTCTGCATTGTGGGTGTGTTATAGTAGCACCCCTTCATTTCTGTATGTGTGTGTTCTACATTGTGGCTGATTTATTCATCTTATTTGACAAATAAAAATAAAAAAAATGCACGGTTTCACCCATTCATTTCCAATAGGGGGTCAAATTTGACCCCGAACACCATTAGTGTTCCTTTTTTTTTTTCACACCACTACTTAACGGAATCCAGCCCAGTTTTGTGTGTGTGTGTGTGTATAGATAGTAAATGTAGGAAAAGCCACCAAACTTTATTCCACTGAGATTAAGGGAACCATGTTTTTTAAAGAAGCAAAGTTCAAAAGGAGCTGGGTTTCTCTGACCAATGACTGTGCAGCAAGAAATGGGAAACCCGGAGTGGAGCAGTAGCTGAGTGATTGCAGACTCACAGCCATGCTGATATTAAGTACAACAGCACTCTTGCTTGTGTGATATTGCTTACGTATAATACAATATGGTAACTGATATTTCCATAATACTGAACACAGCACACACAGTGTCCTTGATTCAACAAGGGTTGAGTCACATTGACCCTCTCTAACTGTTGGCCAAGTTTCACACCTCCATGGATCACAACTGCATCCGATTGTGGTGAAAAGTCCTCACAGTTTGATACAGCGGCCGAGTGACACTCCCTGATCCCAACACCCTTGTCGCCTCTGACAGACAATGCTCCTCAAAACGAGTTCTGCCACTTGGGTCCTGACCAGGGAGGTCGGTGGAGCTCTGGTCCATTGCGAAACCCTGAGGTAGGGCAAAAGTCCTGTCCCTGGCCTTTTTTTTTTTTTTTTTCTAGAAACTTGTAGAAACTTGAAACATCAGGAGAAGGCTGAACATTTTCCAAGCCATCAAATACTGAGGATGTTTGAATGACTTAGCAGGTCTATTTAGAGGCTGTTTGCACAACTCGTAAAAGGGATTGGGGACTTAATTAAAGATAATATCAAGGGCTAATGCTACTCCCTAAGAATGCAGCTTCTCAGGGCACAACAATGTCACTGTTCTTTAGCTATTCTTGGAGACACTCAGTATGTTTACATGCACTTTAATAGTTTGATTTCAGACAATAATGCAATAATTCATATTTTTAAAAATGTCATGTAAACCCTTTAATCCGACTGAAGTTGTAGTTCTCTCATTTTTGCAAAGCCGGACTAACAGACCAAGATAATAAGACCATAGCTCAGTTTCATCCAGCATGTATAAACGTTAATCGGACCACAACTATCCATGGCACTGTTCGAATGCTCCGAACATCAGGTGCCATGCTATATGTGTGTAACCCGGCATATTTGACGTCCTTCCTTCAATTATTTGTCTATGCATTATGTCATGTATACTTGTAAAAGCAGCTGAAGACTATAGCTAAACTATGCAAACTATGCAGCCCCAGAATGGGAGGGCCCTCCATGTGTGCGGACGAGGCTGATTTAATTCATAAAAAAAAAAATGTAATCATCTGCAAAGAGCAGGTCGTGTGGGGATTTAACTTCGGAGAGCTGGACGGAATTCGGCAGGTTGAAAATGTAAATTAAATGATTTACTCTGTTGCATATCCTGCATCCTACCGACGTAAGGTTTGCATGGTGATTCAAACGGGTAAGCCCAGCCTGCATTCGTATCGGGGTCCTCCCACGTTCGAACGGAAGAGCCCTCACTGCTATTCGAACAGGAGGGCCCACGGCCTGGATGTGGTAACTCTTGCAGCATTTGAACTGGAGAACTCTTACTTCGATTCAAAATGGGAGAGCCCATGCTGCGTTTGAACAGGAGAGCCGTACTGCGTTTGAATGGGAGAGCCATACTGTGTTTGAATGGGAGAGCCATACTGCATTTGAACCGGAGAGTCGTACTGCGTTTTAACGGGAGAGCCGTACTGCAATTAGAACGGGAGAGCCCACAGCCTGGACGTGGTGACTTTCACTGCATTTTAAAGGGAGAGCCTATGCTGCATTATAATGAATTGATTAAAGTTGCTAAAGTTGTGATATGAATGGGCTGAATATTCGAGCGTGGGACCATACTAGGTTCAATGGGAGAGCATACGTTTCATGTGAGAATGGTTTATGCTGTATTTTACTGATCTCGCTCAGTGCTGCGAGTGGCTGAAGCTGCAGGTGTGGGCCCACACAGCATTTAACGGTAGAACACTTGATTCTTGTGAAAGTTATTTATACTGCATTTTAAAAGAACTCCCTATGCGAAATGAACAGGCTGAATCCTCGAGCACGGGACAACATGGTGTTTAACAGGAAGAACCCGTGTTTTTGTGTGAAAAGTTTATGCTGCATATAAACGAGAACTCGCTCTGTGATACAAATGGGCTGAGTCGCCAAGCACGGTATTCGACGGAAGGGTGTTTAGTAGGCTATATTCGAATGAAAATGATTTATGCAGAGATGCAGGTTTATGATGAACTGTTTAGGGAAGACCTAGGTGGGTAGTGTCAATCACTGTCAATCAGTAGGTGGGTAGTGGTTCGTTTGGTATGAGTGGCATAATATGAGATGATTAAGCAGAAAAAACACGTCACGGTTACAAAACAATGGATGCTTAGACGCATGGCCTGAAAGACATGCCATGGTTGCGGCATGTGAATGGTGCATTTGCGCTGCTTCTGAGATTTATTGAGCCAATAGCAGTGGCGCAGCGGTTGCGGTGTCACCAAGCTTGAGCGCACTGCCCGAGGAGAGGATTTGCGGTGAGGTCCCGGGGTGGTCCGTATGAGTTAGTGGAGAAAGGGACTTGCAGTTGCAAAATCAGGGCTTGTTATAGTTGTGGTGAGCCATAGATGAAAGGGGCTTCGGTGGAAGCATGGTAGAATGCTGAGCTCAGTGGGTTGGTGTTAGAGCCATTTGTGAATGTGGCTGAAGGAACCTGAAGCGGTCGGACATAGATCACATTGGTCTGCAGCTAACGTTGTGGCTAGCTCAAGGTTGGGCAGGCATCTGCATTCTGCTGAGATAACAGCCTAGCCCAGCACTCTGATAATGGGTGTACATTGTTGGAAACATTGGAAGCAGGGCTACCACTACTTGCTGCTTCCTAGAGGGATGGGTTTATGGATAATATAAAATGTACATATAATGTAAACAGTAATATGTAAAACATGCATTTGCAGAAACACCTAGATTAAATGCCGCTGGCGACTGGGCTAATAGACGAATAGTTGAGCCAGGATCGTAAAAGGGGATCCCCTGTAAAAGCACTTCTAGGAAGTTATTTCGAACTTTGTTTTCTTTTTTTTTCACGATTAGTTGTTGCAAGACACCTTCGAACATGCTTGTACAAACACTTGTTGAGGGAGACATGATTAAACGTAGCTCCTGCAGACACCTTAAACTTAATTGTTTGCAAGATTAAATATCTGGAACATATGTGAAGCAATGTCAGGATACATGCTTGCATGTGCATACGTACAACGTCATTTAAAGTTGTGATTTGTCATTCAATTAGAAGGCACCTGAGTGTATCAAGTATCAAGATGAATACAGTAGTCTTATATTTATTTAACTGAAGCTTATGGTTTGGAGCTTTGTAGATTGTTCTCCAACATAATACATTTAATTCAGTTAGCTCTGTATTATTGGCACGGGGTGAAATACGAAATCATTTGGAGTTTGTGCCTGAGAATTGGATTTAATAGCTACTATATGGGCACTTTTTGCAGTAGTATGTTGAATAAATACAACTGTAATAAATTCTTGATAACCTGTAATAAATTCTACAGAAAAACTAAAATATTGTGAGGATTAAGCAAAATGCAAAGGGCGGGGGGAGAGAAAGTCAAATTATAGTCTAGAAATTTATAGAAGTTTGTACGTAGAAGTGCTTGCTTCATAGTTATCTGAGCTGCGCAGAGAGCTCGAATGCTGCGAGGAGGTCGAGACACATTTGCGGAACGATTCATGAATGAGTTGTGACGTGGGGCGCAACCCGCCACTTGTGGAGCTGAATTCAGCTCGGGTCTGTTCGGACAGAAGCTGTAGTGAGCTGTAGCATGGTCAGAGTGGATGCTGCTGTGAGCTCATGCTAAAATGTCTGCACTGATTTGGAAAGATGTTTGTAATTAGAGTAGCGGTCGTTTGAAAGGAAGTTCACTTGTTGCATGATTGCCCCTGTGGGGCACTTTGAAGGAAGAACAATCATGATAGTCATGTTGGAAGATAACTTCAATCTGAATTTCTGATAATAAAGGCTTAAAAGTGAGTTCCAAATTTTCTGAGCCCCCCCACTTCTTAGCCCTCCTTATATCTCACAGTTGATGATAAAGTCTTCAAAGGGAATAGGGCATGGAACAATCACTGAATGGAACACGCCCTAAACGAGCTGCACGGCGAGGTAGTCAGGCTGACAGGAATCACCTGTGCAGGAGAACCGGATTGAAATGCTGGAGTGCGTTGGAATAATGTTTGAATTAAATTGTTAATCTTTTGATTCCCTCGTGTTAAATTAAAGTTGTAATAGAGCTCAAATGGCATGAAGCTGTAGCAGCGCCCATTCGCGTAGGCAGCCTCACGCTATAGGGACCGCTCTGGGTGGAAAAATAGGAAGAGAGGACCTGTGTACAGCCATAGGTGGCTGTACAACAGGTTTACAGCGAAGCAGTGGCCTGTGCGGAGGCAGCCTCGATGCCAGGTCTGCTTCAGTGAGGAAAGATGAGAATAAAAGACACAACAACAGTTAAACTGGCAGCTAGCATTACAACTAAATATGAATAGTGGCTGCTGCGGCAGCTGAGTGAATAACGTAACAATTGCGATGGAAGAGCTTATCTGATGAGGGCAAATGCTTTGCGCAGAGTAGTGTGTCATCCAAAACTGTTGCATGGATCTGTTGTGGGTAAGTGGGCAGAGCCAAATGATGGAGGAATTGTCACTGCATAGATGTAAGCAGCTGTTTATATACACATACTCTGGTGATGTGATTGGTCAGATCAAATGAACATGCTCTTCCCGAACTTTGTTATGAAACTCCATATAATTAAGCACATCCCAATGAGTATAAACACAAACTAGCAAAACATAAATAATAACAATGTTGGGACGAAATATGCAAGTGCATGTTATGGCTTTTTAAGTTGGCATCAGAAATGGGTATCATCATATACAGTTGAAGTCAAAAGTTTACATACACTCAGGTTGAAATCATTAAAAATCCATTTTAAACCACTCCACAGATTTAATATTAGCAAACTATAGTTTTGGCAAGTCGTTTAGGACATTTACTTTGTCCATGATACAAGTAATTTTTCCAACAATTGTTAACAGACAGATTGTTTCACTTTTAATTGACTATATTAACAATTCCAGTAGGTCAAAAGTTTACATGCACTAAGTTAACTGTGCCTTTAAGCAGCTTGGGAAATTCCAGACAATGATGTCAAGCCTTCAGATAATTAGCCAATTAGCTTCTTATAGGAGGTTACTGAATTGGAGGTGTACCTGTGGATGTATTTTAAGGCCTACCTTCAAACTCAGTGCCTCTTTGCTCGACATCATGGGAAAATCTAAGGAAATCAGCCAAGACTTCAGGAAAAACAAAATTGGACCTCCACAAGTCTGATTCATGCCTGAATGTACCATGTTCATCTGTACAAACAATAGTACACAAGTATATACACCATGGGACCATGTAGCCATCACACCGCTCAGGAAGGAGACGCATTCTGTCTCCTAGAGATGAATGTAGTTTGGTGCGAAAAGTACAAATCAATCTCAAAACAACAGCAAAGAACCTTGTGAAGATACTGGAGTTAACAGGTAGACAAGTATCTATATCCACAGTAAAACAAGTCCTATATCGACATAACCTGAAAGGCTGCTCAGCAAGGAAGAAGCCACTGCTCCAAAACAGCCATAAAAAAGCCAGACTACAGTTTGCAAGTGTACATGGGGACAAAGATCTTTGGAGAAATGTCCTTTGGTCTAATGAAAAAAAAAAAGAACTGTTTAGCCATAATGACCATTGTTATGTTTGGAGAATAAAGGGTGAGGCTTGCAAGCCGAAGAACACCATCCCAACCATGAAGCATGGGGATGGCAGCATCATGTTGTGGGGGTGCTTTGCTGCAGGAGGAACTGGTGCACTTCACAAAATATGTGGCATCACGAGGAAGGAAAATTATGTGGATATATAGAAGCAACATCTCAAGACATCGGCCAGGAAGTAAAAGCTTGGTTGCAAATGGGTCTTCCAAATGGATAATGACCCCAAGCATACCTCCAAAGTTGTGGCAAAATGGCTTAAGGACAACAAAGTTAAGGTATTGGAGTGGCCATCACAAAGCCCTGACCTCAATCCGATAGAAAATTTGTGGGCAGAACTGAAAAAGCATATGCAAGCAAGGAGGCCTACAAACCTGATTCAGTTACACCAGTTCTGTCTGGATGAATGGGCCAAAATTCCAGCAACTTATTGTGAGAAGCTTGTGGAAGGCTACCCAAAACATTTGACCCAAGTTAAACAATTTAAAGGCAATGATACCAAATAATAACAAAGTGTATGCAAACTTATGACCTACTGTGAATGTGATGAAAGAAATAAAAGCTGAAATAAATAATTCTCTCTACTATTATTCTGACATTTCCCATTCTTAAAATAAAGTAGTGATCCTAAATGATCTAAGACAGGGAATGTTTTCTGTGATTATATGTCATGAATTGTGAAAAACTGAGTTTAAATCTATTTGGCTAAGGTGCTTGTAAACTTCTGACTTCAACTGTATAGAAATAAACTTAATGTAAAGTGCATGTAACTAAGCCAAGTGGTCTAATATGTAAAAAAAAAAAAAAGAAAGAAAAAAAAAAGAGAGAGAGACGAAAAAGCAAAGGCGCACTTCCCTAAAGATCTATGCCCTGTATGTTTCACAGCAGGGGCATTTGTATGCTTTCATAATTACTGGGGAGTCTGAGGCCCATCAAGCACACAATCTATTTTACCATGATGTTGTTGGGGGGTCTGGGGGCATGCTCCCCAGGGAAATTTGTGTTTCTTTATTTTTGCAAAAACAGCATCAAAGCATTCATTTCTGGTGATATTAAGAGTATAATTTGAATATTTTCTTTGGTAACCAAAATACATTGTGTTGCATTAATGAATCTATGGACCAAAAACATACTGACACCTTTTCACATTACACAGCACACAAAGTTTATCAAAGTTACCTTTCTCAAAAGCCTGCTGTGGCAGTATCATGATACAGTGATGGTACAATTGGCAATTCTTTGAATTTTTATACAATATCATGGTATTAACATAGTAGGCTACTCCAAGGAACATGTCCAGTAAACATGGTGTTGGCTTGGTAATTTTTGGTATTTTTTTAGTGCTTTCATTTAATGTTAATATTTTGATACACTTTTATTTAGAAAATGTCTTTACCTTCAATAGACAATCGCTCACAGGCTGCACACACACTCACACATGACCTTCTTCATCACAGGCAAATGATTGAATGCAGCTACAGGATTTGTTTCGATAAATTGTAAGTAAATGTCCACTTCATTCAGCATTGATTGTGTGTCTTCTATAATATCCCATTACTGTTGTACTGCATGACAAAAAGCTTCAAATGATTCAGCCCACACGTTAGACAAATTCATTGAGAAGAACCGACTCAAAAGAGTGATTATTTCACGCATATCGGGCATTGCTCCGATTCACGAGCCCCGTGCTCCTGAGTCTATGACCGTGTTCACAACGGCATACTATCCATTCTACTCTCACTGTTTTTGCCAAACACAGATATATAACAGAAACAGTAAGAATAGTATGGTAGTAAGGCAGTTAGTACACAGTCTTTATGTTCCATGGAGGGCACCACAACACGCTATCAGAATGCACATGGAGCATTTTGCTCGACACAGATTGGACACATGCTGAAATTGGCTCGGTAGATCGGCACACCCGAAGCAATGCCGCACTAGGCGGTCACCTATGTCGCCTAATGTGTTGACCAGCCCTGCTGTCAACGACACTAAAAAACACTATGTTCAGTCCAGACATGCAATGTCCTTATCGCAATACCAAAATTCCTCCTTTTCTTTCATTCACATGAGAGCCAGTTGTAGATTTTTTTCCATAAGAGTTCTAAACTTAGGTTTGGGTGATCAAGAGTCAATACTGTCATAAAGCATTATGCACTTGCTTTTGTCATCATAACCATGGCTTTTATCTAAAAATACCTTGCAAGAAATCAAAACAAGGCCTCAGTGAAAAATAGATCAGCCCTGTATCTCTCAAAGCAGCAGAACTCGGAAACACGGTGGCCTAAAATAGAATCACTCTTCATAAAGTCATCCTTCTTTGTAGTCACTGGAGCAACATCTGTGGGGCAGTTTCTTTAGGGAAAGAGCCAGGCAGTGAATCAAAGCAAGAGCTCCTGCGAGAGATGAGTGGGAGGACTTTCTCCCTCACACTTGCTCCATCTCTCACTCTTTCCCCCTTTAAATTGTAGAGGGAAACTGCAGCAATCAGGAGGATACTAATAAAAGCCCATTAATATTGCATGTCATGAGGTATCTTTGGAAATAACACATGAGGAAAAAATGGAGACAGAGGATGTGAGGTCTGCTAGCACTCAGCTAAACACTAGGACAACTGAGGGGGGAAACTTTGATGAAACACCAGTCAGGACGGCAGATGCTTAGAGATTAAGTCAAAGACACAGATAGATAATAAGGCTTTGATGTTGTCCTGATTTATCATCATATTTAATGTGTAATAAAAGGTCTAACAGCATTAGACATCAGCTCTCACCTCAAGGTCATTTTATTATTTTGGACTAGACCTTTGAAAATCAATGCATTAATTTAGTGTGAGTGATTCCTGGAGCGTAATTCAGTGCAATGAAAGGGTGAGAGCTGGTGGGTTACAGATCTGTGAAGATTTGGTTTTACACAGAGCTTTGCACTTGCATGCTCCATGACGACAGCAGAACGGACATAAGCAGTAAAGCAGTCAGACACATTGAGTGATGAACGTTTAGAGCTGGTGGCGAGGGAAAAGTGTTCTGTTTAATGTATAGCGTGACCAGACCAGAGAAAGAAAGAGTGAGGGTAAAATACATAGAGGGGTAAGCATGAGAGCTTCAGTGGATTGGAAAAATGTGACAAAGAGATGAGACAGAAGAGAGAAAAAAATATTAACAGCATCCTGGTATGACTTCAATGGCATAACACACACACACACACACACGCACACACACACACAAATCCACTATAAATGATTTGCACTGCAGGCTACCCATAGGATGACAAAAAAAAAAAAAAAAAAAAAGAAAATCACAAGTGAGATCTCAGACAGAGATGAGATGAAATGAAGAGCAAAGGCAGACTTTTCCTTTAGTTTCCTGCAGATTTCTTCTTCTTTTTTTATCACAAGGAATAGACCATCTTGTGTCCTGTGGAGTTTCAGAAGAGATCTTAGCAATGCCTCAAACTGTGCTGAGAAGATTCCAAAGTCAGCAATTGAAAGTAGATTTCAACATGAACTGAAATACAGTATCTCTCATCAGATTCTTCTAAAATCAAATTATCTGAGCTATGCTTTCCACATTAATAGCACTATACTTTTAATGTATGTAACCAGTTTTCTTATTTATGTCCTTAGGAATTTATGGGAGGAAACATGTGAGACAATGTTGATACGTAAATGGAACATTGTGACGAGGAGGAGGGCATGGCAGGGCCGTGATGGGGCACGGCTGGCGCTGAATCAGCTGATCAGTGGGAGAGCGAGATAAAGGGGTGGCCAGAGACGCCGGTTCGAGAGAGAGAGACACACGTGGCCGCACTGCACGTTTGTTTATGTTGGTTTTACGTTTTCCATTAAAGTTTATGTTTACTATTCAGCCGGTTCCTGCCTCCTCCTTGCCTGTCCTTATACTGTTAAAAACATACTGTATGTAAGTTCCAACCGCCTCCTTTAAGGTCCTAAGCTCTCTCTCTCTCTCTCTCTCTCTCTCTCTCTCTCTCTCTCTCTCTCTCTCTCTCTCTCTCTCTCTCTCTCTCTATATATATATATATATAGTAAATACATTGTAATATATACAGTAAATACAGGGGTTAAATTGGTATTGTAGAGGTGAGGGAACTTGATTCTAGAAACCTAGGCAAAATATTATATGATATGAAAATTTTGAACAGAATTTGTTGCTTCTGAGGCAAAGTAGTCAAAGTCAATTCAAAGTTTATTTGTTGAGCACATTTAAAAACAACCGAAGTTGACTGTGCTGTACAGTATAATATACAGGGCAATAAAATCAAACACATAATGGATGTTAAAAAAAACAAAAACAAAGGCAAACACACAAGCCAATGTATCAAGGTAAGTTAAAAGCCAATGAAAAGAGGTGGGTTTTTAACCTAGATTTAAAAATCATTTGGGCCAGCAATGGCAAAAGTAATAAGGTTCTTACTTTTGATGTGACAAAACAAAACAAAACAAAAACAAATTCTGCGACTGACTAGAGGGAAGCATAATGCTTAATGCAATGCACTTTAAAAGGTTTTTTGAGCAAGTACTCTCTCTTAATGGAGACGGAATGTGTGAAGTGATCGAACAAAAACTGGACTGAATGGAATGGATTGACAAACAAACAGTCTTTTTTTTATTCAAAGATGCTAGATAGTATTGGCTGAATTTAACCTCTGAATATATATGTAAGAAGGGTGTAAATATAAGTGAGTAAGGATAGAGATAGAGAGAAAGATGGTGAAATAAAACAGAGCGAGCGAGAGAGGGTAGATGAAAGGTGTTGGAGTGATAAGGAAGGCGTGAGGCATGCAGGAGGTAATGAGAGTTAGATCATGTGGAGCAGAAGTGCATCAAGGCATCTCCGTTGAACCAGTCATCATGTTAATTGAAACAGCATTGTGGGCACACAAAGAAGATCTGGATCACATTCACTTGCTTTTATTCAATTTGGCTCATCAGAAGGGGTGTGCCTAACTCCACCTATCTCTTTCTTTTTCTCCCTCTCTCTAACATTTCTCTCATCACATGGCCATTTGTCACACAGCTACCCTTTTGCCCCTGACGTGTTGCCCCTCCTAAGCCCTCAGGGATTGCTTTGCCTTAGCTTCAGAGAGGTTCCCCTCAGAGATAGCATAGGTTGACATACCACCTCTTCACGTCTCTCGCCTTGGACTTGAAAGCACATCCACATTTATTTTCAAGGACCCGCATTGACTACACACTTTCTAATTCAAACAAATGAGAGCATGGGTCACAGCAGTGATGTGCAGGGGCAGGGGCGAAAGGACTAGGACAGAGTGTCCTCCGCGCTCTTAAAGGCACCTAGTTATTGAGCGCTTAAATCTCCACGCTCTTAAAGGCACCTCCGCACTCTTAAAGGCACCTTTACATTTGTGAAGGTCACCTTTAGATTTGTGAATGAAAGGGGCAGGAGCTTGTGCCCCTGTAGCCCCCGTTCTGTGCATGTCAGTGTGGGGCAGCCACAGAGTGGTTAGCACTCATCCACAAGGTGTTTTGGATGAGATTCGAACAGCCCGCTGATAAAAACAAGCACACCGGGTTGCCTGAGTTGCTATAGGGGAAAAATGACAAATAGCCATAATTGTCTAAAAAATGAATACATAGTATATGAATGCTATGTATACACTCACATGACAAATAGACAGAATTGTACACAATTAGAAAACACCACTGCTGCTTCTAAGTAAATGGTGCATGAATATGTTGTTCTTTCATACATGGACCAGATGATGACAAGATCATGAAGCTTTCTGCTCATTTCACTCTAGGACAATCCATACTTTCTCTCGCACAGGTGGAGTTTCTCAAATACACACATATGCATACAAACACACTCTGTTACAACTGCATACACCCTCAAATACATGAATTCACACACACACACACACACACACACACACACACACACACACACATGCACTAAGGTCATGGCCACCCAGGCCTAATAATGTTTTGTTCATGTGGTCACAATAACACAGCTGTATTTAGGAATAAAGCATGATAAAAAAACCTCTTTTCTCCACTCCTCTATCCGAAACGCATCCTAACTCAGGAGCATATCATCACAGCTCCGGCCTAAAACCGGCGTCCTCCCACCAGCAGTGTAAAGAGGGACCTTGTTCAGTATGTCCAAACAGACTGTTCCCTAAACTTCTCCCTGGCTTTTCTGCAGTACCGCTGTCCTCCTCTCCATGGCCCGGCAACCTGCTGGACTGATATCACCAGAGGAAATCCACTCATTGTGACCCTCATCAGTCTCTCTCTTCCTTTTCCTCTGTATATGGACATTTTCTTCAGGCCCATTACCGAATCAGCGCAGGCTGCTGGACACACTGTCAGCCACTAATATAACTGGGACAAGTCATTCTATCCACTTCATGAACAACCTCTGTTATGTGGCGAAGCCCAGGAAGAGATTGTGTGAACTAATAAAAATGGTACCCAAAACAGCAATAGATGTTAATAAAAATAATTTTATGTGAGTAACAACCACTATAATTTCTATATTTATCTCCCCACTTTTTGGAACATAATCATTAATTTACAAGTAAAATGTGACCACAGTTATTTAAATATCATATGTGAATATATATATATATATATATATATATATATATATATATATATATATATATATATATATATATATATATATATATATATATATATTTTTTTTTTTTTTTTTTTTGATTGATTTCAGGATATTTGCAAATAAAATACAGTTTTAACTTATATATATATGTATATATATAAAAAACATTTCAAATAAATTTTTATTTTATTTTAAACTAAGCAAATAAAATAACCACAACATATTTTAAATTAATCATTTAAAAATAATGATTAAGAGACACTCAGGTGCATTCAAGGTGTAATGAGAATATGTAATTAATGTTTACTGGATGGTTTCACTAGGTTTGATTTTGTTTGATCCTTCAGTCAAACATTCTAAAAACTTTTTTTTTTTAAATTTATTTATTTATGTATTTATTTTACATTATATCTTCATTGACCCAAATATAATTTCTATTACCTTTCATTGATATAATTTTGACATAGCCTACTTTAAGCTCTCTTTTGATGAAAAGAAAAGAAAAAAAAAACAATATTAAAGAGTACAACATTAAAAGCACAATATTTTCATCTATTGAAGTTGTTTCTATATTAATCGTTGGACACTTGTTTGATGTGAAAAGTCCTGAATGGGTTTTGGAGTGGAGCGCAATAACTGGGGAGGGTGGGACTCCGGCAAGTGCGCTTTATCCTTCTTCTCCAAAGACGAGCCAGGTACACACAGCAACTGACAGCTCGTCGCAAACAGCCTTCAGCTTTTCAACGAAATAACGGTAAGGAGAAAGTTTCTTTTGATTCCTCTATCGATTTTTTTCGCGGCAGAGAATGGCTCAATTGTTCAATTTCTGAGCGCGTAAAATCATTAGACACATGCGGTGCTGGAGCGCTTCGCTTTGAACTTTCTGTTTGGATGAATCGCACCGTTATTCACTGACCCAAAACTGACACATAATGAAGAATTCAAATGTGAATTTTTGATTACATTGCAGGGGAACAATCAATATTTTTTCTCTATGAAGAAGAAGAAAAAAAAAAGAGAGAGATGAGTTTTGAATGTTGTGCAACTTTTCTACTCTGTCAAAATGGGACTTTTTAAATCCTCATTTATAATATGTTTTCTTTCTAAATGGGGGGAAAGTGCTATCTTATGTTTTAGATTTTACATCCTGCATGGTAAAAATGTTACTGTGTCTACATAAAATAGATTAATAAATATAAAACCAAAAGTATATAGTTTGTACTGACATAGAATACTCTGTTCTTACATACTTGATATTTCGAGTAGTGACATATCCATTGTTCTGAATAATAGACTGTTTGGATAACCTGTGGAAGATCCATCTGTAACAGTCACCTCAACCTTTGACTGAGAGTTACATCAGTTGCCATACTCTCTAAGCACTTCAAGATGTTCAATCTCTCTTCCTTACACACACGCACGCACGCACGCACGCGCACACACACACACACACTGCTGTTTTAGGTGAATCCTCAGTTGTTGCCCTGCCTGTCCATGGGTGCGTCATGAACTCCCTCCAGAAACAGAATCCTCACAGCTGGGCTCCAGCTCGCGCTGCTAATGCCCGCTCTAGTAAACAATAATAAAGGGATGGCAGTAAGAAGACACTGACAGAGTGAAAATGGAGGGTAGAAATGGGGGATAAGGGGCAGAAACCAGGTGGTGGATCATCTCTCACTTCTGAAAAGATCAAACTCTTGTACTGCCTGCAGATTTCAATGTTATGGCTTTCATTTACAATTGTTATTTTATTATAGATGACACAGAGGTTAGTTACACCATTAAATATTTTGAACAATTCCACCAAAAAAAAAAAAAAAAAAAAAAAAAAAATATATATATATATATATATATATATATATATATATATATATATATATATATATATATATATATATATATATATATATAAAGTTAAGCTTATCGGGGCATGTTGTTACCTTACATGGGGTAAGATGTCACTATGGGAACCTGACAATAAATTTCAGCACAATTTCAATAGTAAAACAATTATGAAAAAGAAAACAATTTATGACACGAGAAATCAAACAACAGAAAACAGAAATAATTTTCAAACTATTGTTTAAAATCATTATATAGGTGACGGTTCCCTTAATGCATGCCAGTATGGTTTTATTGTGTTTACTTGTTTACCCAGTGGCTTACAAATACATGATGAATACATGATACTGGAATTTCAGTTCGGTGGAGCAAATTCACAAATAAATAAATAAATAAAATCCTAATTTATAACTATGTTTAAAACCAAAATACAATATCACTGGAAGAGAAAACAAGCATTTGTGGATAAAGTCTGGGCTTTTGACTCCTGGTTACTGAGATACAGCCCTTGTGACAAATTCCATTTGTGATAACTAGCCCTGGGTCTCGCCTGTTCATTATATTTATTATTTCATTGCTATCTGAAAACACAGAAGTCAAAATAATGATACAGTGAAAACCACCAACAAACTTACCATAAAAGTAGCATTCATTTTAAATGTACGATGACTCTGCTTTGATTTATCTGATGTGTTTTAACGCCCAGCCCGACTGATTAAGAAACACTTAAGCAACATTACAATAACATTGCGATAGATTGCCACCTCTGAACACATTGCTTCACCATCAGTTCCCGCCCTTCTGCTCGGTTTTGGGTCATCTCATGTCATTTATATGTTTGAGTGGCAGGTTATTACTAATCCAGGTTAACCATACGCCTGGTGGAGCCATGTCCCTTGGATAAACAGTGTCTGATTGATTAAGGTCTCTACCCATACCAACCTCACATCCAGTGTGGCCATGTGTGTGTGTGTGTGTGTGTGTGTCTTGATCATAGGCTTCCATTGGTGCAGGAGTTCCAGCTCTGGCTCGTAGAATGAGTTACTACTTGGATCCAGTTTCCTCATGTCAGGCTCTTCAACTGCCTGACTGTCTGGGTGTAATGGTAAGACCCCTCCACCTACCACTATAAATCACCTCTGTTTGGACTGAGCTGCTCACCAAACCAGCCATGTGTAAGGCAGCAATTGAACACACACCTCATCTGGTAAAGCATGGAGATAGCAATGGCAAGATTGTGAGTTCGATTCCCAAAGAGTGCACATACTGATAAAATGTATGGCTTGAATGCACTTAAAGTAGCTTTGAATATAATTAATTGCCAAATGTAAATAACATTGTTACAGAAAACTCAAATCCAAAAGCTTTTGGCATCGTGTGGACTGCTTGAAATTCAAAATGCTCAGTATTTGATATTGAACAAGAACCAACAGTCCTTTTTTCACTTTTATTAGATGATGCTTTGATCTACTTCCGCTAATATGTCACAAAAATACCCTTCTTGGCATGTCACCTCAATTTCCTTGAATCCAAGGGTTTCATATGCATTTGCTGTTGTCTAAGCATACTGTTGTATTGTACAGTATTACAACGCAAAAGCTGAAGAAAGGTGGATGTCAAAGTGATTTCAGTGGCATTAAAAGGACGTGAACTCATGGATGACACCAAATGTGCCCTGAATGCAGAATATTGTTTAGACACAGAATAATATGCTTTTGCAAAGAATACATTTAAATAATTGCACAATACAAAGGGACAAAGAAGAATTAGAATGAGAATGCTTTAAGGCAAAAACATTTACCTCCTCTTTACCGCGTCCAGGGGTCAGAGAGGTCAAGGTAGGTTTGTTACATGGGCGCTTGTTAAAAAGGGAACATTTTAACAGTCCTGGCGAGGAGCGGAGTCAGGCAGGGCATATTGGGATTCCGCGCAGGTGAGTGCAGAATGAAAGGTGTCTAATAAAGATCCAGGGAGGACATTCAGCCATCTGTATGCACAGACAGGGCTGTTAGTCTTTGAGCTGGAAAGGGTCACATGCTAATCCTTACCCAGCCCGGCCTCCTCATGCAGGGACTCACCATTCGGCTAATCTGCTCAGGTGGCCTCTGTGGCTTTTGAAATTGAGATGACTGTACGTTCGTCTCCCACTATGGTCAAAGGCTGGGTGGAGGGGGCTTTCCTCCCAGTTCATTAATTTGCATGTGCCGAAAAAGAAAAGAGCATTCTCTGATCTCATCTCCCCCTGAACACTCCCTCCACCCTATTCTCACTCTCTCTTTGTCCCTTGCTGTCTCTCTCATGAACTATGGGTGAAGATGAGGGAACCTGAGGAAGAGAGATAGGCCAATGTTTGTCTGTGTCATCAACAGGCTTATTAGCACTACAGGCCAAAGTACAAGATTGTCTGGTGTTCTCGTTTCTACTGAAGTGCATCTGTTGACACAACACACTTAATTTTCCTTGAGGGTAGTACAAGTGCATTCTATGAAATCCACTTCATCACGAAATCCAACTCTTGAGATGCATCACATTTGCATTTAGGCTTTCTGGATTGGAGGCCATGCTGGAACGATCCAGTTTAAGGTGGTAGGAAGCTGTATTTTGAAACATGGTAGCATTTCTAACTGGTCTAAGCTGGTCATTAGATGTCCAAGCTGATCATTAGCTGATCCAAGCTGTTTTTTAACTGGTCTAAGCTCATCATTAGCTTATCCAAGCTGGTTATTAGCTGGTCCAAGCTGATCATTAGCTGGTCCAAGCTGGCCCAATCTGGTCCACATTCGTTATGAACTGTTCCAAGCTGGTCATTAGCTGTTCCAATCTGGTCAGCTGCACCAGCACAGACCAGTTAGAAACCAGCTAGTTCTCCACTCATCATCAGACATCCTGGCTCCTTGATTTGTCATGGTGGTGGGGGCCGGGGTGGCATTGCCCTTTGCATCGGATTGGACCCTCCAGTACCCCATAAATCCTAATGCCGACCTCCCTACTTCCTCTATCCCTAAACCACCATCTATATCTCTCTCCGCTCTCAACTTCTCGTCTCCACTCCCCATGACTCCAGTAGTGGAGTTTTAGACAGCCTCACTAAGATCCCCCCAGCCCCCCTTGCCAACACTAATATGACCACAGCTCTATAAAGCTTCTGACAGGTCTTGGCTGATAACCACAGTCTTGCCTCAGCAGCAGGCTTTATCAGATGGGCAGTCAGTCAGGCTGCGGCACCTCCCCTCACTAAGAACAGCCCTGGAGACAGACAGTAGCTCAGATACCAGGGGCTTCTGTCACCAGAGCCACTCAAGATGACAGTCTATCTGTTGTCACTTGACAAAGAATATAACATAATGTAACTTTCTCTTTCTTCTTGTCTTTACATTTCTCAACCTGCAGGGGCACAATATTACAGAGATTGTTCACACAAAAATAAAAAATTCTACTATCATTTACTTAGCAACCCTCATGTTTTTTCCGAACCCATTTTACTTTCTGTTTGGGAACACAAAAGGTGTCATATTTCTTTCAAATTTCCATGAAAGAAAGTGGAAGTTCCATTTGTCAAATAAAAACATAGTCCCGTACCAATCTCACAACATGTCAGACCGGGGTGCATTTTCCATACAATGACGTAACTTACTACTTAACCACCATAGTACGATACATCATTGAAGAACTTAACTAGCTAGTCATGACTGTTTCCTGAAACCCTAGTAAGCCGAACATCCATCATTCAAACTATGTTGGTTCAACAACATAGAGCTGTTGTTAATGATGTTACACAGGGGGTGGAGTAATAACTTTTGCTAATATTAAATTATAAAAGCTCATTTACATGTACACCAAAAAGCCGTTTAGTGCGAGAAAGCTGCTGAAGACACAAAAGCGGCTTGCACTGTGTAAAGTGACAGATACAGTGCGCTGCAATAGTGGAGTTTCCCTCTATATCAGACTTCGGTGTTCTCCCGATGCACTAGAGCACATAAGCACATGCACACTCTTCAAAAATATATAAATGGCACTCCAAAATAAAGTGTGTGTAATAAAGCACTTTCTCTGAACAGTCTTTAATCCCTTAAATGGCTGCATTCACATTTACATGATGTTTCAGAACACTGCTTTCTGCAAAACCCCAGAATATTGATAGAATGAAATGTTGATAGAATTATATATATATATATATATATATATATATATATATATATATATATATATATATAGGGAAAGAACGATATAGAAGCCTCAGTGAAATCAAGTGAAGTCCACACAGCAAACTAATAAGAAACTATGCTTCTAGCCACAGGTAGATAGCTGTAGTTCAAACCACTTAACAGTGCGATGCTGTTTGCGAATGTTCTTTGGATCTATGGTTTCAGGAAACACCAAATCTATGAACTATGTAGGTAATGATGGAACTTGCGACCATAGTTGGGAAACGCGCCCCTGGTTGGGATGCTCAAACAAACAGTAATATTTTGATAGCGCAACAGAGGGATAAGGGTTTACTCTTTTTGGGGAAATCAACCTACAAATGTTTTTCTGTCTCTGGTTTTCTGCAAATAATAGCAGATTTTATTTGCACCCCAACCCTGGTGCAAATAATGGTAGATACTAATTGCACCCTGGTGCAAATGGTGTCAGACACTATTTGCACCCATATTTAAATACTAACAGTATATGGGCATCACTGCAGTGTGTTTATAGTGTTAATTTAGAGTCCCACAGACACAATACATTAACCCCTACCCCTAAACCTACCTTAAACAAATTAGAAAAACAAATAACCTTGGTTTTACTACAGTAACCATAGTTTCACCATGGTATTTTGTTGTAAATTTACAGTAACCTCAAGATTAACCATGGTTACTATATTAACAACATATTACTATAGTAACCCCATGGTTAAATAACTTCTTAAAGAAACTGTTATCCTTTAATATCCAAAATGCTTCAAATGTTTTATTGTGCTTTTATCGAAAGTGTTTTGGCCCTTTGTATAATTTGCTGGTTCAGAAATGCTACTGAGGCTCAGAAAAATGGTAACAATGGCCAGTAAACTGTTAGAGATTATGTTTCCAAGTATGGAATGTATCTACAGAAAGAGAGTGATAAACAAGGCAAATGACATTGTGGGTGACAAGTGGCATCCCCTTGCCTCTTCATTTGAACTGTTGCCATCTGGTTGACTGATTTACTAAAAACAGATCCAAATTATCATTTGTTCCCAAGCCATTAAGTTTTTAAATGGGTAATGCAAAAACAGATAGGATGTCCAGCTGGTCTAGCAATCCTATCTTAATCTGTTGCAAGGTGCATGGTAAGGGTATGTGTATGTCCATTGCTGACTCTGTTTGTTGTGATGAAATGCCATATGAGTATGCTGCAAACTAAATTTCCCTACGGGAACAAATGTAGTCTAACAAACTAATTTAATTGCATTAAAACTATGGTTTCTGCCAAAAAACATGGTTCCTACAATAATACTACATTAACACAGTGATGCAGTCTACACACAAGCAATGCCGAGCCGCGGGAACGAGTGCGATCAACAGACCCCGCCTCCAGATAAAACCCTTCTCTGTACTCACAGACATTCACCATGACCAAATAACTGTGATGGAATCGACACTTATATTCATTTTTATCTTATTAAAAAAAAATAAAAAATATGAGTGGAAACAGGAAATCGGATGGGAAAAAGAATGGGACAAAAGGCAGATTTGAACCGAGGTCGTTAGGACAACAGTACATATGCACACCATCTTTACACCTCATGCCAATGCAGCGACATCTATTGTCTAGTTTGTCGTATATTCCTGCGGTTTCACCAGACTATTGGGGTGCAAATAGCTGCCCTGTGTGGCAGATGCTATTTACACTGGGGTGCAAACAGTCACTCTGTAAATATTAATGAAAACAGATTTAACCTTAAACTAGCATTATCTTTAAAGTGCAGGAGAGTTGTTCGCTGCAGCACCCGTGACCATGCACATGTCAATTTATTATTTGAGCCTTAACCAGTCATGCTAATCACTTTGATTTTGATAAATTATATCAAAGAAAGCTTGGATCTTCATCGAAAATGAAACCTCTCTCCCTTTTTTTATCACATTGATAATGTTTCAGATAAATCTATAGGAGGAACATGTGCTAGTCCTGCATTGATGCTGATTTGTTCACCACAAAGATGCTTTAGATATGCTGATATCAGTTAACCAGTTCCTTTACCCAGCAGTTCACATCAGGCATCAAAACCCCATTCAAAATGGAACATAATTTTTGAGTCATGCTTGCCGCTGTAGATTGCATATCAGGTTTCTAAAACAGAGCTAACAAGACTGCACAATAATCTCTACCAAACTGAAGTTCCATTACGCTAAGCTCACAAAAAATAATTTTTTCATCAATATAAAGCATTCTTCTCTGGAAGATAACCAAGACTGTCAACAACTCTAGAACAATGTCTATTTACTGTACACTTACAATCAATCTTCTACAATTACATGTGATGGCATGTGCATCTGTCAGAAATAGTTTTGTATAAGGTATTTTCACTTAGAATGAGGCTCAGAGACTGTATTCAGAAAACATCCGGAAGATTAATATCTGTTTGTGGATCTGTTTGTCCAGTTGGCCTCTTAGATGAAAATCACAGTGGAAGTTTTTTGTGCTGGCTATCATTTATTGCATTTATAAGCTCCTGTTTATTTACTTCCTCTTATTTATCAGGATATTGCAGTCAAAGGCTGATTCTTGATCAGTTTTCTGTCTGTAAGGCATATTCATAATGACTCTTGATACTGGATTATTGCTTGATCTTTTGGGATGTTCAGTGAATTTAGAGATTGAGCCTAATTAACTAATCTGCTATTTGATTTGAGTAGTGTAAGTTCCTAAGAAACCAGCTGACTCAGCAAAGTTATCTGCTACTTCTCTCTCTCGCTCTCTGTTTCTTTTTTTGACTGTCTGACTTCCCCTTCTCCTGGCCTGACGTCAGAGTCCAACAGAGATCAAAAGAGTGAAAAATACTTTTCAAGCACTTTGGTTCAACAAAAACTTAAGATGCCTCAGGCCACACAGGGAATTTCATATGTTAAAATCTGAGAGTTTGCTGCTCATTGGTGGTGAGAAGTCATGAATGAAACCCCCTGCAAGACAAAAGACATATTAAGAAATGTAGTTCTGGTGCTATTAAAACTGCTCAAAGGTGAAGTGTGTGCCACCATCATCACCAAACGACAGGGCTGGGTGTACCAAAAAAGCAATTTAATCAACAGTTCACAAAACACACTGCTAATGTGCAGCCTTGAATGCTACAGTAGCTACTAATACTAAGAGTAACCTTCAGGACAGTAGGCTATGAGCATCCAAACAGATTCTTAAAGGGTTAGTTCACCCAAAAATGTAAATTCTCTCATCATTTACTTGCCCTCATGCCATCAAAGAAATAACAAAGTGAACACCAAAATATAAACAGGGGTAGGTCACCCAATGTTCATGTTATTCCAAACTCTTATAACAATTGTATCTTCTGTGGAACACAAAAGGAGACATTTGGCTAAATGTCCAAGCTGTTTTCCAACGAAAGAGAATAATCTTGGTTACCTCGTGTCACTATATTACAAGCGACCCAGCAACAATGTATTTAATGTTTTTAGGATAATTTCTATAAACTTCTTCTTAAAACTATTCAAAACACACATTACTCCTGAAGACTCTCGTTGGAAAAATAATAACAGTTGTTAAGATAGGATTGGTCAGAAATGCTTTGAAGGCAGGGCTTAGTGAATGGTCAGCTGGGGCTGTACTATAACATGCCAAGAACCAATAAAGTAGTGCATTTGATTTGCGCTATAGTCCATGTTTTCTAAAAATATACAATAGTTTTGTGTGAAGAACAGAGCGAAATTTCCAATGGTGTTAGAAACTGTTTCCTTAAGGAAGCTCAGAAAACCAAATCATCTACTGATCCTCATCCAAATCTTGTGATATTTTATGTGTCTTTTGAGAAATTTTAATTCGTACACAAGAATCCATCCATCCATCTTATATAGCCACTTGTCCTGTGCAGGGTCACGGGTAGTGCTGGAGCCTATCCCAGCTGTCTCAGGCTGAGAAACACCCTGGACAGGTAGCCAGTCCAACACAGGGAAACACACACACAGACATACACATTCACACTCTCACTCACACCTAAGGGCAATTTAGGGTCTCCAATTAACTTAACTTGCATATCTTTTGGGGGGAAACCAGAGCACCCAGAGGAAACCCACACAAACACGGGGAGAACATGCAAACTCCACACAGAAAGGCCCAGTTGAGCTGGGACTCGAACCCGAGACCTTCTTGCTGTGAGGCAACAGTGCTGAATGGATAATTCTAAGGATTAATACCTGTTAATGAAAATTCACCCCAGCAATCTCTATATAAGGATTAAAAAAATGTATTATCTATTAATCACATATGACTGTGAATGGTCCATCCTGTACAGCTTTGAGAAAAGTAACAGGTACAGTACGTCGTGATCAGCCAGTCAATGCAGCCATTACTGAGGCAGTCTAAAAAAGAATAATTTATATCATGTTATATTATGTAATTTATGGTAAAATCATGTTTATTCATAAAAATAAAATCAGACTCCTTTATTGGTATTAAATTAATACAGGTTTTATTGGACTTTCCTCATGTAAACACAGTAGGCACTCACATAAAAGAATCACATAAACTTTTCAAATGAATAATGTTTCTTGTTATTATTTTATATGTAAAATTCAAACATCTAAATAACATTTCATCTGCAATAAAGAAAGCAAACATTGCACAATCTGTCTTTGACTTACATACTGCAGGTTCAAGAGATGACGGGAAACGCAAAGTGTCTGGCTTGACAGCTCTATTTTCAACTCCTCCCCCGACTGCAATTGGAAAATCTCGCCTATCGATAGGGCAAGGCACAGAAGTCAAACACACCTTGTGTTTTCAAACCACTACCCCATCTTCCATTGGCTAAAAAAAAATGTAGACCCACCTCAAACTCACACCGTTGGTTAAGCCAAGTACCTGACATAAAACAATGTCAGGTTGGTCAGGATTCTGAAATAAACAGTGCAATGTTTAGATAGCGCAACAGAGCCACATGTTTATGCTTCTCAGGGACATCAACTTACAATGTTTTACTTAAAGTTGTCAGTTGCACTTTATTTTACAGAATGTGCACTTTCAGTATACCCAAGAAAGTGCTGAGTAATATTGGGTAACAACATGTGCTTAATATGGGTTAAGGTTAGGTTTAGGGTTAGTACCTAGTAATTACTTTAGATGTTGTAATTATATAGTATGTAAATGTAGAGCAGTACTGTAAAATAAAGTGCTATCAAGTTGTCTCTGCACATTAAACTGGGATAGGAGAGGGTTTTTAAACATAAAAAAAATGGCATACATTACCTTTAAATATTTACATAGACGCTAGTGCACAGTGTTTACAGTAGTTTGTTTTTCTGTTTTGTTTCTGTAGAGGCCAAGTGGTGGTATGGCCATTAGTATGATACCACAGATACAACCTCCTGTGGTGTGCCACCCACAAAACCCAGCTCCATCCAGACCCCTGTATGCCCACCACATCACCCTGCAAGAGGTGCCCAGTGGACCAGAGTACAGCACTAATGGTAAGACACCAGAAGCTGTTTGTGTGTTGGGATTGGCATCAGTGGACACCTTTATTAGGCCGACTTCACAAATCCCTTTCATTCTTCAGCCCCTCACCTCCAACCACCTGGTTGCATTCTGGTATACAACGGCGACTTTAAACAATCCAATCAATTCCCAATTTACAAAATCAAGTCCATTCCAACATTTTTTTCTTGTTGAACATCTTGTATTTTCACATACATACATCAGATTACAGAAGTGAAATGAGTTGCAAACAGTGTTTCATGATGTCTTTAAAGGCAGAAAGTGCAGAAAAAAAATAAACTATCGCAGTACCAAAATCTCATATTGAAATCAAAACACTCTTGACACAATGTAAAACTGAATACTATTTGGCATAAAATAGAGATCTTTGTGTGTGACTATGAAACGTGCATGTGAACACAAACTCAAACAAACACAGAATTTTTGAGGGGGAGGAAACTGTAAAGCATCTGTTTAAGGCATCTCATTGGGGTCAATATCCTTGTCATGCCCCGGAGAACAATGTTTTCTCTGCCACACTCAGCCTATGTTGAAGTATGTGTGTTTTTTTATTTGTGTGTGTTTCTATGTGACACAAAATGGAGGAGGTGGCTGCATGCTCGACATTTTTTAGTTCAGGACACATTTTTAAAAAAAATGTTTATTCAACATAAGAATATTCCTCCCAGTGTTTGACATCAGCCTCCCTGCTTTCTAGAATGAAATATGGAATGAACGGTGACATGCGACATCTGTATGTATATGTGTGGATGTGTGTGTGTTGGGGTGGATCCAGCATTGGCACTAATTCTCAGTTGACACCTCCCAAGCGGGACATAAAGACACTGGGGTGCAAGGGCTCAGCAGCAGCCATTCTTTTCCCAAGCCTCAGGGCCCCTTAGGGAGTATGCAGGGAACTGGGCCAGGTCAGGTTTGATGGGATTTGCTGATGTTTGTTTCTGGAGACACTGAAAGCCTCCAGCTCTGCCTGAGTATATTGCACCATCATAAACAATGTCAACTGGAAAAAACTGACCTCTTTACTCTTTTTTACTAAGGTGATGCATCTGAGGGTTTGAGCACAGTGAAAGTTTGATGTTTTATTTAATCTTATGGGCCGCATGTTTAGGGAGTTTGTTCGATGAATCATGCTAATGACTTTAACCCCCTTAGGATATAAAAAATCACAAATGAGATCTCTTTAATATCTAAAGTGTTTCTCCTAAACAGCAATGAGATTAAATGGTGAATAAATGAAAAATTTGAGTCTCCTGCTTCTCAGCAAGGACGTCATTAATCTCACATGTGTCTCATCCAGAGTTTCAGAAGAGATCTCAACAATGTCTAAAACTCTGCTCAGATTTACCAAGATACCAAAATCTGCAATCAAAAGTCAAAGATTTCAGTATGAAACATTTCTCAAGGAATGTTCTTCCAGAACTGAGCTATGCTATCCATCTCATTTGTGTCTTTTTTTTTTTTTTTTTTCTCCATAAAGGAATTTTAGGACAAAACATCTGAGACAAATTTAGTACTTTAATACAATTGAAAGCTCCATTAAATCTCCTGAGATATCAAAGAGCAACCTCAGAGCAATACTAATTTTCTCAGGGCCCTTAATCCTTTGCTGCAACGTGCCAGCAGAATCAAGAAAAGAAACAAGGTCGGATAACAGATTGCAGTTTTTTGGTTGTTTCTTTAGTCATTGGTGAGGCACATAATAGTCAAGTCTAAACCAGTGAATGAGCTTGCCTGTATGAGACAGTAACCTCAAAACAGACTCTTGAACTTTCATCCAAGCTATCACATGCAAAAACCGTTGGACTGCTACAGTTGTTAGTCAGAATGAAATGGGCCACCCTTCTGTCAGGAGATCTTGTCTAGAGCAGCTTTTCTGACTTTTACAGTTAGTACATTTTTAAAGTATAAAGTAAAAATGCAACATGCTTAGCTGTAAATAATACGCTATAGTTATATATATAGCTATAATATAATAATATAGATAGTTACAGGCTCTAATTCCCCGACATGTTCACTGGCAAGGAAGAAATTAGAATAATATCTGCTCAAAAAAGCTATAAGGGTCTGCCGCATTGGTGGTGTGTATATATACTTTATTGTGTAAGAAAGAAACACACACAACCACAATAAAAGCATGCAGACTGCATTAAAAAAACTGAATTAAACATTGTAATATGTAAAAAATGTGACGTAAGCACTGAATCCACCAGAAACTCAAGCACTGTAGAGCACAACAATATGGTTTCAGAAGTAAAAACCCATCAATTTCTTCATAGGGGAATTTTTTATAATTTTTTATGAAAACTTATAAACCTTTAAAAACAGACTGATCTGAAAACATCTAAAGTTTTTGCAATATATTTTAAATACATGGCTTAGAACACTTTTTTATTTTTATTTTTATTTATTTTTTTATCATTTTAAGGTTGATCTTGGTTGTAAATATGTACATTTCTATAGCTCTGCTTGATTTTAAGTTGTAATCTGGACCACCCCTAAAATGGGCCATACCATTGACATTGCCTGAGTTAATGCGCTGAAGAAAATAAAAGCTTGTTCAAGGACGCGCATTCATTCCGTGCATGGACAGAGCACAGCAAATGTAATTGTCTAAAATGCTTGTGTACAGTTCAGTTGAATAATAAAGTTTACCCTCTTTAACTTAATGCTGGTGATTCGAATGTATGAATCCCCCATGCAAGCCTGTTACTCAGCTTCCATAGAGAATAAATGGTAGAGACTGCTCATCTCCACACCAGAGCACATGTACAGTCACAACAGATTCAATCACTTTGGTGCATGATGTTATGATGTTAAGTGTTGATTCAAAGCTGTCACACAGTTTTCGGTTCAAAATGATATCAGTTTTGCCTTCTTTTGTGACCAAATGTTGTTCAAGATGTTCTTTCCAATAAGACGACCAACTCTCCAAAGATGACCGAGATTTGGCTTTGTGGATTTCTCGCTTTAGGTCATTTCTTCCTCTGTCCCTTTCTGTTCAGTCCAGTCATGTGTGAAAGCTTCCCATATTTGCTTTAACAGCCTGACTTATGCAATGTAATTAATCAGTGCCATACAGCTGTATTTGAAGCCAGAGAAGAGGTAGAATTTGTTCCATTAGCAAAAGCAGACCTTTGGAAAAGCAGGTCACCCTTTGGTTTCCAGGTGTGCTCTGAAACGTGTTACGCGACACACCATAACACATACACACATGCAGACACCCACGTGCATTGAGACAGCTTGCGTTGGCATATGTAAGCAGTGTTCCATGTAGCTGTACCTGTCCTGCGTTTGTAAGCGCAGGTGCAGGCTGTTAAACCAGAAGGCTGTGAACAGCTTTTGTACACTACATATATGGGACCTGTATGTGAGTGGAAAAGCTAGTGTCAGTTTTCTGCACTGTGTCACACATTGTTGCTCTGCAAATCCATAATTAAGAAGAAATTATTTGTCTGTATGTAGATGAACAGGTGATTCACATCATTGCTTTTATTATATTGCTTTTTGAGCATGACTGGAATGTTGCATTAACCAGCACCCAGAACTAAAACTACCCTTTTTATAAGAATGTTAACAAGATAATAATGTCAATAATGAACTTACAAATTAACACACATTCTCACAGCTCCATCCATTAAAATCACACAAGCGCTGGTATACTCCCACATCAATGTGTGTATTCTTGAAATACACACACACACTCACACATTTGGGCCACACTAACAGCTGTGTTATGGAGCTTTCAGATCACTGGCTAATGTTTTATGAGAAGTACAGATATCAAGGACAATGTGTGTGTGTGTATGTATGTATGGGTCTGTATAAGCATACAGTATGTCTTTGTGTACAAGTACCTTCCACAGTTTTCATATGTGTGTGTGTGTGGGGGGGGGGGGGGGGGGCAAAGTCTAAGTCTATATCTTTGTATATAGATATGTGTGTGTGTTTGGGGGAGAGTGCTGTCTCTGATGAGGGGCACGTCCTCGTGGGCAAAAGCCCATTTTTTTTCTGGGTTAAAATAAACAGACGACTGGCGGGGGTCTGGGGGTTATGGGAAAGGAGGAAACAGTGATGCTAATCAGCCCGGCACACACTTCCCCCAACTGTAAAACAAAACAAGAGAGAGAGAAAATTGTTAGCTATAAGTACGCATGAGTGAAAGTTTAGGACTGCAGCTCCAAGCAAGGTCAAGTGTCGAAACCTAACTTCAGTTCCTCTCTAAATATTTGTTTTCTTCATTATGGTTTTCGCAAAGGAGATTCATGCAACATGATGCTACAAAATCAAATTAGAGGTAACAGTTACATATGCTGAAAATTCTGAATTTAGAAAATTAAAGGAGTAGTTCACAATAATAATAATAATAATAGTAATATTGTCTCATAATTTTCTCACCTTTGTTGTTCCAATTCTGTATTATTTTTATTTTTATTCATGGTACACAAAAGGAGGTTTAAAGCAGAATGTCCGAGCTTCCATTCAATTTGTGTGCTATATTAAAATTCTTATGAAGCCATGCAATATATTTATGTGAGCAACAGACCGGAATTTAAGTCACTGTTCACTGATAATTTTGCTCTCTGCCATAAAGCTCACACATTTGGGTGTTTCTTTAACTTAAGGCACTTTCATGTCACTTTAATTTATATATATATATATATATATATATATATATATATATATATATATATATATATATATATACACTGTATATGGACGCATTGAAACATTGGAAACGTGGAAACATTTTAGGCCTTAATAATTTATTTTTGGTACTTTTCAAATGCCTTATATGTATGGATTTTATAGATTTAGCCTGTCCCAGACCGAGACTTTCAATAAAAAATTATGAAAATGCATTATAAATATACAAATGATTATATCTTTAAAACGTTTATAATCTAAACTATTGAAATATTTATTGTGTGATTTCCCCACGCCCCCAAATTATGACTGTCCAACACAAAACAATTTTGCCTCTATAAAGTTCTTTTTTCTTTCTTTTTTTTTTTTTTTTTTTTTTTTTTTTTTTTTTAAGTGTACTTGAAAAGTTTCAATGAAGAGTGTGCTTGAGATGGAATATGAGACAAGTGGTATTTGAAGAAAATCATGAAAATTCAAGGTAAATGTCACTTGAAATATTTTTATTGGGCATCATTTTCAATCAAGCTGTCATTTTTCCAAATTTTGTGAAAATAATATACATAAATGTTTGCTATTAAATTAGCCTTGCAAGAAAATGTTAAAATGCCATATTCATCACAGTCATTTCTGCCATGTTATTCTATTAAACAAAATACAGTATTAGAGATGTGGTGGAAATTACACTGTGTAGGAAATTTTCATGATTTATTATTATTATTATTATTAATAATAATAATAATAATAATAATAATTTAAAAAATCACAAATTTCTTGTGATTCATCTACTGTACACATACCATTGGAAATTGTTAGAAAACAAATTAAACATTTAATTAAAGTGTGATTTCTTCCCCCCACAAAACTTGATTTGCTAAAATTGTGCCCAAAGTTTAAGAAACACCAATTTGTGCTCATGTTTTTTTTTTTTTTTATGCAAGAGTAGCTCAGACATGACTACTGTAATATCTCATTTTGTGTTTCACGGCATTAAGAAAACAATATAGGGACGGAACGATATGAAGTTTAAGCAAATTATGACAAAATTTAAATTTATGGGTGAACTATTCCTATAACAGACACAGACCATCTGTGTATTGCATTCATATAGTATATTATGGATTCATAGATATTGCAGTCCACTGAACTCTCAGATCAATGGACTGAGGTACAGCAACACTGTGGCCTGCTTGTGCTTTGCATGTGTGCGTGTGTGTGAAAGAGAGAAAGACTGGGGGGCAGAGATGCCTAGAGAGAGGAGGAGAAGTGAGGGAAAGATGGAGGGATTCAAATTAATTTATCACACAATGGGGTGAATAGCAGACACGTGGTGGAGCTAATGGAGGAGAGATATGTCCTTTTTTAGCAGTGCTAATTGATAAGAAAGAGCTTAGTCTTTGTTGAACCAATCCCCCTCCCGTCTTTAGAGGTGGTAGGGACACCGTTGGTAAACCCCCATCTGCTATCTAGGGTCCTCATTAACCATTCAGCAAGCAAACGCACAAACAGCCTCTACCAGCAATACACAAAGAGAAGTGTGTCTGCCACATTTGTGCGTGTTGATGTGTGAATGGTACATTGTTTAATGATCAGTGTCACTGCGAGAAAGTGAATGATCCCCTACCCCTGTGTTTTCCACTTAATCTGTTGTGTGGTTATAAATTAAGTAATAAATCAGTAATGCCATTTTAATTGCACACACAATGTATGAACTAGAGAAATGCAGTATTTACTGTGCAAAAGTAGAGATGTGTCAACTGGTACTGCTATTTCATTAAAACTGCGGTGGACATATTTGATACGGCTGTCAATAGGCAGGACTGTGATGCGATTTTAAAACACAAGTTTGTAATTTCTGCGCAACTAGTGTTACCAAATTGAACTGCAACAATAGTAACTGTTTTAAAAAGATTCCAGAAAACTTCCCATATCCTCCATTGATTGTACAAACTGATAGTCTAACCCCAAACTTACACCATTGGGCAGTGTTGCTGTGTTGGGTTTTACAGCCACTTAAACAACAGAGGATTGTTTTGATAGTGCCACAGAGCCATCGTGTTACACTTGTAGGTGTAATCAACTTACAAATGGCTTACTTATAATTGCCTCTGCATTTTAAGCTGGGCTATGAGAAAAATTTTAACATCAAACAATTTCATACTTCAGCTTTACTATATAAACCATATAAAATTACTCATGCTATGAAATAAGACTTTGGTCATGCCACACTCCCCTATTTTGAAGGCTCTTTCATGCCATGCATAACCTCTTCATTTTAGCACCCATGGTTTGTTTCTTGCTGGTAGCCATTTTGCCATCATTGTGCTTCTCAACTCTTACCCAGTCTGATTTGATACCTCATAACTGTCAAAACCATGACAATATGACTGAAGCATAATGAACTCCTTTACACAGCCTGAATCCTCTCCTCAGGCTAGATTCCTATAGAACTATGAACAGTTCTGAGGCAAAGCACATGTTTCCAGTAAGTGTGGTGGGCCAGAGTGAGAGAGACGTGTTTTTTCTTTGCTGTATCCTGGAGACTGTTTGTTTTGGGGAATCAACAACCTAAGATGTTGCTTGAGATCCAAGTTGGAAAATGAAAGAATTTCGAATTTGTGAATCAAAACCAAGACTCCCCTGAGTTCGGACAGAATTTTGTATAATTCCAATAGGTTCCGTAACTTACAGAGGAGGTTTCTGAGAAATCTGTTTACCCTACGATTAGTTGAGCACTAATTTGTAGCTGAATCAAGATGGGATGAGAATGGTTACTGGCCATAATATGTGTGTGCATTTTGTACTGTTAAAGGGACCAAAGGTTCCTCCTTTTCAAAGTGATTCTTTCCTTATGGGATTTTCCATCTAATAAGAGAGTTACCAGCAAGACACACAACATGGAAAAATCCTGAGGTAAATTTGTTCTGAACATTCAGCATTTTCAGCGGCCTTCTTCAGACTTAAGAAGCCTGAATAAACAGTATAGGCAATAAAAAAATCAATGTAAAGATGTTAACAAATATAACAAATTTGGGGGATCAAATGTTAAAGTTTAAGAATCCATCATTGAAAAACCCATATGGACCACTGTGGCCACAATCTCAAACATACTATTGACTTATAATTAAAAAGACTGAGAAAAAGATAAAACTCTATCAAACGAGTTGGCATCAAAAGAGAGCAGTGACAGACTGCATGCTGGATGTAGCCCTCCCTTCTAATTAGGAAACTAATGGACTAAACATCATTCTGCAATGAAAACCTTCATGGATCAAGCCATAGATTGTAAATACTTCCATGACATCTAATCAAACATGATACTGACTCACAATTGAATAGAGTGAGAAATTGATACAAATGTACTAACTTCATCTTTGATGAACTGCCATCAAAGCAACAGACTAGTTGCAGACTGGAGGCTGGATGTAAGTCCTCCTTTCTTATATGGAGAAAAAAGGGCCACTCAGCAACCTCTGGCTCTGATATTAGTCAGCAACCCCATTAGTCTTAATGGCTGCCCCTGGGCACAAGGGAGACTGTCTATCCTTTTAAAACTACATACAAGGAGCTCATTAAGACTTGAAACAAAGAGGAGCAGTGAGAGGGGTTTAAGGGTATGAGTGACTGACTGACTGACAGAAGGGGGAGAAGTGTGAGATGCCCTCCTTCCATTAACTTCCCATCCCCCTCTTCAACTCTCATTGACGGGTACTTGCGAGGAGCTGACCACAGAAGCCCCATAAAGACTCAGCCATTTCCATAATCGCTCATATCTGTCAGATGAAACACTATCCAGACGGCTTAATGGATACTGTAGAATACCAGTTTAAAAATCTATACCTAATCAATAACTCTGGCTCTCCGGCCCCTCAGCTCCATTTGAAGATGTGTAGTACCATACCTGCTTCCTAGTATTGACCCAGCTATTAGGGTTATTCTGAACACAGAGACCTGAGTTGCTCACGCTCTTACTCCGTCTCCATTACTAAGTCTCTTTGTGGAAAATAGGGTAGGTCAAATTAGTTTTTCAGGAGCACACCAATCCTCTATGACATGGCTAAGTGTTTTAGGTAGACGTTCCCAGAGTTGTCAAAAACACTGGGCTCCACTTAGGAAACAAGTTGATCAGCACATGAAAATTACAAAGGCAATCTGTTACCATGGCAGCTAATTAACTTAGAGCAGCCACAATTTTAACGTGTCTCTCATTTATTTTAAAAGGGGCAAAAATGGTGGTTACAGTAAAGTGTTTACAATGGAATGAATGGGGCCCCTATAACTGTCTAATTGAGCATTAACAGCTGCCTGAATCTTATGCGCAGCTTTTAGTATATTTTAAAATAATATGAATTAAAAACTAGATTTAAAAAACGACCTTCCTTTGCGGGGCCCCCTGGTGGCTCGGGGGCTCTAAGTGGCCACTTATACCACTTATAGAAACGGCCCTAAATGTTACAACTTTGTTGCCATGAAAACGCAGCACCCATAATCCCTGTGAGTGATTTTAATCACACTAAAATCATGTTAACACATATAATGTTTATGTCGTGTGCCTATACTTTTGAAATAGTGGATCTCACTTCCATCATAAGTGCCTTACCGGAACTGTGATTGGTAACACTTCACAATAAGGTTCCATTTGTTAGCATTAGTTCACAACATTAGATAACATTAACTGACAATGAACAATAATTACTACAGTGTTTATTAATCTAGGTTAATGTTAATTCAACATATAATAATACCTTTTTCAAATCAAATTTGTAAACTTTCATTAATGCACAGTGAACTAACATGAACTAAAAATGAACAATTTTAATTTACTAACATTAAAAATGATCAATAAATTCTGTAATATATATATATATATATATATATATATATATATATATATATATATATATATATATATATATATACAGATACAGATCATTAGCAGATGATATAGTATACAGTATAAAGTGCTATACCTATTGTAAAGTGTTACCCTTTTTTTTAATAAACAAAGATCGAATAAACAATAATACATTTCCATTAAATTAAAGGTTTTTATTACAAATGCTGTTTCAGACAGATCAAATTGTTGGCTATGATTCAGATCCAGCGCTGTGGACACGGTGAGAGGATCCTCTGTAAAATCCTGGGATTTTACTGATCTAGTCAAGGTGGGCAGGAAATACGCTGAGGTGTTTATGAGGGTTTGGCAGAAGTTACGAGTGCAGTTGTTTCTTTCAGATCATTCGCAGATGATTAGCCAGACAGGAGACATGTCTTTTTTATCTACCTTTGTTCCTCATGCACTTTAAAGATTTCATTGCTTCGGTAAGAGTTAAATTGAACATATCATCAGCAAGACAAATAAGATACTAAAACATGAGCCAATGCGGATTACGTTGTTCATCAGTGTGTTTTTTTTTCTCTCCCCTTTTCTCCCCAATTTTGAATGCCCAGTTCCCAATGCACTGTAAGTCCTCGTGGTGGCGTAGTGACTCACCTCAATCCGGGTGGCGGAGGATGAATCTCAGTTGCCTCCACGTCTGAGATGTCAATCCACACATCTTATCATGTGGCTTGTTGAGCGCGTTACTGCGAAGACATAGCGCATGTGTAGACTTCATGCTATTCTCCACGGCACCATGCACAACTCACCACGTGCTCCACCGAAAGCAAGAACCACATTATAGCGACCACAAGGAGGTTGCCCCATGTGACTCTCCCCTCCCTAGCAACCAGGCCAATTTGGTTGCTTAGGAGACCTGGCTGGAGTCACTCAGCATGCCCTGGATTCGAACTCGCAACTCCAGGGGTGGTAGTCAGCGTCTTTACTTGCTGAGCTACCCAGGCCCAATGTTCATCAGTGTGTTTAAATAGACTGAATAGTTTTATTGGCCTTGGCAGCTTTCCTTGAGAGTGTGAGGTATGCCACATTCATCATTTGGAGGGCAATATGTCTTGGCTGTAGAAATTTCCAAAGAACAGCAAATGCTAGTACGGATGGATGTTTTTGAACTATTATTGTGATATGACACTTTTAGCAGTCAATTGCATCAGTGGAGTTGGGCAACATTGCTTATGTGTTTTCTCAGCCCGGAGATGTTGCTCAAGACTATTTACACATATAATGGACAAGATGTGACCTCAGTTTCTTTGTGAAATTGCTCTCTTTGCTAGTATCAGCTAGTTCTCTGTGTTGAAAAAGTTCCTAACAGTAAGTTAAATTAACAAATGGGAAGTTCCCTTAACTATTCTATGTGCTCAGCAAATGGTCAAACTTTTTGCCAGGTCAGATGCAATCAGAAGCTCATGGTCCTTAGTGACATTATAAGCGAGTGATGCAACGTGACAAAACTGTAACGCCCCCATAATCAACTCAGCTGTCTACTCTGCCATGCTGCTTCTAAATTTGTAAACTGCCAGAGTATGTACTGTAATGGATGAAGAATGTTATTCTCGGCCATTAAGAAAGTACGTTTTTGGGTATGCAGGTGACACCCTAGCAACTATACTGCAAGAGAGTGATACTATCTAACAAAATGAGTACGCTCCCATTATAATCAATTAAGCTGTCTACATTGCAAGTTTACACAGCCACTCAGTTCAGCCTAAGATTATTATGCACACATTCTAATGGTGAGTTCATGTCATGTTGAAATTACTGGAGGTTATCCCATGTGACTCTACCCTCCCTAGCAACCGGGCCAATTTGGTTGCTTAAGAGACCTGGCTGGAGTCACTCAGCACACCCTGGTTTCAAACTCGCGACTCCAGGGGTGGTAGTAAGCGTCAATATTCGCTGAGCTACCCAGGCCCGTCTTCTTTATTCTTAAGCATTTTGCAACAACATATAAATATGAATTAATCACTTCATGTAAACATTTTGCTGTTATCAACAACAAAGCCACTTTTGCCATTGTGAGTGTTGTCATAGAAACGGATAACTTCCGGGGTCCCTGAAGGTGAACAGCTCGGAGTAGAACATCCGTGTTGCCATCTCGTAATTACAGTAATTCCGACACGACGTGAACGCAGCATTTAGCTGCATTCAAATTTGCATACTGTCAGAATATACTGCATTTGATGAAGAACCCCCCCTACAGTAACTGCTGTATTAAAGAATGTTCTTTAGGTATGCAGGTGAGTATAAATAAATTCCTGGACATAAAATACATCAAACTGTAATGGGGGCATTGTCCTGGAATCCGAATCTCTGACGTGGCAACAACTGAGAAAATAATGTACGCTGGTTTTGTTAAACAAGTACAATTAAAAGGAATAGTTCACCCAAACATGAAAATGCTCTCATCATTTACTCACCCTCATGCCATCCCAGATGTGTATGACTTTCTTTCATCTGCTGAACACAAATGAAGATTTTTAGAAGAATTGTGAAGCTCTGTAGGTCCATACAATGAATGTGTTTTTAACAAGTGAATGGGTGCCAAAATAAGGAAGCTCCAAAATCCAATATCCCAAAGGGCAATATAAAGGTTTAAGGTATATAACGGTACCCCAGATGACTCCAGTGGTTTAATCCATATCTTCTGAAGTGATATGACAGGTGTGGGTGAGAAACAGAACAATATTTAAGTACCCTTTTGACAATAAATTCTCCTAGTAACGGGAGTAACGGAATACATGTAAAGGGAATACATATTTAAAATACAAAATATAAGTAACTGTATTCCACTACAGTTATAGTTTAAATCATTGGTAATTAGAATACAGTTACATTCAAAAAGTATTTTGATTACTGAAGAGATTAATTTGCATTTTATTGATTTTTGTTTCATTTAATATTTAGTCCTTTCAGATGGAAAACATTTAAACATATAAATGATGCGATCCAAAGTGCATTTGAACAGCGGTGAAACACTTTCTTAATATGTGTTATATTCATACGAGCAGACAGAGAAATAAGGTTGAAGTAAGTTTGGAGCAGAAGAAATAGAAATAAACCTGTAAACTGTCAGCTTTACGCTAAGCTAAAATGCTATTTCTAGCCATTTTACATGCACATGTTACCAGGCACAATCATATATTTTATCATGTACACATTGGATCTTAATTTCTTTTTTTCTAGTAAGACCTTTGATATTAGGGCAAAAATCATTTTCTTGATAATGTTTGTATTGTTTTCCTTTAAAAATATCAAAAAATCCTTAAAACAAGATCAATTTGATATATCTTGTTTTAGAAACAACACTGCATAAGATATTTAGGTTTTTCAGAGAATGTATTTTTAACATGTGTATTTTGTCTTACTGTACTGGCAGAGTTTTTATAGTCAAAACAAGTGAAAAAATCTACCAGTGCTGAAGAAGTAATCCAAAGTATTTAGAATACGATACTTACCTTGAGTAATCTAACAAAATACGTTACAAATGACATTTTACAGCATGTATTCTGTAATCTGTAGTGGAATACATATAAAAGTAACCTTCCCAACCCTGTATATATATACACACACACACACTCACACACATATATATATATATATATATATATATATATATATATATATATATATATATATATATATATATATATATAATTTATTTTATTATAATTTTTTTTACTTGGAACTATGCATATTCGGACGTGGGGTAAGACGCGTCGCGTCGCTACCAGTGTATTGTAAATATATGACTTAAATTTCTGAGGGAGAGACAGCAGAGTGGAGTATAATTGAATTTAAGTAAATAAGCGTATTACACCGCCCCCTTCACGCGAGGATCAGCCTCTTCCGCGCTGCACACAGAACCGCCCTGACTGGGGTAACTAGCAGCAGGGAATGAAAGAGTGATTGAGATAGAACGGGGAAAGAGAGAGCGAGAGAGAGAGAGAGAGGGATAGAGAGAGAGAGAGAGAGGGATAGAGAGAGAGGAAAACAGATATTTCAAGACTTCAGAAATCGGATCAAGCCAAAGGGAAAACTGTAATTTCAAATAAACTTGCAGCACAGATACGGACTTTGGAGGACACGTTTGGGACTATTCTAACGGAACACACTTGAACACATACAGACAGACTTGAAATATATACATTGAATGCGTGACCATGACGGCAGCTGTCGATATGCAGCCGTTAACTATAATAAAATCCGAAAAAGTAGACGGTAAGTAAGCGCAACGCTTTTTCCTCGTTATCTTGATGTTTTGATGTAATCGCAAAACGTGTAGGTCAATTATGAGTAACTTTTGTGAATTCTAAGGTCATGTCTGTGTGAAATGCGTTGAAGTAGCCTAATGATAATAATATAACATCTACCCACATTCTGACTTGGAGACAAACCGGAAAATTTCCGTAAATCGATGCAACAGTAAAACCTTTTCGATTTCAGCCGTGCATTGTATACATCGCTCCAGATGTGCCTGTCATTGATTTAATGTAAATAAATAATTTATATACAATTATAAAGTATATTCAATGTATACAGTATATCTGCTGTTATGCTGTTTTAGGGTATACGGACAATATTAGTTCTTTTCTGTCAGTTGAAGGACTAGACTGGTCAAATATACGCAAAACTGGACTCTTCTATTGCAAAGTTGCAAGAAATAGAGCAACATATTTTCATTTAGCATTAAACGCTTTTAATCAAATGTATACTTCCAGGTTGTTAAACATGTTACGGACGTGTGCTATGTGCGGAGTTTGACACCGGACAGATGTTGAGTGCCACGCGCAGCCTCTCATAACATGACACACGTTTACCGCTTTCATATAGTCGTGTGTCATTTCATGCATGACTAGAGGGCATGAGATTAAAATACACGAATTATTTTTGTGTCGAGGCGCCTTTCAGAACATTGCATCATTTAATGTGCATTTAGTGTTTGCCCTGGGCTTTCTTTCCTTTTATGCAGATGGCCATCTAGAACTGTTGTGTGTGCATTAATGTCCTCTTTCTGTTTCTTTCTTTCTTTCTTTCTTTCTTTCTTGTGTTTTGATGTTTGGATTGCACACACATATGCATGTCATTGCAGGGAAATTCCCTGTTGGCTACAGAAATGGTCAGTGTCAACTGAATGATGCTTGTCATGATGCAGTTTCACTGTTCATTCATACCACATCCATTAACCCCCACAACTGATCCAGCCCTGCTCAGGAGGGGCCACATGCCTGACCAGGGTGAAGGGAGGGAGGGCAGATGCCATGCTGGTTAAGCAGTCAGCAGTCTCACACTCCTCCACTCTACTCCTGAGGATTGGAATAAAGCGACGAGTGTGCAAGTAGGAAGTTAGCACATGCCGTGGCCCGATGTACTAGGAACTTTAAGAAACTGACCTTTTTTTTTTTTTTTGGCCCAGGAAGGGCAGGGTGACTTCAGTGTCCGCTGGTTTCCCTATGATAAAATGCTGACTGTCCTGGGCCACAGCTTGTGGCTATACACACAGCATTCCGAACTCCCTACCTCTAACACACACAGCTCACCACCAGCTGTTAATACATAACGGAAAAAAGTAATTCACCTTTGCAAGCTTGTCAAAATGAAAACTAAAGCCGAGCTATAATGACTCCAGTCTGATGTGTAAGATGTGCTATGAATCATTACCACACTTGCATATTCTTATGCACCCAAGCCTGCATGTAAATTCAAACTGTCATGCACTGGCACATATTCACATGAACATGCACTCACACACGCTCAGCGATTGAGTGTGCAATCACACACATGCACGGGCTTTCCCTTTGCATGGAAAAACAATTGTGTGCTGTAAAAAAAGAGCTGATACTTGCAGCGAGGTTGCCAAAATATCGTGCTATCTTGCAAAGCAATTTCTCAAGACAAGCTCCCTCGAGTTCAGTCAACCGTAAGTGTTCAAGGCAGGGTGAATGCAACTCACTGCCTTAGATTGTAAATTCCACGCAAGACTTATTTATTGTTGGTCTGCTTCTTTAGTCTTCCTGAAGGAAGAAAAAACAAATGGATATGCGAAACTTATGGGTATCTTTTGACAGTCCCATGGCCGTAGCGGTAATGAGCTCAGGCACACTTGCACAAATTCTATAGTTCATATAGTGTGTGCACATTGGTAATGTGGAGGGAGTGTAGACATTAAGCACCTGTTTCAAGTTTGTATTGGGTCCTAAATCAAGACAAGTAAGCAGTGTCTTGAGAAGGCGACAGTTAGTACAGAGACAAGCCCCCCCTGTGCATTTTGACTCTGTTTATACAAAAGTGATAAATAGTTGAATTTAATCAAGAGTCACACAAAAGTTGTTTAGAGTTCAGCTGAGATTTTCTGATATACCCCGAAGACATGTAGTGAATGAAGAGACAATGGGAGCTACACAAGGGCAGGACAGTCTCAATAAACACACATACATTCTTTAATGGAATGGCTAAAATAAGATCATGTGTGGAGTTAGCACAAAACAATCTCAGAAGAAAAACACAGCAAGCCTAGAACCAAGCAAGTGTTAGAGCCAGTATTAATCTTACGGACTAAATATTGTCAACGATAACAAAGATGAAACAAAAAAGACACATCACGATGATTATCTGATGGCTTTTATTAGAACAGTGTCAATGAAAGTATGATGAGAAAAAAATACTGCAAGATATTATTAATGCACAAACACTGTTTTTTATTTTAATTTTAAAGAAAGATAAATCTAGAAAGAATTGATTCCTATAATCCAGTATAGTAGGGCTTGAGCTGCAAGAGCTAAACACCTGTACAATGAACTTTACTAAAGGGTTAATTACAACACTCAAACACATCCTATATGTTAGATTAATCAGCTAAATCCACTACATAAGCATACTATTACAATTACACCTGCACAGACAATGAAATACATGAAAAGGTGAACTTTTAGAATTTAGTTCCTTGCTAGTCAGAATGCATTATTTGCATTGTGAATATACTATTTTTGACATTTTGCACATTATCATCAACTAAAATGTTATTTTGGTTGATTCAAATTATATGCCATTTTGTGAAATTGACTAAAATGAATCAAAATGGCATGATGAAATACAGTATTGACTAAATTTAAAGGACATTTTTGTTTGTGTGAAAGTTAGACCAGAATATTTTTTGGTAGAACAAGCTTGCAACCTGCTAAGGAGGCCACAAGTCATTCACGAAGAATCATGTGCTGAGGCATAGCACAGATGTTAGAACGGCCGTATAGGTCAAAGACATAAACTCATGTAACATCTGCGTACTAAAACGGCTAATGCTGCCTTTACCTATCAAACTTTGCTCTGCCTGAAGTTGTCAGCATCTTCTGAGGGCTCTGTTTTGAACGGGGTGTTGTCAAAGCGTTTGACAACGGGGTCACTCCTTTCATCTCTGACCAAAGACTACTTAGCACAGTGAAATGAGTCAGCAACTACGTGAGAGACAGCCAGGGGTCACTTCCCACTCATTTCAGCCCAGTGAAAGAGCTATAGAGAAATAGCCCTTGATCAGGATATCTCTTCTTAACTTTCTCCTTCTTTCCTTCCCTCTACCCATGTCTATCTCAGGGTTCAGTGAGTTACAGGAATGTATGACGACTGGGTGGGCTGCCTGCTGCCCGCTTTTATCTGATTAAGACACTGCGCTCTCTCTCATCTCAAACCCCCACTAGGCCCCACTCGCACTCCCATGCTTCTGACACTCACTTGCATGGCACTTGCGGTGGATAGGTATCCAAGCATTATCAGGTACGGCTTATGGCCTAAAGATATGATAATGCAAGCTGGCAGCAATCTTTGCAACTTTGAGAGAGTGTATCTGAATATGACTTGGATTCCCATGTTATATAACAGGTACAAGCAAAGGTTGCTGTAATGCCAGCTTCTTCTCACTTTCCCCAGGCGTGTGCGTGCCTCGCCACCCAACAGCTGTGCAAACATGGAACTGGGCAATCAAGGTTGGTCTGATGTGGGTCTCTGATGGAGCCAAACAAATGACTCAGCCTGAACGCAATTTTTATAGGTTGCTGAACAGCGTAAGAGTCACAACAAAAAGTATGTTCCCACGTGAGCTGTAGGGCATGCTCAAGGTAATAAGACATAAACTAGAATAATAATCCACCTCCAATATTTTAGAGGTGATAGGATTAATATTTGACAGTCAGAATTGATTCACCAGACTAGAAGTATCCATGGAAAATATTGTGATGCTTGAGGCTAGGATGAAACACTGACAGATCAGACGGTCTTACATTCTGGTCGTAAATGACTCCTACTTATCAGAATGTCCACTGGTTAAATGACTCCCCTGTCAGAAATTCTTTCTGGTAAACACACATTTTAATTGTTCCCTTTAAAGTGTAGTCATCAAAGGGTGAAGGGGGGTTACCTTCAGTGATGTCAGTGTGGAACATAGTGAGTTTGTATAAAAAAAAAATAAAAAAAATGTACTCTGGTTTTCTTAGCCTTTATTCTTTTACGCTGCTGGCCATCAGTGTTGGGGAAGCTACTTTGAAATTGTAGCTTCCCAAGCTAAAAGCTACTCATAACTTAAAGTAGTCACTTTTTCTTTTAAAAAGTAGCACTACACTACACTATAAGTCACTACCAAAAAGTAGCTATAACTACAAAGCTATTTAAATGAGATAATGTTTTCTTAAATGTTTTCTAAAATGGTCCTATAAAATTTCTGTTCTGCATTATTTTAGTGTGATAAAATCACTAACAGGGTTTACAGCAATGCGTCATCATGGCAACAAAGTTGTAAAATTGGATGTTTTTACACTGATAAGGTTAGTAAGCGATTTTATGACACTAAAATTATGTTACTATGTATAATGTTTAAGTCTCATGGCCATACAAATTATTTTTGACTGGACCAATTCACTTCCATTAAGTGGCTTGCTGTAAGAGGGATTCATGCTTTTTTATTAAACAAACAAGGGATGAGTCCATTTTTATGAACATTATGCCAAAAAATGCTGTTGATTTAGCTTAACTTTTATTGAACCCGAAACATTTCTTTTAGTCAGTAGTGTTGCTACTTTTAATTAGTTACTCACCAACACTGTTGGCTTAACGGCACAAATACTTTTTGAACAGTTACATGCGTCAGAATGACTGAATGTTACTTCAGAGATTTTTTTTGTTCACTGTAGCATATTTGTGACCCAATTCGCTGTACTGCAGTTTAAAGTCTTCCCAACAGTTTTCTTTGGCCCTGCTTCTCTGAACTTCAAAACACCAAAACAAAAGCAAAAGATACAGCATGTCCCAGAGCAGGGAAGAAAAAACAACCAGGGCGTATTTTCCCCCCCAACATTTTACAGTACCCATTTTCTCCCCTGCATTCCATGTCTCTCTTTCCACAACTTTTTTCCTTATGTTCTTGTCTCTCCTCCGTCTGCGGGCCACATGGGCTCTCGCCTCGTCTCTCTGGCCCCTGATGTGGCGTCTGCCTAGTGCTGTCTTCTCATCCCTGCCGCGTGTTACAGGCTAATTACTGAGTCACAGCCCCTGCCGAGCTGACTCCAGCACCCACCCCTCCTCCCATAAGACATTATCCCTTCCCAGTCCCTCTGGTGGGCTCCAGACCACCTCCTGGGTAGTGGGAGGTCCTATAGTTGATCTTTCTATACCATTGTTGTTTATAACTGTGGCTGTTTTACAGATGTCTCCTGGGTACTGTGTACTATATGTTCTGAGATAAGAGACACAGAGCATGGCGTTGGTCTGGTTTTGAGATCAGAGCGCCGTCCTGGCTGGTTCTGGCTACGTCTCTCACAGTTCAGGGAGGTAGAGGACGACCTGTTTCCAGATTCAGCTCTGCTCTGACATTGGTGTATGCGCTTTCACCAAGTCACCTGTTTAGGGTTCAGTAGTTAGAGCTGTTTTTGCAATTATCCTATTTTTATCTCTCCTCTTTTAACACGAGTTCCTACCTTAGAGCCGTATTGCGGTCTTCAGACTACCATTGGGGTTACATATGGTCTGGTTCAGAGCTTAAAGTGAAAGTTCACCCCAAAAAAGTGACTTTCTTCTGTGGAACATGAAAGTAGAGTAGTTTGGTAGAACCATAGCCTCAGTCAGTACGTTTACATTCACAGTTATAATCGAACTTCATTGGGTTTTTGCGTGGTCGAGCTACAGTCTTCATCTTTCAGTCCATGTAAACATGACGATGCGTAATCAACTATTTGAAGAAATGACACCTGAGGAACACTGAGGAAGTGTTAAATGCACTTGGCAACATCTCTGTCTTTCAGAGCATGTGCACAATGCCAAGGCAGATTGTGGTCAGATTAATGTGCATGCTGGACAAAGCCGAGCTGCATTCTACAGTAATTTTCTAGATTTGTTATTCTGACTTAGCAAAAATTGGACTGGTACGATTTTACTCAGACTAAAGTGTTTACAGAATATTTAAAAAAGACAAATTATTGTTTTAGCCCGACTGAAATCAAACTTTTAAAGTGCATGTAAACTAAGGGGTTAGTTACATGTGTCGGATACAAATATAAATTTGATCAATCAAACCAGCTCCAGAGGAAGGAGAGACCGAACTAATTTCTTCATTTTGATGCAGCTCGCTGATAAAACTGAAACTAAACACTGACATTATGAGCACAGCTTACACATATGGCAGCATGCGCACACACACAGCGATACCTGTGTGAAGGGCAAAGTCAATTGGAATCAAATAATATATCACATCTTTTGAATTCGCTGCCTTGGATTAGCATAATCACAGACGTGAACTCTGAATTGAAGATCAGATCTGTTTGGCGCAGACACGTTGATGTAGCAAAGTGTAAATGTAATGTGCTTATTCAATTGGATAGCAATCCGATCAGTAAACACACATGAAGTAACCAAGTGTAAATACCCCCATAATGTGACACCTTTCTCTTTTAACATACTGTATGGAAAAAAGTTGACATTCTATCTAGCATCTTTTGTGTTCCACAGAAGAAAAAAGTCATAAGGGATTGGAGTAAAAGATGGCAGAATTTGCATTTGTGGGTGAAATTTTCTACAAAGCTTTTTACAGAAGATAGTCTCTGAGGTCCAGGTGTTTGGCTGGAACTAGGTTCTCAGTCTCTCTCTGTTTGTGAGTGCTACTTGATGTACAGCTGAATAGAAGGCACACTTTCTTTGGCAGTCACAAGAGCCTCCACAGCTGGGACTCTTTCACATTCAACCTTCTCCACACTATCTACATATTTCCGACAGAGAGGCTCTGCTTGGGCGATTTAGGGATGAGATCCTTTAAAGGCAGTCTGTGTAGGTGTCTGGACCGAATCCAAAAGGCAGTTGTAATGAGGGCTAGTCTTTGACATTGTTCACTTACACCAAGTTGGTAGGATCCAACAACTTGCCCTTTTCTTATAAAACCACAGAGCAGGGTTTGCTGTAAATCAGTCTTTTTTTAGCTTTCGTGAGTGCACTTGGAAATATGTACAAATGAGAACTGTTTTTGGTGGTTTAGACTATTTCTCACGCATTCATGGACTACTTAGATATCTTAAATTATGTGCTTCCATCTTCTGCTGTTCATAAACACATTTGATGTTGACATTTGTCACCACAGAGAGATTTTAGTTTACTGCAATAATGCGCAAGCACACAGATTTGTAATGCTGCACATTTCAGAACAATTGCATCTTCCATTCATCTATTTTGGGCTCATGATATTTTTTACTCGCTACAGCTGTGGTGCTTTTCTCCGCATACAGTTAATTGTGTAATTGGTCCATTTAGAATTGAACTCAAAGACACTTTGGTTTTAAGATTACAAATTCAGAACAAACTCTCAAAAAATCCCATCCACATTAGTGATTGTAAAACAAGGCAGGAATGTGTGGCATGATGCATAAATACAATGTGGTCTTTGGGGAATTAATTTACTGAGAATGCATCTGTTGGCCATCGGTTGGCTCCACAATAGCATAAACCATTAGCTTGCTAATTGCATGCAGAGCTTTCTTGCCTTAATTTCTCTGACACAGAAAGCTGCTCGCTCACAAACTTTGCTCAGGCATGACAGACTGATCGCATATGAAATTATTTTGGTCATAAATGCTTTTTTGATGCATGTAGATTGAATAGTAAGAACGTGTCATTTTTTCAATTGAAACGCTGCAGATTCAGGTACATTTAGAAGTGGTTTCTGTTGGAGGTTTCGAGAAAGAATGTCACAGAGAGAGTAAAAAGTTTGTCAGGTTCAGCATTTGTTTATTCAGAAGTCTAAACAGTGCATGTAAGATGCACTCATCCAAGTGTGCCGTGGTCTGTTGGAGGTAAATGTGTCCTGCAATGCAGCTACACCCTTTCAATTTGCATTCTGCAAACCGCCTCTGCTTCTCTTTACAAGATGCGTAGTAGCATTGCTCTATGTATCACTTTAATGTTTTTATTTTTTTTATTTTATTTATTTATTTATTTATTTTTAAATGCACTAATGTTTTAGGAAAAATGCACTGGGGGCAATTGCTCACTCAGTTTATGGTTTGGGTAAGAGGTTAGACTATATTTAGAGCATGCATTTTCTGAATGGCCAGCAAGTATCATGAAGTTTGAAGAAAATGCACATTGATGTAAAGTAGAACTGAAGGTTGGACACATGCCTCTTCTGTTGCTTTCATACAATCACTCTTACTTGAATCCTCAATGTGGGGCCAATATGTGAACCATTGATGGTGCTGTTGTGTATTGTGCGAATGTGTGGGAGGCCATCCAGCGAGCACGGGGCACCCAGTGGCTGGGTCTCTAAGAATAGCCACAGTGTTCCAGAGCAGGAGACCCCCGGTGCATGACCCCGGTGGGGTGGACATCCTCGGCGCTGCCTTTTGGGAGCTCAATCATGGGCCGCTGCTATTCCTGTCCCTGCCTGGCCTGCATGCTTTCAGATGGAAATCTAAACAGTGGGTAGAACAACCACGTCTCTCACTGAATCCCCCACCCTTGGCCCTGCGTTGTCCGAGCGGACCTGCAGGGTGAATGGCACTCCTTCATGTGGGCTTGGTTTAACAGTCTCACTGTCACACACTTTGAGAGTGATAGAACAAGAGATAAAGAACCAAAGGTGTTTTATGGCCTGCCCTGACACACTGCTGAGAAACACAATTGTTAATGTTCGGAAATGGCTCCCAGTGGCGCTCCGTAAAGACTTTTTCCTTGGCCGCAATATTTATTCCTTTCTCTAAAATAAGATGATGATTTTGTCTGCTATGGTTTTTGTTTTCACCCAAAAAAAAACACACATTTTACCTCCGATTTAAAAGGATAGTCCCAAACATCATATAATCATTTACTCACCCATATAGTTTTCCAAACCCATATGACTTTCTTACTTGTAGCACAAAAGAAAAATGTTAGGCTGTATGTTAGTCTCATTCACCATTCACTTTTATTGCATCTTTTTTTTTTTCCTTACAATGAAAGTGAATGGTGACTGAGGCTATCAGTCCCTAACACTGTGCTAACATCTTCTTTTGTGTTCACTTTCAGTGAATGGAAAAACAAAGATACAATGAGGGTGAATGTTGAATGTTCCACGAAAGAATGAACATCATATGGGTTTGATACAAAATAAGGGTGAGTAAATTATGACCAAAAAAAAAAATAAAATAAAACAAATATTTTTAGGATTAACTATCCCTTTAATTTGATGAGAAAGAACTATGTGGTGCTGATGTGAAAGAGAATTAAAGAGATTAAGAAAAGGGAAGTGCCTGTCTGGAATGAAATGCTAAGTTGACATATAGACACAAATACTCCAAGCACAAAAAACACATTCACAAGCTTAAATACTGTCCAGACTATTGAGGGACTCAATTGAGCTATTTACACTTTAGTTTTTATTACACACCCACATGCTGTCTCTCAAGCACACACATATGCACCCCTCCACACACATACATACAGACACACTCATTCCTTCAACTGCATCTAATTTTAGACATGGCCATTAACACTGTGTCTTCAGTATATACATTAATCTGTAGACTGACTCTGGCTAGATGCATGTAAGTCATTAAATCACTGAGTACACTTCAGAAAACCCAATGGGAATGGACTGGATGGGCGGGGCTCCGTGGTCATGCCATTGGTGATGTTATCCCTTTGGGGACTTCATTCATGCTGTCTTGGATGCTCTCACATTACAGATAAGTGAATCATCCAACCCCTCCCCACCACGTCAGACTCCTTGAGACCACCGTGGCCCCATGACTATAATCACAATTTCATAGCCCCCTGACCAAAGCACAGAGCTATGCACTGAAGATAGACACACATCCACACCACCCAATGCACACCTGCAGTATTATTGTGTAATGTAAAGATTTTCCATGTGGGACTGTATGGCTGAGGCCCAATATCTGTTGTAATATGGTTCAATAGACATAATTATCAAAGATTTATAACTCGGAACACTATTATTGCTGTTGAGATAACCTAATGTATATGATACTTATCCTAGTCTTTTGTCTTAATTTGCAGAAGCATTCATTTGCTTTACAGAAGAACATGGGACGGGTTTCTCTGGTAAAGTCCCATCCCATGTTTTGCCTTTGTTATGCTGTACCTGATAGGTTGGTCATCAGCACTGTGATTGGTCAATGCTAATGTCAGTCGTGTTGGGGTTTACTGTTAACTGAACATCTTTCAACTCTCTTTGTGGTAACAGCATGCAGATGAAATCTGTGATATACAGTGCCATGGAGATTAAAGTTTTGCTTTAAAAAGAACTCACCATCCATTAAATTTAGATGTCCTAGCAGATGCATGGTTTTGACCAAGTTCATATTTATTTATTAATTTATTTATTTTTAATATGGCTTCAGGTTTATAATAATTCAGATGCACGATACAGATACTCATCTGAATGACCTACCCAGCATAGCCGAATTGCAGTGTTTGTTTACAGCAATTAAACAGTACTTTTATTAATTGATTAAAATGGTAAAAAATAAATCTACAATAATAATGATAAAATACAGATAACTGTTGCTGACACTCTGAACTTCATCCCAATGGCAGAAACAAACTAAACAAAAGCAAAATGCATAAAAAATAACACAGCTTCTTAGTCACCTCAAGGCAAAATATACTTAAAATCAAGATTTTACCAACGACTGCTATTGTTTTCTTAAGACACAAATTTCACCCCAAAACAACATATGCTTAAAAATCAGCATTTTTATAATCAATGGCTTCCAAAATAACATGATCAAAGAGAGAAAATAAAATGTAAAATTAATCTGTATACTTGGGTCTCTGAGGGTTATACATCATGTTATATGTAGGATAGTGTGGGTGAGTGACTAATAAGAAGTAAGGTAAATGCTGATAAACTCGATTCCATTCATCTCAAAAACACGGACACAAGCTTCAAGGGCATTTTTGGTCATGCTCTGTAACAGCTTTTAAGATAAGGACATTTTCTTATTCCTTTTATTTCTTTTTATCCATATTCGTTTTTCTTTTAATAGTATGCCCTGAATCATCTGTGTTTTGAGACACAACTTGTATCACAAATCACGATTTCTCTGTTCTTTCAAAAGGCACTTCACATATACCAGTTATGAAGAAAAGAAAAAAAACAAAAACTTGCTTTAAGTTGCGTTACTCTGTCACATGTGGTCCAAATAAAACATGCCTCCTTTACAAAAAAAAAAAAAAAAACAACAACAAAAAAAAAAAAAAAAAAACACTTGTACTTTACCAGACAGGGTCTTTTGGGTCTTTTTTTTTTTTTTTTTTTCAGTTCGAGAGAATATACTTATATCACCTAATGTGATAATGGGCCTCTTCGCCTGTGAATGAAGGCTCTGACGTCCAGCCGGCAGAATGGCCCCTCTAATGTCCAATTAAACACTGTAAATGGAGACTGCAGCATCTCACTCTAATCGAATCACACTAGAGCACTGCATTGTTCTTCTCCATTTAGACACTCTGCATAATGCATCACTGCTAAGACTTCTCTGTTAGAGTCAGCCAGGGAAGCAGATGGAGAGAAAGAGAAGAGAGAGTGGGGAAGGTGGTTTGGAGGGACAGCTGTTGTACATTCCTGGCTGGGTTATGCCATGTTGTGGATTGAAGACAGCAAGCGCAAACCCATATAGTGCCTAGAGCTGGCAGTTACAAAACCACGTAGAGATGCCAGAACATCTGGGTGTCAGTAGAAAAGCAGTCACAGACCGAACAAAAAGGACACTGAGTATTTGCTTTGCACAGTCTCGACGGTGCATTTAGCTCACAGACAAGTTCTTTGTGCCTGAGTCACAGTCAAACTGTTTGACAGTACACCAGTAATAGAATTATCAGTCCTCACCTTGTTACATTCAGCATGACATTACAAAAATGTGGTCACATAATGGTTGTAATGTCTTTGATCTCATTATTGTTGTGGATTCTTAGCTGAAGAATTGGTAGTGGAATTCTTCAGACCATTAGGGGTTTCCCCAGATCCCTCTCTTTCTCTCCCTCTGTCTAACAGCCACCCCAGCAGTCCTAATTGGATTACTGGAAGTCATCGGGCACTGTTTAACTCATCAAAGACTCCTCTGTGTCCCACTGGGTGCCCACGGGGAGAGATGGCATGCTTTCCAACACTGTGGTGTCTGTTCGGCACCCCACAGACTGCTGTGACATCACCACCCCTCTGCCACAACCTTTAACCCTTAACTATTGACCCCTGGCAACAGAGGCCCCTCTGTCTGTTGCTGGAGACAGAAATTTGGCAGCATGTTGGGTGGAATGGGTTGTGGGCATGTGAAGAAGTGGTTATCGATAGATGGAGAACCTGACCTGTAGCACACTCTGTGTGTTGGTGGACCATCCAGTCCATCTTGAAGGTCAGGTCAGAGGTGGCTGTTGTGCATATGGCCTAATAAGTGGTTCTGCAGGACAACTACCAATAATTGTGTGACGCTAGCCCTGATATTGCCTAATTGTTCCTGTTTATGATGGTGTTGATATGAGTACACTGACTGGCTTATATTCGTCAAGACATGTCAGTTTTATTTGTCTAGCGCTTTTCACTATACATATCGTTTCAAATCACTGGAAAATAGTCTTAATGCACCCAGTGAGCAAGCCTTAGTTAACTATGGCATGGAAAATAACTTGTCATGAAATTGAAAGCATTGAAAGCAAAAGCATGCTACATGTCTCATAGACATTGAAATCTGAGATGCCATCTGTCAGTATCCACCTGCCATTGTTTTGTTTTGTTTTGCTTAGTTTTGTTTCACTTTATTATTTTGCTTTGCTTTTTGTGTTTTGTTTTGCTTTTTGTGTTCTGTTTTATGTGAAGTAGTGTATTTACAGTTAATTTGAGAGAATGTGTGTGATTGACATGTTTGCCCATGTGTTTGGTCCAGCAGATCTGGAGTGTGCAGATGTTCCTTTACTAACTCCAGGAAGCAAAGAGATGATGTCACAGGCTCTAATGGCCACATTCAGCGGCTTCACCAGGGAACAGCAGCGACTCTCCATCCCAAAAGGTTTGACTCTACAGCACTTAAATCTAAAACAAAAACAGCAAAAAATTTTATTTATTTATTTATTTTTAAATCTTATATCCATGGCTCACATCTGTCAATGTCTCTCTTAAAAGTCACACACAAAATAAATACATAAATAAATCAACTGTCCACCACTCACTGACCATGTTACTGACATTAAATACATTTAACAGAGAGGAAAGGACAGAGAGGAAGAAAACAATGAAAAAGAATGTGTTATAGGGAGAAAGAGTTTGAAAAAAAAAAAAGAAAAAAAAAGTGAAGAAAAGAGTGCATACGTCTTTGTTCATGGCTCAGTATTCCATAGCGTAAGGCTGTTTCAGAATGCCAAAATCAGATTGCCTAAAAAGAGATCTTTCGAGATAGGCACATGGCAGTCTCAAGCAAATGTTATGAATTGTGTTTCCCAAATTATATCAGACCGCAAGATGGCTTTGCTTGCTGTGTCTGCGGAGGCTGTAGTCTGCATCAGGTCTGTGTTTGTGGAGTGTGTATGTGTGTACAGTTAGAAGAAAGAGAGAGAGAGAGAAAGAGAGTGGGTGTGTAGGTCTATTGGCTAAAACTGCAGTTGTTTCAGTTCCTGCCATCTTGGCATCAAATTTATAGAAAAATACCTGATTATTTCCATTGAGGCACCGGACCAGTGACCATTATACGTACTGTCAGCATTATATAAAACACTGACTCTATATTACTGATATATTATCATGCACAGTTCAGATTGTGACCCTGGATTATCTCCTTTGTAGATCCCCGGGAGTGGACAGAGGCCCATGTGAGAGAATGGTTAACCTGGACAGTAAATGAGTTCAGTCTGAAGAATGTGAACTTCCATCAATTCAGCATGAACGGGGCACATCTCTGTGCATTGGGCAAAGAACGCTTCCTGGACCTGGCACCAGACTTCGTAGGTGACATCCTCTGGGAGCATTTAGAGATGCTGCAGAAAGGTAGACATATCTATCTATCTATCTATCTATCTATCTATCTATCTATCTATCTATCTATCTATCTATCTATCTATCTATCTATCTATCTATGTATCTCTCTCTCTCTCTCTCTCTCTCTCTCTCTGTCTGTCTGTAACTATCTATCTAACTGTCTGTGTCTGTCTGTCTGTGGCACAGCAAATGTGGTGTTTAGAAAAATCGATAGCAAAAAAGGTGATTGATATAAAAGAAAATAAGTATTACAGTAAATCAGTTGGATACAGCTTCAGCAATTCCAATCAGAGAGTCTAGATTTTAAAGTATGTGCTGTGATGGGCATGTCGAAAGTAACACTTTATATAAACAAGAATAACAACCACAGTGCTTATCAAGAATCTTTAAATTATTTTCTTTGCATATGCTTGTCAAGTAGATCAACAGGTTTTGCCATATCTGTTTAAGTAAATGCTATTTATGTAAAAGGTGTCACAATATAAATTCCTGTAAAGTAAATGCCATGCTACTTAAAACATCAAAGCAGCCCTGCTGCATTGTCTTGCACAATCTAATCTGGAACACAGTCGGTTTGGAGAGCGTGTATAGGTTCGGTAATCAGTATGTTGTTTGTTCCACACAGAAAACCCGAAGCATTTCCCTGTCAATGGTCTGACCAGTTTCCAAGAATCCCGCTACCCTTCAGAATATTTTTTTAGTAAGTATTTGCCCTGTCTTTCAGTTAGCATCATTACAGTACCTGAGTACATTTTAACATCTTATATCTTGCCTATAATAGGTGATAAATGATTGGTCTGTGAAGGCTGTTAACAAGACGAGATTGAGTCTTGAGTGAGTCTGGAGGGCGTGTGAATAGGGTTTTATTTCTCAATTTTTTAAAACTTTTTCATCATTTACTCACCCACAAGTTGCTCCAAACCCTTCATTCACTTTCATTGAATGGATAAAAAGATGCAATGAAAGTAAACGGTGACATTACTTGTGTCACTTAACAAAATTACAGCTTTCCCAAACATTTCCGCCCTTCTGCCATTGATCTGACAAACACAAAGTCTGACCCCAAACTCACACTATTGATTGAGCCAATGTTGCTGTGTTGGGCTGGTTGGGTTGCTCAAACAAACAGAGCAATGTTTTGATAGCACCACAGAGTCACAGTTGTACACTTTTTGGGAAAATAAGCATAATAAGCTGGAAAAGGATAAAATATTTTATCATCAAAGAAAAAAAAAAAAAAACATGTTCTGTGTTCTCTACCTCTCTTTCCTCCAGACTATGGCATAGAGCATCCCCAGTGTGTCCCTCCTTCAGAATACTCAGAGCCAAGCTTCATAACAGAGTCTTACCAGACCCTTCACCCAATTAGCTCAGAAGACCTGCTGTCACTCAAATATGAGAGCGAGTATCCAAATGTTATCCTGCGGGACGCGCCTCTCAATCCACTGCAGGGAGATTACTTTTCAGTCAAACAGGAAGTTGTGTCACCTGACAATATGTGCGTGGGCCGCATTAGCAGAGGTGAGTATGGGGCCAAGGTCATGCTAACAAGTGCTGGTGTTTCAATATGTATGAAAGTGTGTGCATGTTTTTTTTAATATTTTTTTTTTCTTTCTTTAATTTTCATGTTGGTCCAAACTGGTTTATGCTATTTAGTCTTTGGTTGGTACTGGTATAACTGGTGGACCAGCATTGCCATATCCACTAGCAAAACTTAGCTGGCACAGATGGCTTAGCTCAGCATGGCATTTCTCGTGAAACTGGTTGACTGCTGGTTAAGCTGACTTTTGGGGACACCAGCATCCAATGCTGGGGACCAGCATCCAAAGCAGAACATATCGTCCATGTTTGATGAGAAGCAGGTATCCCAAAAAACTTTTTCAAGAGCATTGAAAAACTCTTTTTCTCATAAACAATCTTACAAAATGAATCGAAAATAACATAATTAGTCACTTTTAGCACCATAAATAGAATTCTATCATTACAGATCTGTTAGTGAACTGGCGAACGTGGACATACACGGTTTTCTTATCATGGGTTCCAATGGCACATGTTCAGTTACAAACTCGATTCCAACTGTTCGTGTTCCTAGAACTCACTTTTTGGATATAGTCTGAGCTTTCACTTACTGTTTTAGATCGAAATCAGTTTGACTAGGGTTTCTAGTCCGGTTGTTGTGTGGACAGTTCGGTTACGAAATGCGTTTTCCGGGTCCAACGCATAAGCTGCCTGTCAGAATTAGCTTTATGGCTGGTATAGTCTACTTTTTAAAGCCACCTGACATTGTGCATGCATGAATGGCTTTGGTTGTCAGGGAAATCACAGAGCCAGCGCAATGTAGGCAATTTCTTCATTACACTTCAGCCGGATAGCTGAGGTAAATTAGTTGACGCTCTTCAAAACATAAGGGTGGGACATATGCGGTTTTGATGGACACTTCTCAAGGCCAGTGGAGATACTTGTTAAACAGATAGATTTCAATGCACAGTTCAAACAGTAGGAAGAGGTCATTCGGCGCATTCCACCTATGGTAAAAAGTCAAAATTGGCAAAAGTGGAGATACGTGTTTTTCATCAGACAGTGACAATATGCTGGTCTTTTCAGCAGGGATGTGTGCATGTGGCAAATATGATGTGCATGCAATAATGCTGGAGGCCTAGATTAATAGGGCACTGGGGAAATGTAAATTTTTTGGAGACAAAAGCTAGTTCCTCATGTCTTAGATGCATATTTACAATCTCCCATCTAGGCTTGAATTTATCCCCATCACCCCCACAGTGAACAACAGTGTGTGGTCTTCAAAACGGTGTCTGTCATGAGCATTCTCATCTTGAACAGCTCTGCATGCACTGCTAGGGAATGAAGTCGACCGTTGGGTTTGTTTGCGGTTCTTTCGTGCACCGTCTCGAGAAACTCTCGCCTGCGGTGGGGGAAAAAGGAGAGAAAAACAAAGATGTTTGCATCAAAGTGAAAGATGTTTGAAGCCACAGAGCGCGGGTAGCCGTGTTATGCATAAAAGCATCCACGAAAGGTACCATTACTGGGGTGCAGGGTGTTTTTGTGAGCCTTAGGTTCTTGTAAGGCGCAAAAGGTGTAAAGCATGAAAAGAGCATTCTGGTTTCTCATGAATTTTCTTGTTAGCTTTACTTCATGTATATCTGGTTTCTCTCTCCCACTCATTGTTCAAAGATGAACAAATAGCCTGCCTCGCTCTTGATACCTTTAAACTGGAACCTGTGTCCATTCATCCTGCAGCTGAACAAATGATGGAGATTTGGATTGGAGATTGAGATTTGTCAGAGTTGCTTGTGTATTGTAGAACAACAGAGTGAGTTGGGCTTTTGCCCTCTAGGTAAGCGGAGGCTTTGTATGCAGTAAATCCTAGCTTTGGTGAAAGCGCTGTGTTTTTCCTGTGTGGGAAAGTATTTGTGGTGCCACCAAACTCACATGTGGTTTTAATTTTTCAGTTGAATTGAATTGAAGATTTCAGGATTGGACCCAGTTCTCTATTATCTTTCATTCTGTAATTGGCATTCAATTTTGAATGGCCTTTTATCTCCAGTTTGACCAAAAATAGAGAAGCAATTTGTTTTGATTTTCTTCCAATTAGACAAAACCCAAATATTTCCACATGAAGATTGTGTAAGAGAATCGTCATGTGGTGTGGACCAGTTTTCTGCTTGGTTGGGACCAGACTGCTTGTGAACTTTATTTCTTCATCTTTACCCCGCATCAGTTTTCCCTATCTAGTGGAGTGGCCAAACATTGCACCCTCTACAAGCCAAGACATTGCGTTCATGTTCAGAGTAGTAGAGGCCAAATCCTTAAAGGGGTAGTTCACCCAAAAATGAAAATTCTCTCATCATTTACTCTCCCTCATGCCATCCCAGATGATTTCCTTCTTTTGCAGAACCCAAGTGAAGATAGGTCATTATTTACGCAACTGTGTCATTCCAAACACGTGCTGTTTTTCTTCTTTCCATGAAACAATTTTTTTTTGTTTTCTCTTTAGCATTAAACAACAGTTCATAAAGACCAATAAAACCCACCATAAAAGCACAAAATGTATAAAAAATGTATTACATTTGATTTTTTGTACTTTATTCCAAGTCTTCTAAAATAATACGTTGGCTTTTGTGAGAATCAGACCAAAATGTAAGTCGTTTATCACTGATAATTTTCCTACAGCTCTCAAATCTCATACGCACTTGCTTTCAATTAAAATAAGCCGCTGTTGGGCACTAAGTTTAGTATGTGGAATGGAGAATGACATTGGCATGGATTACTTTCATAGTGTTTTTATGATTTTAATGCTTATTTTTTGAGCTATCATCACAATGAACTTAATGGGATAGTTCACCCAGAAATGAAAATTCTCTCATTATTTACTCGCTCTCATGATATCCAAGGTGTGTATGGCTTTTTTTCTTCACCAGAACTCATTTGAAGAAAAATAGAAACATTTCTTAGCTCAGTAGGTCCTTAAAATACAAGTGAATGGCGATTTCTCATTTGAAGGTCCAAAAATCAAAGACAGTCAGCATAAACATCATCGATACGACTCTAGCTGTTACATTAATGTCTTCTAAAGCGATATGATCGCTTTTGGTGTGAAAAAAGATAAATATTTAAGTACTTAAGAACTATAATCCAATGTTTCAGGAGAGGGTGGTGTCCAAGCAGTCTCTCATGTGACATATTTGTGTTGCCGTGGATTTCGAGGTAATCTCAAGTTCTTCACTCGGTTGAGACATCCAGGATAAGCACACAAACGCACCATTGTGAGTAAAGAAACCAATAATTACAGATCTAAACCAAAATCAACCAAGCTACTGTACAGTGTTCCTCCTTCTCAGTTGTAAACATCACTGCTCTTCCAGCTATGACGCACGTGCGTCAGTTCTCGCGTGTTTCAAAAGCCAATGCAATTCCATCACACGCGCGTACCGCTGCCGACCGGAAGCATGATTTAGAGATTAAAAAAGTTCTTAAATATTTATCTTTTTTGCACCAAAAGCGATTGCTTTAGAAAACATTAATTTAACAGCTGGTGTCGTATGGATGAAGTTTATGCTGACTGTCTGTGATTTTTGGACCTTCAAAAGATGAATCGCCATTCACTTGTATTTTAAGGACCTACTGAGCTAAGAAATTTGTCTATGTTTCTTCAAACGTGTTCTGGTGAAGAAAGAAAGTCATACACACTTGGGATATCATCAGGGTGAGTAAATAATGAGAGAATTTTCATTTTAGGGTGAACTATCCCTTTAAAAATCAGTTTTTGGGCTGCAAGCTGTTCTGTCAATACTGACCTTCCCTCTCTCTTTTTGTTTCTCTATCTCTGTCTCTATTAGGTAAGCTGGGAGGTCAGGATTCATTTGAGAGCATTGACAGTTTTGAGAGCTGCGATAGGCTTACACAGTCCTGGAGCAGTCAGTCGTCGTTCAACAATCTACAGAGAGTTCCCTCCTACGACAGCTTCGACTCAGAGGACTACCCCACTGCACTGCATGGACACAAACCAAAGGGTACCTTCAAAGACTATGTACGGGAGCGCTCGGACCTCAGCAAGGACAAACCGGTCATCCCGGCAGCTGCGCTCGCTGGGTACACAGGTCAGTATTAACCAGAGGTCAATCATTCACTAGTTGCCTACACAACGTACTGATTCTTAATCTGACTCATAATTGGTGTGTTTCTTAAGTGGAAAGAAGGAAAGCCACTACCTTGAAATATAGCCTAGTTTCATATTGATACATGAGGCTATCAGGGATAGAAATTACATCTTTATAGAAGTTGATACTTGTATAATCAACATAAATGTATATATATATATATATATATATATATATATATATATATATATATTGTGGACATTTTCCATAGTAGAGGCATTTTTTTTCTTTCAATTACACTACCAGTCAAAAGTTTGGACACTTCTATTTGGTCTTTATCATTACTATTTTCCACATATTAGGATAATAGTAAAGTCATCCAAACTAGGAAATGGAAGGGTGGGAATCACATGGAGAAGCAAAACAAACAAACAAATTTGTTATTTTATTTTTGCTTCTTCAAAGTAGTCACCCCCTGCCTTAATAACAGCTTTGAACACTCTTAGCATTCTCTCAGCCAACTTTATAGGGTGCCACTTGTTTTTTGTTTTGTTTTTTATTACTGAGAAGCTCTTACGTGTGCTGGGCATGTATTGGATGCTTTTCCTTCACTATCTGGTCCAACTCGTTAATTTATAAATAAAATGTAAAAAGTTTGAGTTTTTTAAAAATAAATTCAAATGTTTGCACAATTTATATTTGTCTACAAAACTGATTTCAACCATTTAAGCAGAGGCTTTTAAAATCCTGAAAAACATAGTGTGACGAGGAAGAGGGCATGGCCGGGCCGTGACGATGGACGCTTGGCGCTGAGTTGCACCAGTCAGCGGGAGAGAGATAAGGAGGAGCCGGGGATGCCCTCCTCCTCGTCACACATAGATTTAGTCAAGTGTGTCCAAACCCTTTTGCAAGGGTAGATGTCATATAGGCCTATGTATATTTCATGTCCATCAAATGCAATAGAATAATTTGGATTCAGTTCAAGGAATGTTGTCTACAACCAGGAAGCCTTTAGAATCACAAGTGAGTGCATATTTCCAGTTAAGTGAGGTGCATTGCATTGTCTTACTGGGACATGATTGCCACTGGATAGGTGAAAGAATGTTTTGCACCAGTTTTGAATGCATTGGTGCACTGCATAACCGCAGAGTCACATTTGTTACATGACAGTAAGGAAGGCAGAGCACAACTGCCACAGTTGCTTCTCTAAGCCTTGCAGTCTGCAAGCAGCTTCTGTACATAGCAAACGTGCAAAACCCTGGCTTTCTTCAGATGTAAATGGAGGCAGTCTCTTTCTCTCCTTTTTTTCCTGCCAACAGCTCTCCGTTTCTTTCTCTGCTGTTTTCATCTTCTGTTCTTTATCTGCGGCCCACATCTCAACCCATTTTCCAGGTCTAGGCAACAGGGGGTGCAGCACAAAGTGATAGCAGCCCTGTGCACTTAAGATGAGAGCTCCTTTATCGGCCCATCTGTGGGAGACTTTTTTTAAACTGTACCATTTGTGTCAAATCTACCTGCTCATGTTATAAAGACATGTTTGAAAAAGACAACAGAAAAAACACTCCCCTCCCAGAAAAAGAAAGAGAAAGGGCCCACGCACTATGTGTACGCTTCATTTCGTTTCTATATTTGGAGAATATAAGGTTTCTTTCAGCGTATAAAGGACCATTTTGCCCAGGGCCATAACCACAATATACTTTAAGTCCCCCCCAATAATCAGATATGGCCAGGTTCAGTATGAAGACATCATAACAGTAGTCCATATGACTCGTGCATTATATTCCAAGCTTTCTGGGGCTATAAAACAGCTTTGTGTTGTACTAACTATTTTTATGGTATTTTTATAATGATTTTTTTTTCTCTTTGGACCTTGACAGCAGTGGTCAATATGAACTGTTTTTGTATGGAAAAGAGCAGCGTTAGGATTCTTGAAGAAAAGATTGTGTTGGATTCTGCAAATTGCTAGCAATGCAGACACTGTGTTTGTCTTGTAATGTGTGAACATTAAAAATACATGTATCTTTTAAAATAAAAAATTATAGGTTTGGGCTTTATCACATTTCAAGCCTTTATTCCGAAAAGTATTGCATTCAGCACCTTTACTATATTAAAGGACCAAAGAGGACCATTATATTTGCGACCTCAACACCCGTGACCCCTCCACCCCCAAAATGGTTTGGTCCCCCCCCAATGTTCAAGACATGGTTACAGCCTTTGTTTTGCCTGTGCCATACTGCCTGTATTTGTTGTCATCAGGAATTCTCTCTTATAGATCCAAAATAGCACAAAACATAAGCTAAATATCTTTTAGGTATAAGTAACGATGGTCGACCGGACATCCAACAACCAAATAGTCTATTGAAAAAAAAAAAAAAAAATGTAGATTTGTTTTTCTTATTTAGTTAGTTATGTATTTATTGTTTTGACATTTTAGTGGTGGTGCATTAATTAGCATGCTGTCAGAATTTGCAAATAAAACCTTTTGCGTCATTACATTCATCAATACAGTCATAAAAAAAAAAATAAAAATAAAAAAAAAACCCGAATAGTTCACCCAAAAGTGATAATTCTCTCAGCATTTACGTTAACTTACATCTGCGGAACATAAACAAAGATATTTTGACTGAGATTGAGATATTTTTGTACATACAATGCAAGTCAGCAGAGTCCAAAATATTCAAGCTCCGAAAAGGATATAAAGGCAGCATTAAGGTAATCTATATGACTTGAGTGGTTTAATTCATGTGTTCTGAAGTGATACAACTCCTTTTTCACTATACTGTAAATCTTGACAATTGTGCACTGTGAACGATCTGTGTATGCAAAGTGTAATCAAGCTTCAAATTGTGATTGCCATGGAGACTGTAGATTTATAGAAAACAATATTTACATTTTGATCTGTTTCTCATTACCTTTATGCTGCTTTTATGTCCTTTGTGGAGCTTAAAGGTTTGGACCTCATTGACCTGCATTGTGTTTAAATGATGAAATAATTGTAATTTTTCAGTGAACAATTCTATAAAAGCATTGCACATTCAGCCTGACGTTGCTTCCAATGCGTAAAATCTCACGAAACTGAACTCGGAAGAAGCCTAATAAAACAGGACTTCTATAAATCTAGTCCTACAGTTAACACCCCAAGTAGTCGATTTTGAAAATATATATTTTTGCACAACCCTAATATTCTTATGTAACAGAGGGTAAAATATGCATGTGTTTCGTTGTGTTTGTTTCTGTGTGTGTATTTGTAAGTGCATATGAAAGAAAGAGTATTACAGTATTGTAAATATAATAAAATAGACATTTATATAACATGCTGCAATGGTTGTTTATAGGAGTGTTAGCCACAGTGTTAACATATACAGTCTTCAGAGTTCAGAGATGAGGTAGATAAAGAGAGCAAGTGAAAAAAAAAAATAGCTATTTACTCAAGCTCTGAGGTTTTCGTGTTTGTCATCATTAATCACATACGCAAGTAGAAATCCATCAGATCTGTAAGGGAAGCAACACAACCACAGTACCGCAGCACACTTTCTTCAGCGATGGCTGTTTTTCAACTTTTTGGGGTGGCCTCCTCAAACAGACAAACACACATTTCAGGTTTGGAATAACATGAGGGTAGATGATGAATAATTTCACTTTTGGGTGAACTATCTCTTTAACCTCAATGCTGGACTATTGAGGTTCCAATGCTAATAGTCAGAGACTTTGCTTAATTTTCTGTCAGAATTCCACAGTGTGCAGCACTAACCTTTGCTTGGGGAATGTGGTGTGATTTTGCACTTTAAGCAAAGTGGCCTTAATGTACTTTTAGGGCTTTGCTGAAAGTCAGTAGTGGATTTGTCTGTCAGTTTAGTGGGTTTGGTTTATGCATGTAGAGGTCAGACCGATTACTTTCCATTCCTGGCACCTTTAGGTCTAATGAGGATGTGTTACAGGAGCTACGTTTATGGAATGTGTTTTAAAGCATTTACATGCAGAAACATATTATGCAAACAATGATACGGATGAGTGATTTTGGTGATTCATAGGCTTACCTTGCTGAAAAAAAAAAAACAAAAAAAAAAAAACAACAAAAACCAGCCTAATATGGTATGCTGTCTCCCAGCCTGGTTAGGCTGGTATGTTTGCTGGTTTTAGAGGGATTTGGGGCACTTGTCAGCTGGTCAGCCCAGGAGACCAGCTGGCCGACCCGCAGAAAATCAGCTGAAGACCAGCTTGGCCAGGCTGGGAGACTATCTACACCAGTTTATACCAGTTAAGACTAGCAAACGAGCTTAGACTGGTTTAAGCTGTTTTTTTTTTTTTGTTTTTGTTTTTTTTTTTTTGTTGTTTTTTTAGCAGAATAGAGGAGACAGATGGAAAGGCAGAGGGAGAGTTAGAAAGAACTGATGAATTGTTGATGAGATATTCAGTTACAGAATTGCATTAGTGTTTTATTGCATTATTGGCCAAGATATTTTTAGCTAGATTTAACATATAAACTCTCTTTTGAAAGCACAGGCCTTTGGAGAGTAGCTGATTGTCACAAAGCCTCCTCTGCTAACTTCTCTGTTGCTTCTGTGTGTATGAAGCAGGTGTGATATGAAGTGACAGTTAATTTTAATGCACACTAACCACAAGATGAAGAAAAAAACAAAGCTTATCAAGCCAAGTGCACAAGCTGCTTCTGCTGCCTACATATTATGAAGCCCTTGCAGGAGAGAAAATCTCACTCTATAGGTCAACTTGACCACATACACCCTCCTTTCAAAGAGCTGCGCTTCTTGCAATTAAATGCATTGAAATGCAAGATTGTGATATGTCACTGTGCAGAAAGGTTAAAGTCTTTAAAGCTGACCCCATCATGGTGATGGCAAATACAGCATTTTTGAAAAAGCAGCTCATCTTGCAGATTTCTGCCAAGGGCTTCGCTCTCTCACACCCACACAGCCGTTCTAACACATGTAGACATCACACACATGTATTCTTTCAAATGCACCCACGTCCACTCGGGCGACACAGATCAAACACATTTATTCACTAGATATTTAGCCTTGGGACAAAATCCAAAGTGATGTCAATGGTTTGGAATTCACATAAAGAGTCCAAAGCTCAAGTAGAACATGCATTGTGGGGCAGTCTGAACACTGGCCAGTCAATACACCATTGTGCCCTCACAGGTCGCTGTTTTCATGGAGGGTGACGCAAAGCTGATGGCATGTGAAATTAGTTTTAGGCCATGTTATAAAACCAAAATGTAGATGGAAATGTAGAAAATAAGAACATCAGAAAGTGACATTTTGACTTTGACAATCCTGTCAAAAAAGGACATGAGATTGTTACAGCATAGTACTTTGATATTTATCGTGATTGTGGGTCATTTATAATAACCATATTGATATGGTTGTCCAAAAATATGGTAATACCATACAGTAGTACTTTGAGTGACTGAGTGAGCTGACAGAATGCCTTTTGTGAGTGACTGTGTGGATGTGTGATCTAAGGAAATGATGTTGTAAATATTCTTTATATTGTAGTGTGAATTAAAGATGTTATTGTTTCTTTTTCAGGCAGTGGACCCATCCAACTATGGCAGTTTCTGTTGGAGCTCTTGACGGACAAATCCTGCCAGTCCTTCATCAGCTGGACTGGAGACGGCTGGGAGTTCAAACTCTCTGACCCTGATGAGGTGAGAGGTTATACAGTCAACTCTAAATGGGTGGGGAAGGTTTCTTGAAGCTCATATAAAGGGTAATTTTTATTCACCCTTCTGTCATCTCAAACTTGTATGACTTTCTTTCGCGGAACACGAAAGATATTTTGATGGAGATATGATGTCTGTTTGTTCATACAATGCAAGAGAATGGTTACCAAACTTACAAGCTCCAAAAAGGACATAAAGGAAGTAATCCGTAAGACTCCAGTGATTTAGTTAATGTCTTCTGAAGAGATCCAGTCAGTTTTGGGTGAGAACAGACCAAAATGTAACTCCTTTTTTCACTAGAAATCTTAACATTTGCAGTCTCCTCGGTGATCGTGATCTCAAGCTTGATTACACTTCCTAGCTCTGCACATGCATCATGCACAAGGAAGTGTAATCGAGCTTGAAATCATGATTGTGCCTAGAGACTGCAATGGCAATTTGTATAGTGAAAAAGGAGTTATATGTTGGTCTGTTCTCACCGATTGGATTGCTTCAGAAGACATGGATTAAATCACTTGAGACATATGGATTACTTTTATTCTGCCTTTATGTCCTTTTTTGGAGCTTGAAAGTTTGGTCACCATTCGCTTGCATTGCATGGACATATTCATAGCATATCTCCATTAAAATACCTTTCTTTGTGTTCCACGGAAGAAAGAAAGTCAGTCACACTTTATATTAAGTGTCTTCAACCACTATGTACTAACACTGAAATACATATAATACAATGTATTTACTGTGTAACTACATGTTGTTCTGCAAAATTCTGACAAGATTCACATTTGCTGCTACTGAGGTTTAGGTACAGGTAGGTTTACGAGTACGGGTAGGGTTAGGGGTTAGAGTTAGGTTTAAGGGTAAGGGTTGAGTTAGGGTTAGGTTTAGGGTTAGGGGTAAGGTTAACAATGTATCTACAAATGTAATTAAATGCAGGTACTCTAAATGTAAGTGCAATGCAACAACATATATGTGCATGAGAAGTACATTATACCAAATTCTTAAGTACATAGTAGTTAAAGAAACCTAATGTAAAGTGGGACCTGAAATTCATACGAGTTTAAGACAACATAAGGATGGGTAAATGAGAGGATTTTTTTTTTTTTTTTAACTATTCCTTTAAGCAGAGATATGATTTGGTTCAAGATCCATTAGGACATGGCATATTGACACACAAACAAAATAGTACCTATATATTACATGTTTTTAGACATGGTACCAGAGTAATACTATATATATATATATATATATATATATATTTTTTATTTTTTTTGTTTGTTTGTTTTTTGTTTTTTTTTGTTTTTTGTTTTGTTTTTTGGGCCATGTACCATAGTAGTACCATTTTTTTTTAGACACTATTACAATAGTACTATTGTATTTTTTGACATACATTGGAGTCCCAATGAAATAGAATCGAGTAAGTTGCTGAATATTGAGCCTAGTGCAAATTCCATACTTTCGCTTTGTTTTCTAAAGTCATCGTTTCCAAAGTATTAGGTTATAAAGGGTGTTTTCTGAGGGAAACACTGTTTACGTGTGTATGTGAGGCGTAAATGTTGAAAAATCAGTGTGTTTTCAAATGAAAATGTATTAGTGTAGACGTGGCCTAGAGGTCATATAAGAGTGTGACTAATTATATCTACAGCTTCATGATTCTGAACTGTCTCACTGACCTGTAGGTGGCACGTAGATGGGGCAAGAGGAAAAACAAGCCTAAGATGAACTATGAGAAGTTGAGTCGTGGTCTACGCTACTACTATGACAAAAACATCATCCACAAGACGTCTGGCAAGCGCTACGTCTACCGTTTTGTGTGTGACTTGAAAAGCCTGCTGGGATATACTCCTGAAGAGCTCCACACCATGTTAGATGTGAAGCCTGACTCGGATGAGTAAAATTTTGACAGGGAAAACAGGAGAACAGGCTGAAAATGTCCCTCAGATACCCTGGAGAAATGGGGTGCCCATTTTTGGGGTCCAGTCACATTCCCTCTTAACACCTCGTCCTGTTCCAGTCTTGTTATGAAAGCATACCGGACACAGTTACAACAGGAAGCATCAAAACATTTACCAAAGTTTATAATTTGTAGACTTAATGCGTCTGTATTGTTTAGAGTTCTGTGGGAAAGGGAAAACTGTACGTTCAGGTAGAACTGCATTTTGTACCCAGTAGCACAAACACCACCAGGAACAAGGACTTCTTCATGGACTGAAAGCTCCAGTTATTAAACATGTTGCCAAAATTAGAGACAAAAGGAATATCACAGTAATATTTACTATTAAGTTATGTACTGTTTCTATCTCCTTGCATACGCGTCACTAGGGGAGAGTTCTCAGCTGGACCAAAATAACAAAAAATTTATTTTGTATTGTTTCTTAAATATATATATGTGCCAGTATTAATTTGTGGAGATCACTTGTATTAAGATGCTGTTTAATGTCTGGACATCAATTGTTCCGTTTTGTACTTTTTCAAATGCAGAAGATGAAGGTTTCTTGAAGTCAGACTGTGCTTAAACATTCCACTCTACTTCTTTTAAGGTCATAGTTGGTTATATGTTGCTCTTACCACAATGTCCACAGTTGAAAATACTGTTTTTGATCAACAGATCATAATATATATACCAAAGTCTCACCCTTTTTCAGTTGAAAGAGACGTATCTCAGTCAAACTGAGAGTGAGTGTGAGACACGAATGAAAGTGGCCGTTGACTGCACAACAGTGACAGTCGCTGCACACGTTTCAACACCACATTTTTGGTGAAAAATGAAGTGTATGTGCGTTCATGACACTTCTAGTCGTTTCATCGTCATTTCATCGGTTGTATTATGACAGAAGACACCAAACGTTTCTTGCCTTGTTTTTTTGGTTTGTACTCTTCACGAATACTTTCCCTCTGTAATTTTAAAGTGTTGCCTTAATAGATCACGTGATATTAACATGTTTAGGAACTTACTCTGTATCTCTGGTAGACTTAAAAGTGTGGGGGTAGGTGACAACTGAAATGTCATGTAGCTAGGGCCTCTTCTCAATCGAATGGTTGCTGGCAGTGGTAGACTAGCGCTTAGTTAAGAGTTAACTGAACTGAAAGCCATAAAATTGAGACGTTTGAGAATTTGCTGGAAAAAAACGGTGCAATTTGAGGTATTTCAACAATCTTTAGCCATAATAAAAAGTACAGACTTGAGTTGTCATCTGGATGGTCTGACCCCTGACAAATTAAGTTTGAAGTCAAAAGTACTGTAAGTGCAAAGGGTTTTGCAGTGGCAAAGAAAGCAAGGAAAGATCAACTGGGTAGAGTCTTGTTTTGTTTGCAAGATAGTTTGAGAAGGTGACAATTGGATGTTTATTGGATAATGTTACTGTATACTCAGATAGATTTTTCGGCAGCTTTAAAAACAGGATGCCATGGATGATGATCTGTTGGCATGGTTAGCAAATGGTGTCATCATAAACAAGATCGTAATGCACAATCAAAAATGGGAGTTAGTGGTTTTGTAATGGTTCAGTTAGACGCAGTTTTATGGACAACTATTTTAGTCAACACTGGGTGTAACTTTTATATCTGAGTTTACATTACATTGTCCTAGAAATTGCAAATATTGTAAATTAAAATTATGAATAACATACTTTACTGCAAATTTGGTGTGATTACACATTAATATTGTAATTGATATTGTGATCAATTACATGAATGTGTATTATGTGCAGCATGGACACTGTAATGTATAGTGTAAACTGTAGTGTGGACCAATGTTTGCATTACATTTAAAAAGTAAAATAGACAACATGAATGGCAGTAAGGTTGATTTTGTGCCTGCTTTTTTATTTTTATTTTTTATTCAGTGTGGCATTTCAACTGTGTCACTGTGTGGGTAGGGTCTTGTACACAAGACCTTGTGGGAAAAGCCAGAGTAAAGAAAGTTAAACTAAGAAACAAATGTTATTGTTTACAGTGGCAGAATTCTACCCATCCAAATTGGTGTAGCTTTGGAATTGTCTATTTTTACAGATAACATTTCATAAAATTGCTAGATTAAAAAATAAGAGTTGTAGTCAGATTCAAACTCATGCTTTTTATTTGAGAATCTACATTCCAGAAAAGCCGAGAATGAATTCACATCTTGTGAATTCAATGATGTATCTGTTTAGAAAGTTTGCCACACTGTTCCTGCCACCAAATGTGTTGTTACCCAAACAAGCAGTTGATAATAACAGACCTTATTTACAGTAGGAGGGCAAGGCAGCATAGTTTGGTTTACCTACACAGTGATGTTGTCTGACATATTATTAAATCACATATCAGAACAGCAGAGATACTATGTTTCATAAAAACATGATTTTTTTTTTTTTTTTTTTTTTTTTTTAGATCATAATGCAGTCATTGTTCCAAATATCTGATTGTAATAATTGCAAAAATGATACATTTATGTGAAAATGCACACTATTGGCAGACCCATAAATGCATATTCATATTAGTGTTTTTTTATTATTATTTCCCCACAATTTTATTTTGTATATTTTATATTTTCTGTATTTTTTTGTTAAATGAAAATTTTAATGTATTTAGTTCACAAACATTTGATATTTTTCAATAATTTATATTTTATAAACTTTGAAATATGAGATGCAGACAGCTGGTGCTTTCATGGGAAAATTACGGTAGCGTAGGACACAATGTAGTGAAATGTCTTTTATATGAAAAAGAAAGAAAAAAGGAGAAAAATGTAAAGACCTGTCTGCTTATACAGTTCTGTTAAGATAAAGGCTGATGCTGGCCCATCATTATGTTCCGCTGGAGAGTTTTATAAACTGTAGCTTCTATTTCTTATTGTACTTTAAATTGTTCTGTTATACAAAAATATATGTGGAGAAAATTATCTGTGTGCTTGATTCTTTTCAAATCTGTTGTCAATAATGCTGAATCAAATGTACCAAAAAGGAAGACACACCCATAGCAACCCTTTACCTCAAACACACACACACACACACGCACACTCACGACAAACAGGTACGAAGATGCAAACATACGCAATTAACACCTTGCTCTCTCTGTGCAGCTCACTGCAGGCTTTGCGGCAGATTTGTGGTTTTGTTTATTATGGGTCTTGGTTAAATGAGCAACTTGCCTCTTTCATTGCTATTCATCACATACCACAGCTGCAGTTTTTCATAAAGCAAAAACCTTATATAAGCTGTCTGAAGACCGTGACATTACGGAAAGTTAAAAGGTGCTACCTTTTATTCTCACACTTATGATTTGCATGCAGCACCTTCGGGCCATCCTCTGGGATGACTCAAGGGGCTTTTGAAGACTCTTCTGAGGAAGGGGTCTATGTTCATTTGTGGCTGGTCCACGGTAGACAAGTAAGGACCCTAAATAAAGCCCTTTGATGAAAGAGTTAAAATGGACACAATGAAATAATTCATTAGTATGTAACCTCAGAGTCCAATAAACTCCAAATGTCTAAATGACAAGAAAAAAAATTCACATCTCCCTTTTATTCTCTCGTTTCTCTCACAACTCTGATTCAAGAGTCAAAGAAGCTTTATTGGGATGATAAACATTACCAGAGCATTACAGCTATAATTGCAATATTTGAACATTTGAGCTACATTTAAAAATGTATGTAATTGCTTAGATTACAATATATCAAAACAAGTGGTATCTGCAAACAAATAATGCTAGACCTTTTCTCATGAATTCCTTCGTTCTTTTTTTTTTTTTTCTGCTTGTAGCCTACTATCTTTTTTTTAACAAATACCATTGGTTTGATATTTATCTAATGCAATAAGTGCAAACATTTTTAGCGCAGATTTGAGGTCCAAATATTGTATGCATGTACAGGTGCATCTCAATAAATTAGAATGTCGTGGAAAAGTTCATTTATTTCAGTAATTCAACTCAAATTGTGAAACTCGTGTATTAAATAAATTCAGTGCACACAGACTGAAGTAGTTTAAGTCTTTGGTTCTTTTAATTGTGATGATTTTGGCTCACATTTAACAAAAACCCACCAATTCACTATCTCAAAAAATTAGAATACATCATAAGACCAATAAAAAAAACATTTTTAGTGAATTGTTGGCCTTCTGGAAAGTATGTTCATCTACTGTATATGTACTCAATACTTGGTAGGGGCTCCTATTGCTTTAATTACTGCCTCAATTCGGCATGGCATGGATGTGATCAGTTTGTGGCACTGCTGAGGTGGTATGGAAGCCCAGGTTTCTTTGACAGTGGCCTTCAGCTCATCTGCATTTTTTGGTCTCTTGTTCTCATTTTCCTCTTGACAATACCCCATAGATTCTCTATGGGGTTCAGGTCTGGTGAGTTTGCTGGCCAGCCAAGCACACCAACACCATGGTCATTTAACCAACTTTTGGTGCTTTTGGCAGTGTGGGCAGGTGCCAAATCCTGCTGGAAAATGAAATCAGCATCTTTAAAAAGCTGGTCAGCAGAAGGAAGCATGAAGTGCTCCAAAATTTCTTGGTAAATGGGTGCAGTGACTTTGGTTTTCAAAAAACACAATGGACCAACACCAGCAGATGACATTGCACCCCAAATCATCACAGACTGTGGAAACTTAACACTGGACTTCAAGCAACTTGGGCTATGAGCTTCTCCACCCTTCCTCCAGACTCTAGGACCTTGGTTTCCAAATGAAATACAAAACTTGCTCTCATCTGAAAAGAGGACTTTGGACCACTGGGCAACAGTCCAGTTCTTCTTCTCCTTAGCCCAGGTAAGACGCCTCTGACGTTGTCTGTGGTTCAGGAGTGGCTTAACAAGAGGAATACGACAACTGTAGCCAAATTCCTTGACATGTCTGTGTGTGGTGGCTCTTGATGCCTTGACCCCAGCCTCAGTCCATTCCTTGTGAAGTTCACCCAAATTCTTGAATTGATTTTGCTTGACAATCATAAGGCTGCGGTTCTCTTGGTTGGTTGTGCATCTTTTTCTTCCACACTTTTTCCTTCCACTCAACTTTCTGTTTACATGCTTGGATACAGCACTCTGTGAACAGCCAGCTTCTTTGGCAATGAATGTTTGTGGCTTACCCTCCTTGTGAAGGGTGTCAATGATCGTCTTCTGGACAACTGTCAGATCAGCAGTCTTCCCCATGATTGTGTAGCCTAGTGAACCAAACTGAGAGACCATTTTGAAGGCTCAGGAAACCTTTGCAGGTGTTTTGAGTTGATTAGCTGATTGGCATGTCAACATATTCTAATTTTTTGAGATAGTGAATTGGTGGGTTTTTGTTAAATGTGAGCCAAAATCATCACAATTAAAAGAACCAAAGACTTAAACTACTTCAGTCTGTGTGCATTGAATTTATTTAATACACGAGTTTCACAATTTGAGTTGAATTACTGAAATAAATGAACTTTTCCACGACATTCTAATTTATTGAGATGCACCTGTATAAGTATATGTAATGTATAATTCACAGCAAAGCCATTTAGTGTGGGTTTTGTGTCCACTGGAAGGCCTGTTATATGGAAAGATTTCACATACATTGCAACAACCCAAGGGCGTTGCAAATACTGTAACTTATAAGAGTTTCTGGGAGACACAGTAACTGTTACTTTTTGAAAACCCATACCTTATTGTGCTTAGATCATTCCAACGTCCCTGCATCTAAGTTT